>NC_060286.1:32093160-32393160 GCF_021613505.1 Equus quagga | reverse complement strand
AGCAGGTGAGATACCTGCCTGGGGTCACGTGGAAACTGCCTGGCAGAACCGGGGTTGAGACCCAGGCCTGAGGGGTGAACCTTTGAAAGGTGCCCAGCGCTGCCCAGCTGAGGCAGTTTGGGATAGCGAGATGTGGGAGACGCTGTGTTTGATTCATTCCCCCTCCCTGATCTTAGTCCCCATCTGTAAAATTCATCCAGCAAATATCTGTTGTGAGCTTGCAACACCAGACGCTCATTCTAGGCACCAAGGGTAAGCAGTGTGTGCGAATGGGGCTCACGTTTTTAAGGAAGGAAATAGACAAATGTATAATATGGAATTCGGGCCATATATACATGGTGATGCGTGTACAGAGAAAGAAGCAGCAGGGTAACGGGCCTAGGGAGTGTTAGGCTACGATTTTATAGAAGGTAGTTGGAGAAGTCTCTGATAAGGTGACATCTGGCTGGAGCAAACGAGGTGGATCTGTGGGGGAAGGCCATCCCAGGCAGCAGGAACAGCAGATGCAAAGGCTCAGAGGTGGGAGGGGAACAGTCAGGGTGGTAAAGGATGAGAGGAGCAAGAAGATGAATCAGAGACGTGTAACAGGGTCCAGATAACATAGAGCCTCATGGGCCATGTTAAGGGTGTGTATTAGTTTCCTGTGGCTGCTCTAACAAACATCCACAAACTTAGTGGCTTAAATCAAAGCAAATTGGGGCCAGCCCCGTGGTGTAGTGGTTAAGTTCAGTGCACTGTGCTTTGGTGGCCTGGGTTCGCAGGATAGGATCCTGGGCCCACACCTACACCACTCATCAACCACGCTGTGGCAGCGACTCACACAAAACAAAAAAAAAATAGAGGAAGATTGGCACAGATGTTAGCTCAGGGCAAATCTTCCTCAAGCAAAAAAACAAAGAAACACATTTATTCCCTTACAGTGTTGGAGGTCAGGAGTCTTAAATCAAGGTATTAGCAGGACTGTGTTCCTTCTGGAGGCTCTTGAAGAGAATCCATTTCTTTGTCTTTTCCAGCTTCTAGAGGCCGCCTGCATTCTTTGGTTCACAGCCCCACATCTCATCGCCTTTTCTCCCTCTGCTTCCATTGTCACATCACCTTCTCCTGCCTTCTGACCTCCTTGCCTCCCACTTGTAAAACCTCGTGATTCCATTGAGCCCACCTGAATAATGCAGATAATCTTCCCCCACCTCAAGGTCCTTAATGTAATCACTTCTGCCAAGTCCCTTTTGCTATATAAAGTAGCACATTCACGGGCTACAGCAAATAGTATGTGGACCTCTTTGTGCAGCTGGGAGGGGCATTATTTAGCCGACCACCGGGTGGAAGCTGGGAGACTGTTAGAAGGCTGCTGTGGTCCTCTAGGTGAGCAGCGATGGCGGTTAAACCAAGTGGAAGCAGAGAAAGTGGCAAGAAGGATTGTGAATATTCTGAACACGGAGCTGAAAGGATTTGCTCACATATCAAGTCTGGCCTATGAGGGAAAGAGAGAAGTCAGGGATGTTGGCAAAGGTTTTGTCCTGAGCTAGGGAGGGGTGGAGTTGTCAGCCACTGAGACAGGAAAATTGCGGGAGGAGCAGGTTGGCAAGGTGGGGGTGGTGGGGGGAGCAGGAGCTTGTTTTTAGGCAGGTTGAACTTCCACGTTTGGAGGCAGCTGTCTCCATGGGGCTGGAGCACAGGGAGAGACCCTGGTGAGGAGGTGATTGTGGGTGGCATCAGTGAATGTGGGATTGAAAGCCATGGGCTGTGATGGGGCCACCTCAGGAATGAATAGAGACGAAAGGGGGAACCATCAGGGCTGAGTTCCAGGACGTGGCAAGGTCTACAGGTCGGAAAAACGAAAAAGGACCAACAAAGAATGAGAAGGAGCAGCTGTGAGGGAGGGGGAGAAGCAGGAGAGTGGAGTCTCAGAGCCGAGCGAAGACCGAATTTCCAGGAGGAAAGGGTGGTTGACTGTGGTCACTGCCCCAGAGGTCCAATAGGGCAGGCCCGAGAATTGACCCTTGGTTTTGTGGAGGTCAGTGATGATCTTGACAAGAGGTGTGCCACGGATGAATTGTGCTGCCTCGATTCGTATGTCGAAGCCCTAACCCCCAGTGTGTCTGCCTTTGGAGACAGAGCCTCTAAGGAAGTAGTTACAGTTAAATGAGGTCATAAGGATAGGGCCCTGATCCCATAGGATTAGTATCCTTATAAGAAGAGACACAAGAGCTCGCTGCCTCCGCCATGTGAGCCCCCAGCCGGAGGCCACCATGGACACGAGAGAGGAGAGCTCTCACCAGAACCCGAACCAGCCCGAATCTTGATCGTGGCCTTCCAGCCTCCAGCACTGTGGGAAAATAAATTTCTAAATTTATTGAAGGCCCCCAGTCTATGGTATTTTTTATGGCTGCCCCAGCTGACTAAGACAAGCTGTTTGGACAGAGTTGTGGGGTAAAGCCAGGTTGGAGTGGGCTCAAGAGTGGGAAAAGGAGGCGAGTAGAGATGCCTCCTTCAAGCATGTCACAGCGGAGGGGCACTAACGTGGCCGGGGGAGCAGGGGCAGGGGGTGCTTTTAAGATGGGCACTCCCTGTGCACGCTCACCTTTGCAGAGAGGCGAGTTGCTGAGGCAGGACAGCCTGGAGCTGCTGGAGCCATGTCCTCGAGACACTGGGAGGCGAAGGGCAGCCTCAGACAGGAGCCCTGCTGTTCTTCCAGACAGAGCGCTGGGCCCTCCTGCCAGTGCACCTGGGGTCTCTCCTCCCGAGGCTCTGGCTTCTCAGGAAGGTGGGGTGGGGAGGAGCCCAGGAGGGCAGCGGTGGACCAGGGAGAGAAGGAGGAAGAAGGTGACAGGAGAGAGGAGGCCCTTCTTTAAAGGCAGCCAGCTCCTCCCAGGGCAGAAGGATCTTGGGGACAGGGCCAGGCATGGCAACCAGGCCTCCCATCCCCTGTGCCCCTTACCTGTCTTCAGACCTAAGACAGGACATGCGTGTGCCTGTGTCTGTGACCATGTGCCCCAGACTCCTCAGATGGTCACTCAGATCTTTGCAGTCACACAGTCATCCTGGGGTGCCCCACCCCATCTGCCCACAGGAAGTCCCGCCCTCAGCCAGGCACCCTCCACCCCATCCCTACTGGGCACCTCAGGCAGCCTCTCACCCTGACCCCAGCCGTGGCCCAGCCCAGCAGTCCTTCCCCAGCTCCCCCCGCACAGCCGTGCAGAAGGCATGGGGACAGCAGAAGGGAATTCCCAGGCAGGACTGGCTCCTCCGTGCCCTGCTGTCCCCCTCTTCTACGCCCCCAGCCTCCCCCCAGTGTGACTCACCTCCCCAACAGGGAGCCCCTCACCGCTCAGCTCCCTCTTTCCTTATCTGCACCTGTATCCTTCCTGCCCTTCCCTCTCCGATAGTCTCCTGGCCAGCAGAGTGGACGTTGTCCAATTCGGGGCACCAATCTTGTAGAATTGTGACTAGCGCTCTCAGGCATGTGCAAGGTGGCCGCATGGTGGCTGGCCTCCTCTGCAGGCAGCCCTTCTCTCTCTGCACCTCTCCCTCCCTGCCTGCCCGCCCCTGCTTCCTCTCCCTCTTCCCTCCTGCCTACTCCCAAAGTGTCCTCACACAGGACCACAAGCCGCTGAGACCTTCCTCAGGTCCTGTCTCGGGGGAGATGGGCAGTGGGTGGACCATGCTGGGCCGCGAGGACCCCACAGCACCCCCACACGCACTCAGAGGGGCTGGTCCCCAGAAGGCTGACCCTCAGAGCTGCCACCGCTCCCACCACCAGCCTTCTTCCACACTCGTGGTCAACTCATTTCCTGCTGCCACCGCCCCCGCTGCAGCCGGATGGGACCAGGAAAAGGACATCCTGCGAATGTCTCAGACAGGCATGGGCTCCTCCGGAAGGTTTCAGGGCCAGGCTGAGGCCCCCTCCTCAATGCCATACCCTGAGAGACCCATTCTAGCTCTAAGCGTGCCTGGGGGTGACCCAACTGAGTCTCTGTCCCTCTCTGGGCCGCAGGGTCCCATGGAGACAGGCACCTCTGCCCAGTCTGCCCTCTGGGCTGAGACCTGAGTCAGCAGGCAGCGGTAGGGGTTGTGGGGTGCCAGGAAGAGGACACCACCCCACAGGACCACCACGTGAGGCCTCGGGGCCAGGCTGCAGCAGGCCTCCAACTGAGGTCAGGCCCTCAGTGGGCCTGGCCTCGGGGAGGTGGCAGTCAGGTTGTGGGGCACCTTCTGCAGGTCTGTCTGGAGCCAAGAGCTCCAGCTGGCCATCTGGGCAGCCCACAGCCTCCACGGCCCTCCCTGCTGGCTAACCCCTGACCCCCTGAGGACAATAGGGTTTCCTGGTGACCACTGAGCCGTGGATCACACAGCTCTGGCTGGAATCCCAGCTCTGCCTGGTCACGTCACCTCGGTGGAGAAGGGCCTCCAGCTCCCGTCTCAAAGCGGGGGAACACTTCCCCTCACGGAGCTGCTGGGCGTGCTAACATAACCTTGATGAAGTACGATGCCTGGGCCCAGGACACCCTGCAAGGACATCCTTCCTTCCTCCCTGCCCAGCGCAAGGTGGGGGTGAGCGGCCCCGGGGCAGCCGAGGGGCCCTGGAGCGGGGCAGGAGGGGTCATTTGGGCTCTCTTCTCCCCTCCCACACGGAACTACTTGCAGCCGAGCTGGAAGCCAGGCAGTGATTCCTACTGCGCTCCATTTGCTCTGACTCCCTCCCTGTGTGGAGGAGGACGGGAGGGCCTGGGCTGGGCTCACAGGGGTGTAGCTGGTGGCCTCTCCTCACCTTTGCCTCCTTGGCCCCCAGGGATCGCCCTCTGGCCCTGGGTCCAGCCCCGCCTGAGGAGGGAGGTGAGTCCAGCCGTGCCTTTGGGCTGTGGGCCGCTCATGTCTGCAGCTGCCTGAGACAGTGCCTTGTGGTCTGAGGCTGTGGGGCCAGCTGGCCGGAATTTGAATCTGGGCCTGGACACTCACTCTCGGAGGAACCTTAAGGGAGGTCACTAGTCCTCTCAGAGTCTCAGCTTCCTCATCTGTCAAATGGGCAGAACGAGGTTGCTACAAAGACTCAGAGCGTGTGAAAAACACGAGCACAGCTCTCGGCACGCACATGTGCTCAGTCGGTGGGGCCTGTTTTAACATAACTTTTACTACCAGTAGGTTTATACTTATTCTCAGGCTAAAGCCCAGCCGTACCCTCCCGTGCAGCACCCCAACAGGTCCACTCCCCAAGGCCATGGCAAGAAGGAGGGGATTCCAGCCTGAGCTTCAGCCCGCGCACCGCCCCCCCGGTCCACTACCCCCCAGGGAGCACCGGAAAGATACAGCTGCTGGGAAGGTGGCCCTCACAAATCCCTCTGAAGCTTCCTGGGCACCCAGCCTGGTGTGGAACCCCATCCCAGCAGTAACTGGGCCTGTCTTCCTTTGTTAGCTACCGTGGATGGAGCAGCTCGTGTGGCCAGACACAGGGGCCCTAGCCTTCGGAGCTTGCGGTCTAGATGGGGCCTGGGGAGGCAGCCAGCAAACAGGTGTCAATAAATAAGAGAATGACTGGAGAGGTGGAACTGCCTGGAGCAAGTTTTTAGTGATGGATGGAGGGTCTCTGTAGATCACGTGGTCCGGGGACACCTCTGTGAGGCGGTGACTGTGAGTGACAGGAAGGTGCCTGCCGTGGAGTGATGGAGGAGTCTGGGGCTCTCTGCCTGAAAAAGGATCATGTGCAGACCTCCTGAGAGCAAACCATGGCCAAGAAGCTTTGGTTGTGGCACTTTCTGCTAGATGCCTGGGCCCAGCCAGTGGGCCAACACAGGGCCCATCCTCATACTGACCCCAGGGATCTGACGATCTGAGCATGTGAAGAGCAACAAGCATTCTCTAAGCTGAAAATACGTGATCAACTTTAAATCCTCTTGAGGTTTTCCTTTTTTAAATCTGGTTGTTCAAAGGTAGCTAAGCTAATTTTTACAAATATTTTCGTTCAGCCGACAGTGATCTTAAAAACAATCAAATTAAATAAGGAACCAAAGAGAGCTCAAAAACAGTGAGACTTTTCAGAACAGTGTTTTGAATTCTCCAGCTTTCAACTTTACGAAGAAATTTCACACACTTCGCCTCATTGTATTTAACATTTGAAGCTGGGCGCCTCCTGTCTGCACTGGCAGGTGCACACATCCCCTATGTGGAAATGAAGTTAGTTCACCCACAACTCTGCCTTTTAAAAAAAAAAATAAGCAGTTTTTTCTTTTGTGTGTGTGTGGTTGTCAACACATACCCACTGTGTTAGTTTCCTGTTACTGTGTTAGCAAATTGCCACGAGCTTAGTGGCTTCAAACAACACACATTTAGTATCCTAGAGTTCTGGAAGCCAGAGTCTGAAATGGGTCTCATGGGGCAAAAAGCAGGGTGTCAGCAGGGCTGCCTTCCTACTGATGGCTCTGGGGGAGAATCTGTTCTTGGCCTATTCCAGCTTCTAGAGGCGGCCCATGCACCTTGGTTCATGGCCCCTTCCTTCATCTTCAAAGCCAGCAGTAATCACTGCGACCTCCGATCTTCTTTGTCACACCTTCTCCAACCCTGCCTCCTGCCTCCCTCTTTCGTGGCTAAGGACCATGTGATTACATTAAGGGCCCACTGGATAATCCAGGATCATGTCCCATCTCAAGATCCTTAACTTAATCGCGTCTGCAAAGTTCCTTTTGCCATGTACGGCGACATATTCACAGGCTCCAAAGATTAGGACATGGACTTCATTGGGGGCCATTATTCTGCCAACCACACCCACCATACTTGGTTTCAGAAATATCAAAATTAACCGCTCTTCCATCCAGTGTTCACCTTCTCAGAATTTTGGCCTGTTGCCTTCCAGCGTTTTCCTATGAGTGTATATTTTTAGTGATGTGAAATCATACTATATTATAATACTTTATAGACCTTTTCACTTCATATTCCCTTGTCATTAAACTCTACAGACAGTTTTAAAGATGGCATAACCTTCCATCACATAGATGCACTGTATATATTTTACCTATCCCTTATTGTCAGCCATTTAAGTTTTCTCCCATTTGCATACCAGATGCGCTGGAATATTTAATGCGGGCTCACATTTACTGAGCGTTTACTATGCATTGTCCTAAGCAATCTACATGCATTAACTCATCTAACCCTCGTGACAACCCTGTGAGATGGATGCTATTATTGCAGACACTGGTACAGATGAGGAATGAAGGCTTCTTCAGAAGATGAAGAAACTTGCCCAAGGTTGGGTGATTCTGTGGTAAGATTCAAACCCAGGTCACCTGACTCTAGGATCCACATCGTTAGCACATACACATGTATGTGGGTAGCACATACATCCACACTGTTAGCACACTCACATACACATTTGTTACCAGCATCTCTGATTATCTCTCTTAGGATAGACTTCTAGGAAGAATGTTAGTTTGTGCAGGAACCACAGGACACACTTTCTGTGGATTATCTCCTTTATCACGATGCTATGAGTGGTCTGTAAACTGACCGGAGCCCAGCAGGGCAGTTCAGATTGCTAGATTCTGTCTGGCGGCTCTGCATAAAGGCCAATTCTGAGTGGCAGTGAGGGCTATGGGCTCCTCCTCTGCAGGCTGACCCTGCCAGCTGGCGAGGTGCAGACAGATCATGCCATCAGCAAGCAGGCACCAACGCAGGTACACGGTCTGGGCTGGGTGGGGTCCTAGCTCTCTGGTGTCTCAGGCACTGAGAAGCACTCCCATGAAAGGTCCACTTGGGGCTGATACAACAGGATTCTGACAGCAGGATTCAGGATTCAGGATTCAGCTTCCCTTCTGGTCAGATCAGGCAATAGAATCCCGAAAGGCCTCTGGACACAGAACTAGATCCTGGCATACTCCTGGAGGGTAGAGGCTTCTGGGCACATTAGAGATGCCCACACAACATTGCTAGCCAATCCAATCACACTTTAACACCACTAATTTCACCATTAAAAAAAAAAGCATTTCTCACATCCACCCTCTTTTTTTTTTCCAATTGTTTTCTTTTGGTGAGGAAGATTGGCCCTGAGCTAACATCTATTACCAATCTTCCTCTTTTTGCTTGAGGAATATTGTCTCTGGGCTAACATCTGTGCCAATATTCCTCGATTTTGTATGTGGGATGCTGCCACAACATGGCTTGATGAGCAGTGTGTATGTCCGTGCCCAGGATCCGAACCTGTGAACCCTGGGCCACCAAAGTGGAATGTGCAAACATAACCACTACCCAACTGGGCCGACTCCACCACCCCCATTTTATAGATGGGAAAATTGATACACGGAGTGATCAGGTGACTCACCAAAGAGCACAGCCTGTATTCCATCCTGGATCCATCTGAATCCATGGCCGATCCAGGAACCAGAGCAAAAATCACTAACATTTTTAGTGCCCTTGGTATGTATTAATAAATTGCCCTACCACTTTACACTTTCACCTGGAGGGTGTGACTGTGTCTGCTCACTAAGGAGCCCCTAGTTCCCAAGTGACCCCTTGGGGGGTCCTTTGTAGCCAGCTGAAATCCCAAATCTGGCTTCCTCCAGCCTTGCTGTCATATGGCCAGCCTGGGGGCATTCGAGGCTCACGGCAGTGGAGTGTGGGGTTGTCTGCCCTTTGGCATCGCCCATTCCTGCTTCCCAGCATTGTGCAGGTAACTGGGAGGTGGCAGGGGTCCTGCATGGCTGTCTACGTTGGCCACAAAGAAGCCTCATCACATATGGAAGTCTCATCTTTCATTCTACGTATGCCCACCTCACCCACCTATAAATGCGACCTGAGCGTTTACTCTGGCTGGGACATGCTTCCAGATCTCTGCCCTGGTTCAGTGCCCCGAGGCCATCTTTCTTCTGATTGTGCTGTAATCATAAGTGAGTCACCACCCTCTCTGGGCCTCAGTTTCCCCACCTGGAAAAAGGGTAAGAATGGCTTTGACTAAGTGAACGCTGATCCTTTGTGACTTTAAACATTGCTAAATTTAGAGATTATTGGGACCTTGCCCAGAGGGACGGTGGTAGGGTTGGGGATTGAGTGCAGTGTCAGCATGAAGTGCCTGGCATAGAAGATTCTCAAATAAGTGAGGCTTGGGGAGCTTAAACACTTGCGTGCAGGCTGGACGGAGCGTCTCGCATCTGAAGAGCAGAGTTTGGAAAGGGGAAAAACAGTAACGTTACAGTGGAGAAACCTGGTGGGCACCACCGTCGCCAGGTGATCAAGGTCAACATCACCAGCGGAAAGGCAGGTGGATAGCGTGTCCCCTGATAGGGTGGGATGGGAAGGCTCTTCCCCTCTGTGTTCTGCACACAAAACCCAGTCTAGGCCTGATAAAACTTCAGAAAAACCCAAACTGAGGAACTTTCTATAAAGTATGTGACCAAAACGCCTCAAAACTGTCAAGAGGGGCCGATCCCATGGCCAAGCAGTTAAGTTCACGTGCTCCGCTTCGGCGGCCCAGGGTTTCACCAGTTCAAATCCTGGGCATGGACATGGCACCGCTCATCAAGCCACACTGAGGTGGCATGCCACATACGACAACCAGAAGCACTCACCACTAGAATATACAACTATGTACCCGGGGGCTTTGGGGAGAAGAAGGAAAAAAAAAAAAAAAAGATTGGCAACAGATGTTAGCACAGGTGCCAATCTTTGGGGGAAAAAAAACTGTCAAGAGCATAAAAACAAGGAAATTCTGAGAAACTGACACTAGCCAGAGGAGCCTATGGAGACAGGACAACTAAATAGAATGTGGTATGGGTTCCAGGATGGGATCCTGGAAGAGGAAAGCGACATCAGCATTATAAATCGGCAATATCTGAATAAAGCCTGGAGCTTAATCAGCAGTATTGTACCACTGTCAGCTCCTTAGTGGCCACAAACATACCAGGTAGTATAAGGAAATTGAAAAAGAGGTATATGGGTATTTGTGTTATCTCTGCAGCTTGTCAGTAAATCTAAAATTATTCCAAAATTAAATCTATTTTAAAAAACAATGAGATCTGGGCTAACCAGCAAATGAAAAGATGCTCAACATCATTAGTCATGAGGGAAATGCCGATCAAAACCACAATGAAAGACCGCTTCACACCCACTAGGAAGTCTATAACCAAAAAGATGGACAATACCAAGTCTTGGCAAGGATGTGGAGAAATTGGAGCCCTTAGGTATTGCTGGTGGGAATGTAAAACGGTGCGGCTACTCTGGAAAACAGTTGGGCAGTTTCTTATAAAGTTGATCATAGAGCCAGCCCTGAGGGCCTAGTGGTTAATGTTCGGCACTTTCATAGCTTCGGCAGCGCGGGTTCATTTCCCCGTCTTGGAACCACACCACCGTTTGTCAGTTGCCGTGCTGTGGTGGTGGCTCACTTAGAAGAACTAGAAGGAGTTACAACTAGGATATACAACCATGCACTGGGGCTTTGGGGAAGGAAAAAAAAAAAAGAGGAAGATTGGCAACAGATGTTAACTCAGGGCAAATCTTTAAAAAAAAAAGTCAGTTATAGAGATACCCAGGAATTCCTTTTCTAGGTATTTACCCGAAAGAAAAGGAGGTGTCTGTCCATACAAAAACTTGTACCTGAATGCTCAGAGCTGCTTTATTCGTGATAGCCAAAAACTGGAAACAGCTCAGATGTCCATCCACAGACGAATGGATAAACAAATTGTGGGAGATCCCCAGAATGGCTACTACTGGCCAGAAAGGAATGAACTATGGATACGTCCAGCAACCTGGGTGGATTTCAAAATAATGCTGATGAGCTAAAGAAGCCAGTCAAAAGAAGAGAACCTACAGTGTGCTTCCATTCAGAGAAAACCCTAGAAAACGCAAACAAACCTATAGTGACAGAAAGCAGACTAGTGGTTGCCGGGAGTCACGGGGTACTGGTGGGGGGGCGGGGAGGTGCGGGGTGGAAGGAGTTACACAGAGGATAAGGAGAGTTTGGACCATGATGGGCGTGTTCACTATCTTCATTGCAGTGATGGCTTCCTGGGTGTATACATACGTCAAAACATATCAAATTGTACACTTTAAATATATGTAGTTTATTATGTGCCAACTACCTCAGTAAAGCTGGGTTTTTAAGTGAAGCCTGAGGATGGGGAGAAGGATAGCATGGCCTCAGTCTCCCCTTCTGTAATGTGGGGTGATCGTGTGTGCCTTACACCCCCTGAAGGCCCAGGTTGAGGAGGGGGCTGAGCTGAGCCCTGGCCCCAGCCCAAGCCCAGAACTCCTAAACCCCAGGGCTAGTCAGCTGCAGGGCCCTGGCCACCACCCCTCCACGGAGAGGACAATGTGGGGCACCTCCTCGTGGATGGGGTGGGTGGTCCACTTACTCCCTCTCTTTTTTCTTCCTGCAGAAAAAAACGCATGATGGTACACGTACTTTGGGGATTTTTCAACACAATTGTCTAAAAATAGCCTGGGCCACCACAGCCCGATTCCTTTTTAGGAAGGATTTCGGCAGCCCAGCCTGTCCTGGCAGCCAGCTCAGGAAGAGGAGGCTTGGCGGGGCGGGGCCTGGGCCAGGGGCCATGGCCTGGGGCCACGGAGACCCTTCCCTTGCTCAGGCCAGGCCCACCTCCTGTATCCCACCTCTTGAGAGCCAGGCTGCCGGGAACACGGGGCGGAGCAGGCAGTAACCACCTCATCCTCGCCTCTCCCTGAGCGCCGCCTCTTCCTGGGCATTTCAGCCCCCTGCTACGGCCCTGCATCGTTTCTCAGTGCCTCAGTTTCCCCATCTGGGAAGTGGAGTGCTCCACCACCTTATCCTGCCCCCTCTAGAGCTGACCTGTGCCTGTGCCTGCGGGGCTGAGAGTGTGGACAGGCCTTGAAAACTGTGCACACCTGCCCTTGCCTGTGTTAGAGTGTTAGGTCAGCCTCGGGAAGGCCACACCCCAGCCAAGGTCCCACCTGGGCCAGGCACCGAGCTCCAGCACCCTCCATTTCCTTGGGGTGCAGGCCTGCACACCTCCTGGGCTGGGAGGGTCATCAATATGCCGTATGTAAGACCCTGGAGAGGTGACAGCGCCCAGGCTTGCTAGTAGCTCCATCTCATGATTAATAATCCTCACACCAAACCTATGAGGCTGATATTCATGTTATGCCCTGTTCCAGATTCAATTAGTCCCCAGATGCCTATGTTGAAGTCCTAACCCCAGTACCTTAGTGTGTGACTGTATTTGGGGACAGAGCCTTTAAAGAAGTGATTAAGTTACATGCGGTCACATGGGTGTGCCCTGATCCAGTGTGACTGGTGGAGGTGGGAGACAAGAAAAGGAGACGAGGACGCAGGCACACATGGGAAGACCACGTGAAGACAGAGGGAGAAGGCAGCCACCTACGAGCCAAGGAGACAGGCCTCAGAAGAAACCAACCCGGCTCCCCTTGACTTCGAAGGTCCTGCCTCCAGAATTGTGAGAAAATAAATGTCTGTTGTTAAACTCCCAGCCTATGGTACTTTGTCGTGGTGGCCCGAGCAGACCAGCACCTGCCCTGTTACAGATGAAAAGGCCGAGGCTGCGGAGAGATTAAGAAACGCATCTGGGGTCACATTGCTGATGAGCAGCTGGGGCTGGATTTGAAACCAGGTTCTTTCCACTAAGTTCTCTGGAAAGAACAGCCTTGCTCTCCCTGTCCCCAGTCGAGCACTGACTGTGAGGTGGCCGTGAGGGGGACTCAGCTATTGATGAGGCTGTGAGCGACCAGCTTGCCAAGCTGCCTCTCTCACAGAGAGCCCCAGCCCCTCCCAGCGGCCAGGGCTGGGAGGGACAGTGCCATGAATGCAGGAGACTCAGGACCCTCAACCTGCCTGCAGATGCTCAGCTGACCAGGGTGGGGTCAGGCCCAGCGCCCGTGGCCCTTTCCCCTGCCACCTCCTGGAGCAGCCAGGACCAGGTGCCTGGAGGAAGCCGCTCCTGACGGCAGCCCCTGCATCCTCCAACCAATGCCTTCTCCTCCCACTACCCTGGCTGGTCTTCCCCAAGAGAGCTGTCCCCTACACTCTCTGCTCTTCTGTTCCTTTCAAATTGTCCTAACTGGCCCCTGCATCGTCACAGACATGCCCACCTGTCCTCCTGCTCAGAGGAGCTCCAAACTCTGGGTGATGCTCTTTCCGTAGTGACAACAACAATAGAGGTTAATAGTTTGCTCTTAAACTACACTAACGACAGTCGTATACTGTCTTAAGTGCTTTCTATGTGTTCCCTCAGCCCCTTCCGTTTCTTCTCTGGGGGCCTCAGCCAGAGCATCCTGTCACTAGGACCACTCAGGCTGCCTGCATCTCGAGTCAGTGCCACAGCCTTTGGGCACCTGCAATGCACCAGGTGTGCCACAGAAAGAGCTCTTCGACCCTTCCCACCTGGCCCAGGTTTGAGGAGGGGCAGAGAATGCAGGATTGGTCAGCTTTTCTGGATGCCACAGCCACAGGCACTGAAGTCAGAAGCCTTGGGTTCAAGGCCTGACTCACTGTGTGCCAGCTGTGTGACCTTGGGTCTGTCCCTTGCCCTCCCAGTTTACTCATCTGTAAATGGGAGTGTAATAACAAACCTTAATTTCTCAGTTTGTCTTAAGAACCAAATATGATCAAGTATGGAAAGCTGAGAGCATGAGGCCCCACCGGCGGGAAGCACCCAGGATGCATCAGCTGTTTAGTTCCACAGAGCGCCATGCAGGGAGAACCAGGAGACTGGTATTCTGGCCCCGGCTGTCAGAGTTCCCGCTCTGAGCCTCAGCTTCTCCGGCAGGGCTGACAAGGCGAGCTCTTGAGGGATGCTCTCTTGACCGCTGTGTTGTCTTCTATAGGCCGGGTATGGGACAGCCAGGGGGACCACAGGGAATGTGGGAACAGCCAAAGGTGTCCCAACTACTCCATGTCGTCGGAAAGGTCATCCCCCCAGGCCTCAGTTGGGCACCTGTCCTGTGAGAGGCTCAGACTGGTGCTGTCCCCTCTCCAACACCTTTGTGAGCTGTGGGAAACAGCAGAGACCTCAGGAGGCCCTCCTCCCTGGGGCCTGCTCTGTGCCGGGTCTCCAAGTCACCCAACCCTGCGAGGTGGCCGCCCCCCAGAGGCTGGGCGTCGCTCGAGGCCTCAGGAGGAATGGCTCTGGGCTCTGCACCCTGGCTGGACTGCAAGGGCCTGGCCATAACCACCCTCTTCTGCCTCACTCCCTGGCCCCCCCAACACTGCCCCCCCCCCCCGGAAGTTCTCCCCGAGTTCCTGGGAGAGGGCCAGTGGCCCTGGCATGTGACACTGTTTGACTTTGTCCTGTCAGAAGAGCAATTTTTTCCTCTCCTTGGCTGTACTTTCTTTTAATGACTTTTTGGCTCAGAGCCCAAACTGGATCAAAGACTCCCTGGGGGGAGGACAACAGGACTGTGCGTTCATTGTGAGACACTCATGGAGGTAAGGCTGGTGGCTCAGGGGCTGGAGGGGTAGGTGGGCCCAGGAGGTGGGACTGCTCTGAGCTCCAGATGGAGGTGGGGGGCGGAAATCTGCTTCCGCCAGAGATTCAGAAGAGGAGGTGAGGACAAGGAGCAAGGGGAGGAGAAAAGCACCCTTAGGGGTAAGGGGAGAACAGGAGGCTTTCCCGGCATGTTTGCCATGACTGGGCAACATCTGGGCTGGAGCTTGAGGTCCCAGTGGACCCCTGTCTTCAGGGCAACCTGAAAGATCTGCTCCAACAAGGAAGAGGCTGAGGGTGGGGCGAGCCTGGGACCCTCTCTGGGAGCTTCTGACTTCTTCCACCTTCCTTATCTCTGACATGATGTCCCCACTTCTGCCCCCCCAGGCTGGCCCAGCTAGAGAAGCCTGGGAAGGACTCCTTCTTGTCTTGGGATCTTGGCATCAAAGGAAAGGGGAGCCCTCCTCAGGAGCAGCTGCACCAAAGCTGGCCCTTGAAGATGCCTTGAGGGCCTGGAAAACACACCTGCTGGTGGCAGCCTGGAGCAGTTCAGCGGGGTGAGGTCAGGCAGGCGGTAAACAGGAGGGAGGTGGTTCATCCCCTGGGGGCTGTTGCTGCTGCTGCTGCTGTTGTTTTGGAGAAAGGAGCAGGAGGCGCTGCTGTGGAGGCCCCAGGGCCCCCAGGGACCAGAGGGAGCCATTGCACAGGGATGGTCCCCCTGCAGCCCGGGAGCCTGGGAGGGCCTATGTGACTGGCCCATGTGACTGTGCACACACACCCCTGCACACACACATGCACATGCAGCCCTCCAGCACCCAGGAGGCCACGTGGTGGAGCAGAAAATCTGGCTCAAGTCCCAGCCTCACCACTTTTTGGCTCATGACTTGGGCATGTCACTTAGGCTCTCTGAGCCTCAGTTTCCCCATCTGCCAGAGGAGCCAGGACTCTTGCCCTACCTCTGGGTTATCGTAGATTTGACATAGTAATTGCCAATTTAGTGAATCATCATCATTGTCCCCATTTAGTTAAGGAAACTGTGTCTCGGCAAGGTTAGGGGGGTGCCCCCAGGGCCCAGGCCAAGTCACAGGACCTGGACTTGAAGCACATTCTGACCCCACAGGTCACGAATACATGTGCTTCACATCCACCATCCATCCACACGTGCCCTCCTGAGTAAGCAACCGCATGCACACGTGCACAATGGTGATGACAGCCACCATGCTAGATGCTTTACATACCCTCACACTGAGCAGGTCCCACTTCATTGCCTCCCTGAGGTGTTTGGCCGCAAGAATCAGAATCTGGCTAAACCACAAGTACAGTAATTGCTTATTTACCAAGGATCCTGGGCATAGGCAGCTTCAGGTGGTTTAGCAGCTTGATGAGGTCACCAAGGACCCAAGTTTTTCCATCTCTCTGCCCACCATCCTCAGTGTTAGCCTGGTGCCACATAGTTTCAGGATGGCTGCTGCAGCTCTGGACATCATATCTGAATTCCAGCAGGAAAGAAGAAGATGTTGTAAACTCTCCTTTCACACCTCTCCCTTTTAGGAAGAAGCAAAATCTTTCCCACATGTCCCCAACTCCCTCCCCACACTTTCCCTTCTATTTCATTGCCTGGAACTGGGTCAGTGGCCACCTAGAGCTGCAAGGGAGTCTGGAAAAGAAAGGATCTGGCAAAGAGGTGCAGGACCATCAGTGACACAAGATTCATCCCCTGGGTCTAGGCACACTGCTGTTTTGAACAAAATCGGGATTCCAATGGCCAGGAAGAGGAGGGGGAGGGCCAGTCAAAATGTCTGGCTCTTGTCCCCATGTGGCCACGAGCTCCATCCTCTGTCCCTCCTCCAGGGGGCAACATGAGGACAGAAGACACAGAAGGCACAGGGATTTGAACTTCCTGGGGAGGGGGGACAGGGTCCCCAAATTCCCATGCAGCTGTGCCCATAAAGGTAGCAAGCCCCGCCAGAAACAAGCCCGCTGAAGACAGCTTGAGGGAAGCAGGAGGGGGCCACTACCCGGCTGTGCCCACCCCAGGCACCGGATCTTGGCCATGGCGTCTTGTGTCCCCAAACCCACCTGGTGCTGCAGTTGTCAGCCTTTGTTTCTTCCCACCCTGACGCATCCGATGGTGGCATTCCCGCGGCATCCTGCTCCACACCAGCCCCTCACCAAGACCTCTGTCTGCCCGCGCACGGTGATTTCACAGGGTGGCCTGGAATCCCCTTTCACTGTGGAAAAACAGGAAGTCACTGAAAGCTCAGATGCTTTCGTGTGGCCCCTCTCCGTGGACCCCGTGCCCCTGGGGGCCACTTGGAGCCGAGAAGCCCTGAGGCGGCTGCACTTTATGGAGACGATTTGTTGAGGACAGCTGGCTGTCAGGCACCTTCTGCAATCAAAGTTGACATATCTGTTCCTCAATGAACAAAGCCTGAGGATGGAGAGCAATGGCTGAGCCCTGACGGTGGGGCTTGCTCACCAGGGTCCAGTCTTTCCACTCTGGGGACTGGGGACAGTCCTTTTCTTGGAGATGTGTCCCTATTCTGGTTTTGTCCAGAAGCCTCCTCTTCAGAGTGTTGCTGGCGCCCTGGGGGCCCCTGAGCTCTCATCCAGTCCATGGGTTCTGGGAAGGGGCCCCTCCTGTGGCGAGGCCCCTGTCACCATGTGCACAACATTTGGAGTCCCTGAACCTGTGGGCGCCCCAAGCTGCCCTTCGGGCCAGCCCAGCCAGCAGCTGTCGCGAGTTTCCTTCCTTCCCCGCCCTGGGTGCACTGGCCACCTGCCTCAGCAGACTGGCTTCTGGCTTTGAGTTTGGCCCTGCAGCAGCCCCTCCAGCAGCGGCTGTCTTTGTCCCAAGCCCTGGCAGAAGGAGGTGACAGAATCCCTTCCAGATCAATCTGAGATGGGAGCCCACCTCCACCAGTGCAGACTGTGGCCCCAGGACGCTTGCTGCAGGAGACCACCACCTCCAACAGTGCCCTTGCATAGGACCGCTCCGGCTGGCTCCTCCTCATATCAGAGGCGCATTGCCTACAGCACCCTTCCCAGCTGCCCTTCTGAGAACTGAACTCCCCATAAGTGCTTTTGGGTGTTAAGAATGTAGCGCTATACCCAGGTGGCCCATCCCTCTGCGAGAGCTGGCCCCAGGGAAGGCTGGGCGTGAAGGATGCATGTGCAACAAGGACAGGGAGTCCCACCAGGCTGGCTGTGTCAGCAGGGCTGGCTTCCCTGTGTGGGGATGGCGTGGGGGGCAGTTGTCTGAAAAGGTTACTAAAGGTTGCTTCACTCGGAGGATTTGGTTCTTTTCATCATGGCAGCTAGGAGACCAGCGCTGGGGAGGTGGGAGGACACAATGGGGCTTTCAGCTCCCGGGCCGGGTGCAGGCAGGGGCAGGGACTGGCTGTTCTCTCCGGCTGCTACTGCTCTCCCCGCAGGGCCGAGGGGAGGAGGGCTGGGGGAGGCTGGGCCGGAGCCCCCATTCAGCCACCACAAGCTGCTGTAGCACGTGCTGTGCACCCGGCCTGAGCTGGACTGTGTGGACGCTGCGCTGCAGGAGCGTCAGTCCTGGAGAACATTTAGGGTTGTTATAACGGCAGGGGTGCTGCTGGCATCTAGTGGGTAGAGACCAAGGATGCTGCTAACAGCCTGCAGTGCACAGGACAGGCCCCTGCCACACAGAATTCTCCGAGCTCCAAAATGTCGGTTGTGTATCTCTGGACAACAAGGGGAGTGGCGGGAGCATGGAGAACGGGGCCAGGAATCCCCTATAGTTATGTGAGGCTGCCTGGCAGAATCCCCGGGGTTACCCACCAGGATCCTGCTGGGCGACTCTGGACACTAGCACGGGGGCTTCCTGCGGCTCTGGGGTGGGAGAGCCTGCTGACCACAGGAGGATCCAGCCCTTTCTCAGGCTCACCAAGTCCCAGCTGGCGCCTGGGGACCAGCTCTCGTCTCAGGTCGTGGGGTGGCCCAGGCCCTCCCAGACTGGGAGAGATCCGTCACAGCCACAGCCCGGCAGGCCTCACAGGGCGGCCTTGCTCGTGTGGGAGCAGCCAGCTGCCTCCTCAGACCTGTCCCCTCCCTCCTGAGGCTTTCCTGCCCAGAGCAGTGAGGCCCGAACATGAACAACCAAGAGAGCGGAGGCACCTGGTCGGGCCCACGGCTGCCCCAGCTCCCTGGCACCTTCTGGATAAAATCCACACCCTGCCTCTGGCCTTCCAGTCACCATGCCCTGGCCTCAAACTACTTTTCTAGCTGCCACCCCTTGTCCCTCACACTCATGGACTCCTCTCGGGCCCTGATCCGGAGGGTGCCCTCCTGCACTGACTTCATGCCCTCTGTGCCCACCCTCTCTGGAGCCTTCCCGACCCTTCCCCCATCAGGACTGACCGTGGTTTTCTCATCCCCACTGAGACTCCCCGATTTAAGTCACTCCATGCTCTGGCCCCATTTCCAGGCACAGAAAGGGAAGTCTCGATGTTTCCATTCAGTACTTAAGTCATTTTAACTTTAAACGAAAGAAAATAGCTTCAGGGGCTGGCCCGGTGGCCTAGTGGTTAAGTTGGCGGGCTCCCCTTCTGCTGCCCAAGGTTCGTAGGTTCAGATCCCAGGTGTGGACCTACACACCGCTAGTCAAGCCATGCTGTGGCAGTGTCCCACATACAAAATAGAGAAGGACTGGCACAGATGTTAGCTCAGGCCCAAAAAGAAAAAAAGAAAAGAACTTCAGTAAGCTTTTTTAAAACAATTTTATACGTTTATTTGTATTTTATTTTAAATAATACAAAAAAATGTAAAGAAGAAAATAAACGCTACTTTTAGAGAAAACCAGTGCTAGCATTCTGGTGAACATCCCTATGCACATCTTTCATTGTGCATATTCACCTGTAAATCTGTGTTTACAATTTCACATAAATAGGATCTCTTTCTATCAGCTGTCACGTGACCTCTTTTTTATCAGTGTGATATGTAGAATTTTCCACGTCAATGCAAATATCTCCACCTTATCTAATCTAATCACTGGGCAATATTCCATTGACTAGATGGATTATAATCTAATTTTCTGTTCCCTATAAATGGACATTTAGATTATTTCTAATTTTTTGTTTTTACAAACAGTACTCTGATGAATATCCTTGTATATAGCTCTTTGCCCACTTGTCTGATTATTCCCCTACATCTGGAATTGGTGGGCACATTTAGAACGGGAATACGTGTTTCCAAATTGGCCTTTAGAAAGATTGTACCAATTTATACTTTGAACCAACAGTAATAATAAAATAAATAATAGCTACCATGTATTCAGCCCTTTGTCCTCGCCTGGGACTGCTCTATGTACTTTATACCTAATAACCCATTTACTCCTCCCCGCAAACCTGCAACGTGGGTCCTCTCATCATCCATTTTACAGACGAGGAGAGTGAGGCACGGGACGTCTATGTGGGTGGTCAAGAGTCAGCGAGCAGCAGAGCATTCGTTTATGAAGACGCCATTTCTCCCCACTCCTGCCAATCCTAGGAGCAGCATTTCTAATCTCTTGATAATCTGAGAGCAGGAAAAAAAAGAAAATCTCATGGTTGTTTTTGTTTTCATTTTTGTTACTGATAAGGTTGATTTTTTTCCCCAAGTGCTTATCAGCCGTTCTTTTATGAATTACTTTTTCCTATCTTTTCCTCATTTTTCAACCGGGCCATTCCTCTTTTTATGGATTCATAGTAACGTGTGACATACAACAGAAATCAGCCATCTGTCACTGTCTGCCTTCCCGCTCGTTTGGACAGTGAGGGCCTGTGGGGGAGGGTGTCCCATCCTCAGCCTGATCCTGGTGCCCAGCACAGAGCAGGCTTGCAGAGGTGGGACTCCTGCTCATTCAGAGGGGGCTCCGGGAGCTCCTAGCACTCCACAGGGGCACGACCCATTTACCATCGACTCTTAACTCCTGGTCTGCCCCACGGCCTGAAATAAGAATTCTCTTGGTTTGCCCAAGGGTAGGGTTTATAGAACGGGCTTTTGTCTCCTTTGATGTCCAGGCAGCCGGAGGAGGCAGGTAGGTATAGTGGCCCCTTGTTACAAATGAGGAAATTGAGGCTCCAAGTGGCTTCACAACATGGCTAAAGTTTCGTGGCCAAGACCGGCATTGAGCCCCCTGCTTCCTGGGTGCGAGGCTCACCCTGCTCCATCTCTGACTGACAAGCCCAATGGGAAGAATAGGGCAGGATTTCCTGCCTGTAGAGGACAGGGGCCCTCGAGGCCTGGCTCCCTGGCACGCCCCGGAGCCCGCACACAGCAGGTCTTGCGTCCACCTCGTCACCTGCCAGGCGGGCCACGGGCCAGGCCGCCCTGCCTCTCTGAGCACTCCCAGCTGGGCCTGAGCTCGGGGAGGGAGCCCAGGGAGGGCAGGCAGGCGGCACAAGGGCCCTTTGTGCTTGTTGCTAAGGCCTGGCTGTATTTACTCAGCCTCGGTAAACAGGAGGTGCCTGGAGGCCTGCTCAGTTATGACAACTTAAAGAGCCTTTCTTTCCTTCCTGAGCCTGCTCAAGCCCCCGGCTGCTCCAGGTGATTCCCCACATCGGAGGGGCTTCCCCACGGCTGAGCTGGGGTGTCTTTGCCAAGCAGGGGCAGGGCTGGAGGACATCAGAGAGGTCACTCGGCTCAGTCCCTCGAGGCTCAGCTGGAGAAGCTGAAGCCAGTGGAAGGCGGGGGTCCCTGGCTCAGAGTCACAGAGGAGGAACTGGGCTGGGACAGGCCTGGGAGCCGAGGTTCTGTCCTCTGCACGGAGCTGGTTCTGGAGGTGTCCCCCTGTCCCTCACATACCTGTCGTCAGTGCCTGGCTCAGTCCTGACCCTCGCTCAGTCCCGCCATCCCTGGGGTGGGAAAGGGGAGGCAGCCTAGCTCACTCACCCAGCAGTCCCTGGGACCAAGCCCCCTGGAGGCGGAGAACAACCCAAACCATGGTCATTGTTAAGGGCCTTCATGTCTTACCAAACCAAGACACATCACGACAGAGTTATAAGAATCCTGGTGTTATTTTTAATGCTTGCGATTAATAAATTACTGCTTTAAACGTCCTCCCAGGGCAATATCATACTGGTAGCTGCAAACTAGTTACAGGGTTTATTTTCCACACATACACGCTTAGGGGCCCCCAGAGGTGCGTCCAGTGACGGGACTTTCCCTGGTGGTGGTAAAATGAACTTCCTTTAGCCCTGCAGACATCTCAGTCATGCCCAAGGCTCCCACCTCCTTTGGGGAGAATGTCAAAGGGCTACCTTTGAGGCCCTGGGTGCATGAGAGGCCTCCCGTGACTGGCCCAGCCCAAGATGGCTGGCGGCCAGGGCTGCTGTGTGACCTTCAGCCAGTGCCGCCCTCCCTGGCTCCCTTCCTCCAGGGGAAGGGCAAACTGTCCTCCAGGCTCTGCCTTCTCCCTCCCTGAGGTCCCTGATTGGCCTTGCTTCACACAGGGGACCCAGGGGGGTGGGGATGGGGATTTTGGGGGCTGGAAGCTGATTTCCAGGAATACTTATGACCCTTGGGCAGGTGCCTGATGGGCTTCCCCCAGCCGGGTGCTCCTCCTGGCCTGAGCCCCGCCCTCCCCACCTGCCCACACCCTGGGCTCTGCAAACAAAAGCCCTGTGTACCTTGGCAGGCAGGACGCTCACACAGGGAATCCTTGGGGAACAGAGTGGATTTCCTCAAAGGTGGGGGCAGGCCATCCTGGGGAGGCCTCTCGACCCCAGGGTCGTGCAACCCTGGGAAACAGTCCACAGTTCAGGGCCAGGCCCTGGGGTTGCCGTGAGCCTGGCCCAGCGCTCTTTACAGGAGCCCGCCTTGGCTCTCAGCCTAGCAGGGGAAGACCAGGGGCACAAGCCACCCTGCCTGAGGATGGCACACTCTGGGGCTGCCCACCCCCTCCCCAGTGCAGCCAGCCCTGGAGTCCAGGGCTCCTCCCCGGCTCTGCTCTTACCCCTCCACTCCAGCATGTTGCTCCAGCAGAATCGGGTCAGCAGGAACTTCCAAGCTGGCCTTGGCCAGGTGGTAGACAGGAAGGAGAGGAGAAGACTGAATGGGTATTGAGCTCCTCCCCTGTACCCAGCCCTGTGCCCCCACAGAGCTGGCCATTATTGTCCCCATTTACAGAGGAAGAAACCGAAGCTCACAAAGCCCCAGGTGGCATGAGGGGGAGCCCACAGGATTACATTGTATCTGGAGATGGGCCTAGAACCACTCTGTGCCCTGTTCTCAGCTGCTGCTCTCAGAAGGAAGCAGAGACGCCCACTCTGCCATCCATTAGCCATGTGACATGGAGCATGTTACCCAGCCTCTCTGAACCTCAGGTTAATAAATAGCCCCCACCTTCTAGAGTTGGTATAGTATGTGAGCTCATAAGTGAGGTCCAGAAGAGTGAGGTGGGGACCACAGGAGTCACAAACAGTACATCAGCATTCACTCATTCAATGCTCCGTAGATAACAAATCACCTCCAACATTTAGTGGCTTGAAACAACATTTTACTACTATATCCCACAGCACTGGGGATTGACTGGTTCCACTTGGAGCCTCACATGCAGTTATGGCGGCTGGGGCTGGAGTCTTCCTCATGTGCATGTCAGGTAGTTGAGGCTGCCTGTCAGCTGGGACCACAGCAGGGCTGTGGACTGGAGCATGTGCTCGTGGCCTCTGTGTAACTTGTGCTTCCTCACACCAGGGCGACTGAGTTCCAAGGGTTGACATCTCAAGAGAACTGGACAGAATGTTGTTACTTTTCTGACCCAGCCTCAGAAGTCACGTCTCTTCTGACATAGTCACAGGCCTGCCAGGATTCAAGGGGCGTGAGCCCAGACCCTGCCACTCAAAGGGAGGAGTGTCAGCATCACGCTGTAAGAAGAGCAAGTTGGGGATTATTGTGGTGGCTGTCTTGGGAAAATACCACCTGCTATCTTCAGTAATGATTTACTGAGTGCCTACTGTCAGCCAGGCACTGTACTAACACTGGGATACAGCACTGACCCAGAGACGAAAGTCCTTGCCTCATGGAGCTGATGTTCTAGTGGGAGAAGACGACCATCCGCCAAATAAATAGGTAAGCTAAAAAGCATGGTAAACGGAGGTAAGTGCTAAGGAGGAGAAGCAGTAACGGAGGGTAGAGGGCTGGGTCGGCTGGGGGGCTGGGGATATTTGAGAGTTGGCTGTGGGGAGGCCTGGGGATGCGATTCCAGGAGACAGATCAGCTGGAGCAGAGGCACTGGGGTGGGAGTATGTCTGGGAGCTCAGGCAACAGCCTGGAGGCCAGCAGGGCAGGAGTTAGGAGAGAGGGAGAGCAGTGGGAGGCAGCGGGACCAGGGCATGCAGGGATGTTGGTCTTTGTGGGGACTATGGCTTCTTCTCTGAGCAAAGCAGGGGCCATGGAGGACGCCACAGAGAGTTTTGAGCAGAAGTAGGGGACCTCTCATTCCAAGAACAGAGCTAGGCATTAAGGAACACCCAGCTCAATCCCCCCATGCCCCAGCCTCTGCTTGCATGCCTTTAATCATGGGGAACTCACCCCTTTGTTTTTTATGGAGTTTATCTCGTCACAAATGAAAATAAACCTCCTTGTGGCTCCCCCTCATTATGGCCTGCCTCTAGGACCACTGAGTGGGTCCCTCTCCCATCCCACGATGTTTTAAGGGGGGATGTCTAACTCTCCGAGTCTTCTCCACACTGAAGCCTACCCAGTTCTTTCACTAATCCACATATGCCTCAACCTCCTGAATGCTCACTGTATTGGTCATTTATGTCTGTCCTTTTTCTAAAGAGAGATGGGAAAAATACAGCCCAATGGCCAAATCTGGTCCCCAGTCTGTTTTTGTAAATAAAGTTTTATTGGAACACAGCCTCACCCGTTTGTTTACTATTGTCTATGGCTGCTTCCTGCAGAGTTGAGTTGCTGCCCCAGACACGATATGACCCACAAAGTTTAAAATATTTACTATCTTGCCCTTTACAGAGAAAGTTTTCTGACCTCTACCTTAACTGTGTGTGCCTTCAGTTTTGCTCTGGCTGCAATGCTGAAAACAGACAGTAAGGGGCAAGAGTAGAGGCAAAGAGACCCGACTGTATTTTTTTTGTTTGGTTTTTGCAGGGGAAGATTTGCCCTAAGCTAACATCTGTTGCCAATCTTCCTCCTTCTTCTTCCTTCCCCCACAACCAAGTACATAGTCCTATATTCTAGTTCTAAGTCCTTCTGGTTCTTCTATGTGAGGTGCCACCACAACATGGCTACTGACAGACGAGTGGTGTGGTTCTGTACCTGGGAACCGAACCCAGGCTGCCGGAGCCGAGCATGCCAAGCTTTAACCCCTAAGCCCACAGGGCTGGCTCAGGAGGCCGGACTGTTAAGCAGTAATAAGATCCCAGATGACAGTATTATCACACTTTTGCTATATATTTGTATAATTCAAATATAAATTTTCACAAATGCATATTTTAAAATTAAACTTTATATCTAGTTCTCTGCAAAGGTTTCTAGGACTTGTCTCTGGCTGAGTTAACACGGATTTCTGTGTGTTTCTGTGAACTATCCACATCGTGGAGCCTCAAAACTTACGCTGAGCCCCTCCGCTCCGCCTGTAAGGAAACCAGTGGCTGGGAACAGACACAGTGGTGTCCGGAGGTGCAATTAAAAACCACAGATTCTTAACTCTGAAAAAGAACAACGTTAAAAACCGCAGCGGGCGCGAGGCCCACAAAGGGCTGAGTGTCTGAGGCTGGCTGGCAGGGACTGGCCAACCTCGTCTGCACCAAAGAAAACGAGAGAGCCCACACCCCACCGGCCGGGCCGGCCTCCCTAGGAAACTTGGACTCACCTCGGACTTTCCAAAGCAGAATTTTTTTCAGCCACTATGGTCATGAAGCATGAAAAGAAAGCCCTGAATTGTTTTCCAGGAAGAAAGGAAGAAAAAGAAAACACTAAAATGTTGTCGTTTCAAAAACACACTCTTTATCATTAGGCTGCCTTAAAGAAAATGATCCTGTAGCAGGACTTATAAAACTAGACAGAGAGGCTAGAAAAAGTGATCTTTACTGCTCCTTAATAGTAACTTCCAGAATCTGCGCCCTTGGGTAATTAAACCGTGTGACCTCTCTTGACCCTCCTGCCTTGGGTTCAGGTCCATATCTGTGTAATAGAAACCCCAAGCCCCTTCCTTCCAGGGGCTGTGAGAAGTCTCCATCAGAGGCTGAAGGTGGAACTTCCAGGGGAGGGAACCGCCAAGCGTCCCAGAGTGGGGCTCTGTGTAGAAGGAGACTGGAGAAAGGAGCAAACGGCATCCAGGCACGGCTCTCTTGGGATGCAGGGATGCAGGACAGTGTGTGGGTACCACAGGTGTCCAAGCATCTTCTGGAAGATGGTGAAGAGCTGAGGAAGAGAGCAGTGAGCGCTCCCGGGTTGGGGGACGGGGGGCAAGGCTGAGGACACAGGTAGAGGGTCAGCCGTTGGACCTTGACCACAGAGGGCAGGTGGGACAGAGGCAGAGGGGCTACAGATTTCTCTGTGCCCAGGCCCTGCTCTGGGTTCCATGAGGGGCACTCTGACCTCCCGGCTCACCTCCCCCAAGGCTTCTCTGGGCACCAAGACTGCTCTCTACTGCTGCCCAAACCTTTTGAGTGTCATGGCCCTGGCAGGGTGCCTGGAAGCTGGCGCTGGACCAGATTCTCTTCCTTCTGCTCAAGAATGTGCCCAGAGTCACATTTGGTGTGGAAAGGCAGCTGCCCCCGCTCAGGGCTCCCCAGCCTCAACCCTAGATTGAGGTCATTTCCTTTTCTCCTTGGTTCCATGAAAAAACTCCCCTCAGGTTAGTGGACAGGAAGACACTGCTCAGAATGAGCTTCTAGGGAAAAGATTTGAGCAAATCAAAGAGTAGAGTGCAGAGTTCTGGGGGGAGTTAGAAGAACTGAGCTCAAGTTAAGTATTTCAAGAACTGGCCATGACCTTGGCAGGCTGCTTAAGCCCTTTGAGCACCGTTTTCTCTGACACTCCCTTGAATCTATTGAAGCAACTGATCTCTAGCATTCTAGTTTTTCTCAGTAACCACAAACAGATGATTAGTTTATTGCCTAAGGTCAAAATATTCAAGATATTGGGGCCGACCCCATGGCTGAGTGGTTAAGTTTGTGTACTCCGCTTCTGCGGCCCAGGGTTTCACCGGTTCGAATCCTGGGTGCAGACATAGCACCTCTCATCAGGCCATGCTGAGGCAGCATCCCACATGCCACAACTAGAAGGACCCACAACTAAAATATACAACTATGTACTGGGGGGATTTGGAGAGAAAAAGCAGAAAAAAAAAAAAAAAGATTGGCAACAGTTGTTAGCTCAGGTGCCAATCCTTAAAAAAAGAAAGTGCAAGATAAATGTATCAGGTCAGGCAGCTGGAAGCACTTCAAGGAGTACCTGGGGGGCCAGCCTGCCTTGTGAGAAAACTGACCAGCTCAAGTGGCATAAAAACTCTGTCATATCTATCCATGAATCCAATCATTCATCTATTCCCTTAACCATCATTCCATTCTTTCTTCTATCTTCCCTTATATTTTTCCTTCTGTCTTTTCATCCTTCTATCCATCTATCCAACCACCCATCCACCCATCCATCCATCATTTCACCCTTTGTTATTCCTTTTCGTCCTCCTATTCACCCATTCCATCCAACTGTTCTTTTATCTATTCATCCTTTCTCTTGTCACTTCTTTCTTCCATCTTTTCCATCCTTCCTTCCATCTATCCAAACTTCAGTCTTTTCCTCTATCCATCCATCCATCCATCCATCCTTCCTTTCTTTATCCTCCCATTCAATATCTATCCTTTTTTCCTTCCATTCAGCTGTCCTTCCTTCCTTCCTTCCATCCTCGGTCCTTCAATATATCCATCCATCTTTCCTTTTTCCTTACTTCCATCCATCCATCTCTCCAAGCATTCTTTCTTCCATTCTTCCATTTGTCCACTCATCTTTTCCGTCCATCAATACATTCACTGATTACATATTTATGTACATCTACTTGAGCTAGATACTGCTTATGGGCCAACCCTGATGGCCTAGTGGTTAAAGTTCAGCACATTCCGCTTCAGCAGCCTGGGTTCGGTTCCCAGGTGTGGAACCACACCACTTGTCTATCAGTAGCCATGCTGTGGTGGCAGCTCATACAGAAGAAATAGAAGGACCTACAACTAGGATATACAACTATGTACTAGGGCTTTGGGGAGGAAAAAAATCAAATATAGATACTGCTTATATTTAAATATTCACATTTATATTCATGTTCAATCTGAGCCTATTCTAGAAATATCTCATATGGGAGAGAGACATCCAAATCTTTAAGGTACAACATGAGAAATGTGATATAATAGATGTGTTCACAAGAAGTTGTACAAATCTCAGAGTGAGGTGCCAACTCTGGGGTGGTCAGGATGGGTTTCCCTGGATGTTCTTGAGAGCATTGAGGGATAAATGCTTATTATGCAGACAAGGGAGGTCTTTGCACATTCCAGGCCACAGGAGCGGGATGTGCAAAGGCATAGAGGCATGGAAAGAGCATAGCAGTTCTTGAAACATAAGGAGAGTGTTGTATAGTAAAAGGAAGGGAGTATGGAGAAGGAGAAAGCTGAAGATAAGCAGGGGTTAGTTTCCAAGGGCTATGCAGGCCCTGCTGAGGAATTTGGACTCTGTCCTGAGGATAATGAGGAGTCCTGGAAGAGAAAGACCCATCTGGCTGCAGTGGGGAGGATGGAATGGTACGTGTGGTGGGGGGTATGACTAGAGACAGACCAGTTGGCAGGTCACTGTAGTAAGTAGGGAGGGAGAGAGGATGGTTAAGGTGGTCTGGTTGAGGTGATTGAGTTCAGATGGAGAGAGTGGGTGGAACTGAGAGCTATTTAGGAGATGGAGCAAATGATGGATAAGCGATTAGCATGGGATACTGAGGGGGCTCCTAGCAAGTGGTCAGGGGCAACGATGTTAGAGCTGGGAATGTGTGAGAGAGGCAGGGTAGGAAGACAAGTGATGAGTCTGGGCTCAGTTGTGGAGAGTCTGAGGCCTGGAAGCATCCTGAAGGAGAGGTCCAGTTGCCAGTGTGTGCACAGATCTGGAGCATGGAATCAAGTTGGCCTATGTTGTCTGTTAGCTCACTGGGTCTCCACTACTGCCCTCAGACCAAGGCTGGGCATTCATTCATTCATTCATTCACTTACCTGACGTATACTTTTGAGCACCATGTACCTTATTCCATTGTAGGCCCTAGGATATACAGCAAACAGCCCATTAAAGTCCCTGACTTCCTGGGCACTGCCTTCTGGTGATGGCAACTCCCAGTGGACAGTTAGGAGTCTGAGGCTCAGAGAGGTGAAGTGACCTGCCCAAAGATACACAATCAGCTGGAAATGGAACTGAGTGGGGGCTGCTGACTCAGCTCTACAGGAAGCCTGAGGAAGCTCCAGGGCCTCCCAGGTGCTGGGTGACTCAGCAAATGGCTTTTCTGCTGCAGTCCAGGACCCAGAGCTGAGGCAGGAGGGGACACCCAATGGGACAACCAGCTGTCCATGGCCAGAGCTTCCACAACCCTTCAGAGGTGGCTCGGTTTCCTCTCCCCCTTCCTGCTGGAACCTGCCTCCCCTCCCCCAAACCCTGCCTGTCTCTTCTGCTTCCTGCTCCCAGCCTTAAGTTCCCACCACACCT
Source organism: Equus quagga (assembly GCF_021613505.1). Classification (NCBI taxonomy): domain Eukaryota; kingdom Metazoa; phylum Chordata; class Mammalia; order Perissodactyla; family Equidae; genus Equus; species Equus quagga. Next base: position 32,364,061 of record NC_060286.1, on the reverse strand, counting down.
TCACTTGGTCCCTAGGCAACTGCCTCTCTCCTTAACCAAATCCTGGGCCTCAGGCTGAGTTTACCCTGGACTAGTTGTAGGGTCTGAGAAATGTCGTTTGGCTCCTGAGTCGTCTGCATTTCTTTCTCTGTAAAACGGGGCCACCTGAGCTTGTGGACTGGAGCAGGCTTTGTCAACCACGACGGACCTGTCAGGGTTTGCTGGGCTGAGCAGAAGCTGAGGCAAGTATGGTGTCAGTCCCCAGCTATGATAATAAATGCTCACATTTCTTTTTCTTTAATTGAGGTATAATTGGCATATAACATTATGTTAGTTTCAGGTGTACAAAGTAATGATTGGATATTTGCATATATTGCAAAATGATCACTACAAGTCTAGTTAACATCCATCACCACACATAGTTACAAAATTGTTTTTCTTGTGATGGGTAATTTTAAGATCCTCTTAGCAACGTCCAAATATACAACACAGCATTATTAACTATAGTCACCATGCTGTACAGGGCATCCCCATGACTTATTTTATTTGATAACTGAAAATTTATGCCTTTTGACCACCTTTACCCATTTCACCCTCTCCAACCCCACCTCTGGCAACCCCCAGTCTGTTCTCTGTATCTACAAGCTCAGTTTGTGTTTTTGTTTGCAGATTCCACGTATCAGTGAGGTCATACGTATTTGTCTTTCTCTGTCTGACTTACTTCGCTCAGCGTAATGCCCTCAAGGTCCATCCATGTTGTTGCAAATGGCAGGATTTCCTTCTTTTTATGGCTGAATGACATTCCATTGCATATATGTACCACATCGTATTTATCCATTCATCCACAGATGGACACTTAGGTTGTTTCCATATCTTACCTATTGTAAATAATGCTGCAAGGAACGTGGGGGTGCAAATATATTTTCGAGGTTAGTGTTTTCATTTTCTTCAGATAAATACCCAGAAGTGGAATTGCTGGATCATATGGTAGTTCTATTTTTAATGTTTTGAGGAACCTCCATACTGTTTTCCATAGTGGCTGCACCAATTTGCACTCCCACCAACAATGCACAAGTGTTTCCTTTTTACCACATCCTCGCCAACACTTGTTATCTCATCTTTTTGATAAGAGCCATTCTAACAGGTGTGAGGTGATATCTCACTGTGGTTCTCATTTGCGTTTCCGTAATGATTAGTCATGTTGAGATGTCCACATTTCTTGAGTGTTCACCATGTCTAGACTCTTTCCAGGCGTTATATCGTCACAACAAGTCTACAAAGTAAGTCCTGTTACTATCCCCCTCTTCTGTAGATGAGGCAACTTAAGAACAGAGGAGTTAAGTAACATGTCCAAGATGGCACAGCTGGCAAGGATGGGGCCTAGACTTGAATATCTGGCTCTAGTCTCCACATGCTTCTACACTGTGCTGTGTTCTCTCTCAAGGCTCTGTCCTGGGCACTGCCTCTTAAATAAGGAGCAGGACCACACCAGCCACGGGGGAGGGGTGTGAGGCAGGACCTGCGCATGCTCAGTATGGAGAAGAGATGGCCAGGGGACACGGGAACTGGAGGGGAACTCTTGGAATCCGATTCTGTCTCTCTTCATCTGGTTAAATCCTATACACCTCTTAGGACTTAACTCAAGGGTCTCCTGCTCTGATTACTGCCCTCCTGGATGGTTCTGGAGCACAGGTGACTACCTCTGTCACGGGTGATTATCTCATTGCATCTCGCACCTTCTCTGCACCAGGCACCAGGCTAAGCTTTTGGCTTCTCACCAAGTCCTCACAGTCCCCCTGTCAGTACTTGGCGTGGCTGGGCAGGGATCTCGGATGGCCGGAGCAGAGCCCACTGAAGTCAGCTTAAGAGAAAGACAGCATTTGTTGGGAAGCCTCTGGGTGTCTCGGGGAAACTTGGTCTCACAAAATATTGCAGTCACACACTGGAAAGATGTCTCCCCACGTCTCATTCACTCATTCAGAGACCACAGTGTCTCTTATCTGTATTTCTCTCTGTGGTCCTGAGACCCCTGGGACAGAAGTCTGCTCAGGGTAGGAAGAGCTTCTCTCAGTCAGAACTGTTCAGACACACAGGGCTGCCTTGGCAGACGTGACAACTCACCCCTGGAGATGCGCAAGCAGTGGTGGGAAACGTGCAGAGGAGATGTGCCAGCTTTGATGGGCGCTTGGGCTCAAGCCGCCTTTTAAGGGCTCATTCCATCTGAGCCACACTGGGCTGTGAAATCCAGAAACATATTTCCAAACACCTCCTCCGTGTTTCCACTGGGATGTCCAATGGACATCTCAAAAAGAACACAACTGAAACTGAGCTCTTGTTCTGTCCCCCAAACCTGCTCCTCCCACACCTTTCCCCATCTCAGTTGATGGCAACTCCATCCTTCTAGCTGCTCAGGCCAAAACTTCAGACTTATCCTTGACTCCTCTCTTTCTGTTCCATCCCACATTTGATCCTTCCACAAATCCTGTTGGATCTACCTTCAGAATCTAACCAGAATCTGACTGTTTCCTCCACTGCTCTGGCTTCCAGCCAACATCATCTCTCATCACGGCACCTGCAGTGGCCCCTTGACCAATCCCCTTGCCTCTACAGTCCCTTTTAAATATGTCAGAGCATTTTCTTCCTCTACTCAAAACCCTGCCTTGGCTCCCATCCCACTCAGAGCAGAAGTTGGTCTTTACAGTGGCTCCCCACAGTCTGGTTCCCCATAGCTCCTCTCACCTCTGCCCTGACTGCTCCTTGCCATTCATCCGACACATCAGGCACAGTCCCCTTCTCATGGCCTCTGCACTGGCTGATCCCACAGCCTGGAGCCCTCCTCCCCTACACGTCTACATGGCCACGTCCCTCACCCCCTTCAAGTCTTTGCTCCGGGGTCACTTTCTCAGTGAGCCCTACTCTGACCTCTATATTTAAAATTGCAACTGCCCCACCAGCCCATCCTGGATGCTCCCAGTCCCTCTTACCCTGCCAAGTTTTTTCCATAGCACTTACCACTTTTAATATACTATATAATTTTAAATTATTTTATTACTTATTATCTGTGTTCATCCACTAGAAAATAAGCTTTCTGGGGGCACTGACTTTACTTTTCTGCTCACTGACACATCCTACATTGACAGTGACTGATACAACATAGGTACTCAGTTAATAAGTATGATGATGGAGAGAGAGTTTCGCAAGTAAGCCAGGAGCTGGGGGCCTGCTGATGCCCCCAGCAGCTGGTCAGGGAGCATGGAGCCCCCCTCATACCTGTCTTAGGGATCCTGGCAGAATCAGTCCAACCCCTTTTTCCACCTCTCCTCCCTCCCCTCCCCGACTCTCATGCAGAGTGGGTTATATCCTGGAGGGGGACTGCTCTTAACTCTATTCATAGAGGGCTTGGTCCTGCTAAAAACCTCCTGATGTGTACCAAAATTTTAGGTTCACTTGGTTTTTTGGGGAGGGAGAGGGTTATTCTTTTTCCCCACAGGATTAATCTCCTTCTGACATACTATATAATTTACTTATTTATTATATTGTGTTTCTAAATTTATTCTTTATTATTCATCAGATTCTCAAAGGGCTCTCTGGTTCTAAATGGTTGAGAAGCACTTGCCTCAATCATCCTGCTGTTTTCCTTGTGGCCAGTGGGATTCCTGGGCTCTCAGGCCTGGTTGTTCACCAGGCTCCCCTTGGGTCTGGATTGCAGCCTTCACCCAGTTGGAGAAGTGACAGTCAATACCCTGGACCTTAGCCAGCCCCCTAGACTCTCCTTCCTCTGCTCCCAACCTGGTGGTTCCCAAACCTCCACAGAGCCTGCCCTTCTTTTACTCAGATCTTAGCCTGAGCTGTGCCCTTTAGCATTAACAAGATCAAAATGGTGGTGAGAAGGTGGCTGCGGTGCTCTCCGTGGTCCTGAACCACCTCCTTTGTCCCTGCTCAGGGTGAGGATGTTTCTTTGGGAAGCAGAGGTGGAGGGAGGGGAATTGTGTGGCACTGGAGGACCTCTCCCCTTCCACATTACACTTATCTTTCCAGAAACTCCAACAGGGCTTCTTTTGTTTATATTAAGCCTGTTTATCTTTGAAGTCTTGGCTGAGTCACCATCTCCTCAGGAAAGTCTCCTTGGGTTCTGCAAATGAGAGCGGTCTTCTCCATGTTCGGATGGGATACTATGCTTCCCACATTCCAGTGTGCAGTGATCACCTGTCCAGCCCCATCAGTCAATTATAAGCTCCTAGTCTGTCTCCCACACTTCTGTGTCCCCAGCACATAAGTGGCGACAATAAATTTTGGTTGAACAAATGAAATAATGAAAGGAACAAATGAGTGGTGGATGGTCTAGGGAAGGAATGCCCTCATGGATTGTTCCTACCATTTGGTTAAGCCAAGACTACTATGCCAGACTCTCTGTGATAGAAACGTAGAGGAAGAGATCGGCATGGCCTTTCCCCTAAGGAACATGAGACCTGGTGGAGGAATTAACAGTGGCTGATAATATGGGCCCCGTTTTACAGATGGGAAGACTGAGGTTCAGCGATGTGATGCAATTCTTTTGTAATCACATAGCTCAAGAGTGACAGTGGTGGAAGGTGAACTCCTACCCCTTGGCTTTGGACCTTGTACCCATTCCCTGCCTATGCCATCACCCTCCCTGCTAGATCCTTGTTCACACTCTTGTGTAATAAAGACATCAGGCTAAATCTGTCTCTAAGGGAATTTTCCAACTCCGGGATTCCATGGAAAATTAGGAGCCATCGGCTTAGTCTCTATTCTTTGGATAATGGCTTCTGGTGCCACTAAGATTACACAAGGAAAGCCCTTTCTCCCAATGAGTGGTTTTATTGTCCGAGTTGCATCGTCAGAAACAGGGTGGGAGGCTCCTTCTTTCCAAGAGCTGCATTCTCAGCAGCAACCACAAGAGCCTTTCATACATCTAAAATGCCTAGATGGTCAAGGCCCATGGGAAATAGGAATAGGCGTGATATGGCCCAGCCTGGCCTCAGTCTTGTCAGTGGTCAGAGCTCCCAAGACAGCCCACATTCTACCTGCTGGTGGCTTGTGGGACCTGGGGGAAATTCCATTGTCTCCAACTTGGGAACTTTTACCTGCAGGGTTGGGAGGGGCAGGGACCATAAGCCCTGAATTAGCATCCATTTTCACTTCTTGGAACTATCTCACATATCCACCACACAACCACACAAGGCCCGTGTCTCTGCTTCTGGGGCAGTCAAAGCCTGGGTTCTAAAGGCTTTAATGATCAAAACTGGGCTACGGTGAGCATCATTATTCAATGTAGGCTGTGTGCTCAAGGGACAAAGGTTTTGAAAACATGGAGTCCAGAGAATAAAGACCACACAAGGGGCTGGGTAGGTGAAATGTGGGAGATTCCTGGTTAAGCCAGGACCTACCAATTCCTGAAGGGGGTAGTTGGCCTCCTGCTGGGAACTGAGGCTCAGTCTGGGGAGAAGTGATAGAACAAGGAGCCAAGACAGAGCAGTGGGACCCTGTCAGGGAAGGCTAAAGGGCGGCTGCTAAAGGCTGGCTTTGTGACCTTCTCACTCTGACTGAAAATTGGGGCTGTTGAGAACAATCATGGCACCCCAACAAACCCCACCCCCCTCTGTGTCTGGGGGAAGTGGAGGCCATGGTGCCTTCTCCAGACTTCAATTGTTTTCCCGCATCCCCCTGCTCTTGGCAGCTGGCCTGTTCTCTGGGGCTGGCCTGCCATGCAGCTAGTCCTGTCTGTGATGTTCTCAGGTGCACCGTGCCTGCTGGACTCACAGCTAGCCCAGGAGAGAGAACCCAGGGGAGTCAGGAGGCTGGGACGACCTTGGACAAGTCACCTCTCTGGCCTGACGTTCCACCTGCAAAATGAGAAGGGCTAGATATGCTCTGAGGGGTCTCAGTGCCAGTTACACCAGGGCCCCCATCCTAGATAGTTGGGGGGAGGGCTGGGTCTGCACGGAGAGCCAGTGCTGGCCCCGAATCCTGCCTGCAGTCGTAGCCAGCCGCCCACGCACAGGCAGGCAGGCAGGCAGGCAGGAGGCAGGGTGCTGCAGCCTCGTTGCCAAGCACAGAGAACTTTCCACTGGGCCCAGGTTTCCATCACCATGGCAACTGCTGGGGGATGGAAGCAGAATTCCTCAGAATTCCAGGGAGAGTCTGTGGGGGAGGGAAAAACAAGAACATGAGCCCTGAGCAGACCCTGAGTGGACAAGGCCAGCACCCAAAGGGTCCATGTGTCCTCTCTACCTTCTTGAGTCCCTTCTCCCTCTTTGGATGTTTCTCTCTGTATCCTTTCCTCCTTTCTCTAGGTCCCCATTGCCCTGCTCCTTCCTTGATCCCTGGCTCTCAGGACCAGTGGCTAACATTGAGGGTGTACTCTACACCAGGCACCGCTCCAAGCATTTAGATATGTGAACTCACTTAATCCTCCCACCCTGTATGGTAGGTACGATCACCATCCCCATTTTACAGATGGGGAAGTGGAGGCCCAGGGAGGTTGGATGACTTGCCCAGCTGATACAGTAAATGGGGGATTCAGGAGTTTGTTTGGATTCCCATGATTGCACCCTCAGCCACCACGGTGCCTGAGAAACTCCAGGTGCTGCTAATGAAATGAGGGCGGGTGGGGGCAGGCAGGGGACACAGATGGCATGTGTCCATGCTCGGGAGACCCTGAAGGGCCTTCCCCACTTCTTCTCCTCTCTATCTGCACACCACACCAACCTTTCTGGTTGAGGCCAGGGCCAAGGGCAATGCCAGCTGACTGCATCCCCACTGGAACTGCTGTTGGCTGAGTTCCCTGGCCTTGACTGACTGGTTCTCACTCTTGCAGGCCCAGAGAAGGCTGCTGGCCCAGGATGGCATTGGGTCCAGAGGCCTGGGTGCCATTCCCAGCACTCCCTCATTCCTCCTTGGATGCCCTGGGGAGAGAGAACTTGACCCGGGATGTATGACCTATACCACATCATGATCCGGGAAGAGAATTACTCTGAATTCCAGGGATTCGCTGCTCCCCTTGAAACTTCCCAGGTGATAATGAGGGGCTGATGAGAGGTCATATAAAAAGATATTGCGGGAGCAGCAAAGATAGCAACTCAGCAAGCCAGTCACTTGGCATGAGCTCCATGGTGAGCCCCTCAGCCAGGCTTAGAAGGACCAGAACAAACTGGGAGCTGGAAAAGATGTGCTTCAGCTCTGGGCCCAGAATGCCCTATTCTGGCTTTAAAGATGGCCAGCTGCTCTCCAGGCTGGCTCTGCCTGCTCCTCGCTCCCTCCTAACTTCTGCATCCTTGTGGTTCATTCTCCCCTACTCACAACCTTGGGTGGTACTTTTGTCTTCAGATCCCTCTATGTATTGTCTCACACTCTTCCCAGATCCCTGGATCAAATCCCCAGAGTGAGATCCAGCCTGGACCTCTTACTTCCTGGCACTCTGATTGAGCAGAGTTCCCCCTCCTGACTGTCCCATTGGTTGCTGGCAAGGCTACTGATTGGCTGCTCTGATTCTAACGCTTCCCCCTGATCAAATCAGCTGTAGCCAGAGAGGCAGGGTCCCATGTTACTGAACACTGTTGCTGAGATAATGGCCGTGTTTCCTCATTGCTTAAGCCATTTGGAATTGGGGATTTTTTTACCTGAGCAGTCACCCCACTAACTTGGAGGCCTCATGCCTTCGTAATAAGTCGTGCCTTCTCTGCTTAGCATGGCCAGTTGAGTTGGGGTTTCTGTTACTAGCAACTGAAACCTCTTGGCTGGCACCCTGTTTCATAGGTTTATGGCAAGATTGCATGAGTCAGACATATTGAAGGTCAGTCACGATCTTACAGAACTGAGGTGAGGGGACCCAGAATGTTGCCTCAAGAAGCCTGGAGGTCTCACATCCATTCAAAAGCCTCCTTCCTCCTCCAAAAAAATAACATGGGAGTTGTGTTTCCGTCTGCAGTCACTGGTGGCTGTGCCTTGGCCCCAAGATGCCTATGCTAAGAAGGACCCAAGAAATTAACTCATCCAATCCCCTCCCACAATTTTGGTCAGGGGAGGGCACAAACCAAATTCCGAATGCTCAGTCTTGGGCCAAGACCCTCACTTGAGGAGCCAGCTTTCTATCACCCACATGGACGGGGGAGCATATCAGCAGCCAGAGGCCTCCCAGCCCCTACAGGGCTCGCCACAAATCTCCAATCAAGCCAGTCTTACAAATGTCTCCCTGACTCCTGGAGCCTCACGATCAAAGGCATTGTGGCTGCGTCCGAATGTATTATTCATGCCTGACTGTGTGGGCAGGATGTACCAGCTCAGCATTGAGTCCTGGGAAAGATGGGAAGACAGGGCCATCGTGGGAGGCAGAGGGCTTCTCACTCCAGAGCACAACTAGGAGTTAAAGAATGCCCAGCCCGGTCCCCCCAACCCCCAGTCTCTGCCTACATACCTCTGATGATGCGGAATCATCCCTTTGCTATTTTGTAGGGTCTTCCTCAGTATGAGTGAAAATAAGTCTCTTTGTAACCTCCCCTCTTTATGGTTGTCCTTCTAGGACCACTGAGTGGGCACGCCTAACTCTCCACACTTGATTCCACCCAGTTCTTTTAGCAATCCATATAAGCCTCAACCTCCAGAACCCTCAGCATACTGATCATTTATGTTTATCCTTTTTCTACAGTAGAGGATGGCAAACTACAGCCCAAAGGCCAAATCTGGCCCTCTGCCTGGTTTTGTAAATAAAGTTTTATTAGAGCACAGCCACACTCATTCATTTACCATTGTCTGTGGCTGCTTTTGTGTTACAAAGACCAAGTTGAATAGTTGAGACAGAGATTGAATGGCCCCCAAAGCTTTAAACATTTACTACCTGGCTCTTTACAGGAGTCTTATGACCCCTGATCTAAAGCATCAGTGGTCCCTTAATTGGCACAGGAGACCCCAGGTATGGCACCTCTCTTTTCCCTCATTGGACTCAGCATGTGTCTGCTTGGTGCAGCCTCAGATGCTGTGGGGTTTCAGCAACCATGGCCCAGTATTGGCTCCAAGAAAGCCTGTGTTCAACAAAAATGCTTAGGTCACTTTTGCACAGCCTATTGCCAAGGCCTGTTGCCAAGACAAGCTCCCCCAGCCCTTGGGTTTTGCAGGATTTGGATTTATCTTGGTTCATTTCCCTTTGTTGCCTGTGTCCCAACTTCTTGCCTCACAGAGACTATTTTGAACCATGAGTCCCTCATCCATCTATGAGCCAGCCGTCCCAGTTTTGTATTTTCCCTATATTTGTTCAGCTTCCTTTCTGTATGTTCATCCAAGTTGTTTTAAAAGAGCCCTGTGGCATGTCACTAGAGACCTCCTTTCCAGGTTGTTATTGATCTACTAATCAGTGTTTCTAAGGCATTATTAATCTACCTGCTGTGACCTATCTCCACCTACAACCTGCAAAGTTCCATTTTACCATATTATCAGCAAGGATGTTGTGAGGCATTTTGTCAAATATTTGGCTGGATTTCTATTCTCAAGGATTACTGCCCACCTTTTAGAAAAAACAGAATTACAGAATAGAAGGGACTTTGGAAATCACCTAACTGATCTTCTTATCTCATAGATGGTAGAAGTGAGGCCCAGAAAAGTGCCTGGTCCAAGATGACAGAGTGAACTGTGGCAGAGCCAAGAGTAGGTTGCTCTTTGCATGACACCTTGATGATTCAGACTCTGTGTTAGTTGGAGTAGGTTAACTGCTATAACAAATAGGCCCAAACAGGTAACAGATCACTACACAGAAATTATTTCTGCTCACACTGGTCCTGGGTAGGTGTTCAGGGTGGTTGGTTAGCTGTTCTCCTTACTGTCCCTCAGAGACCCAGGCTCCTTCCATCTTGTGGCTCGGCCACCCTGTAGGGCCTCATCATAGTCTGCCTTCAGCTGACAGAAGGAGAAGGAGCCCTGGCCCAGTCAGGAAAATCCTGCTTCTACTCTGCTGAAATCTCAAATTATTTTTTCTGCCTTTTACCGTGCCCCTCATCCTGCCCTCTAGCCATTCTTCCAGACTCAGCCTTCTCTCAGCCCTTTGTGTCACATGCTCAGCCCTTCTGCCCATCCAGGAAGGGCCTGGTTTGGAGTCAGGGCTGGCCAGGTGGGCAGGGCTGCAGTCCAAGCCACCAAGCAGAGGGAGCCTGAGTGAATTGAGCAGCTGGTGCGTGTCCCATGATCACCCATTCTGCAAGGAGAGAGAGGGGGGGCCTGTTTCCCCTCATCCTGTGGCAGGAGAGAACAGGAAGCGGCAGCTGGCAAGTTCACAATTGGAGTCTGCCCACACACAATCACAAATCCTTTTTTCTGAATTTAAATGTGCCTGGTGCCACGGTGAAAGAAGCAGTTCCTACCCTGAGGAGAACCAATCAGGCCAAGGGGTCTGCCAGCCAGCCCCCTAAAGGGCAGCATTCTTTGTCACCACTGCTGTGTGGCTAGATAGGATTGTGAATGCCTGGCCCCAATTCTTAACATTTCACATCCACCAGGCAGGCCCCTTTCGGGCTAGTAGTTTTTGGGGAATCTGTTTTGGGAAAGTCTGGGCTCTGACTCTTAGCATCCAGGCCTTTCGCTTCACGCCCACCCCCATCCCATCTCTCCCTACCATCTCCTTGAGTCCTGCTATTTCCTGAGGCAGCACGGCACCACAGGTCTTTGGAGTCATGCAATTCCTGGTTCTACCACTCACCAGCAGTATGGGCAATCTCTTTGTGACTCAGTTTCCTTATCTGTAAAATAGAACCAATAAGTAGTTGGCAGGGATATCATATGGATTAAGTGAAATGAAGGTACGTAACAGACACTAGTACAGTGCTCCATAAATATCCATCTTCTCTGTGCCTTTCCCCTTTCTCGCCTGGATTCCCTAGTCTTCCTCTTCCTCTCTGCCTAGCCAGCTGCCACTTACACCTCAAGCTCTACCCGCAACATCTTCCAATGACTATCGGAGGTAGAGCTTCTCTGACCAACCCATTCCCCAGTGACCTCGTTGCTGTAGCACTGATTGTTGGGGAATGGTTATATATCTGTAACTTGAATAAAATGCAGGGCTCCGTGTGAAGCAGCCTTTGCATGAAGTTGCACTCAAAGACAGTCTAGCAACCAACAGTAATTTTAAAAGACATTTCAATCCTTATTTTTGGTTCTTGAAAAACAGTCAAATTCATAACCCATAGCAGACTTCTCAGAAGCTCCTTTTGCCACTCTCACACCCTCCAGCTGCAGCGCTCACAAGCCCACTCCACGAATTCTTCTCAGCCCCACCCGCTACAGTTTTTCTTCCGTTCTCTCTCCGCTAGTTCTTTATGTACATTACTGGGCTGGAGGAGGGAACATGAACACTCACAGATTAATATTTCTTGTCTTCTTCATATGTATTTGGGTTTCCCATGGGTATCTCCCTCATCAAATTCTAAGCTCCAAGAGAAAAAGACTGTTGATTTTGGGGGTTGACTTTTAATTTTACGTCATTTCAAACACACAGAAAATTTATAAGAATAGTACAAGATTCTCGCTTATATCCTTGACCAAAATTCACCAATTGCTTACTTTTTGCTCTGTTTCTATATATATAGAGAGAGATAGATATACATATATACTTTTGTATATTTTATATATCATATATAAATAAATTTTACATTATATATTGCAATGTTTATATATACATTTTATATGTATATAATATATAATTTTTTTCTGAAATCATTTGTAAGTTGGAGATATCACACTCCTTTGTCCTTAAATACTTCTGTGTGAAATTTCCTAAGAAAAAAAGAATTCTCTTATATAACCACAGTACTCTTCTAAAAACCAAGAAGTCAAACATTCCAGCAATATACTATCATCTATTTCACAGTCCATATTAGAATTTCATCAATTGTCTCAATAATGTCCTTTATAGTTCTTTTATTTTCCCAGTCCAAGATCCAATCCAGGGTCTTGAATTACTTTTAGTTGTGATATCTCTTTAAAAGGAAATACTTTATGCTTTGTGGGGGTTTTTTTCTTCTGAATACTTACCCCTACCCAGCAGTGCTTAGCACAGTGTTGTGAACTTAATAGCAATTCAGTAACCACTTTGAATTGAATTAGGAACAAAAGGTTTAAAAGTAATAATTGCAGCTTCGCACATTCTATGGCAAACACTGTTGCTTATGTACCCAACAGTCATTCCCCTCTGGTTAATGGACGTGGTGGTGGTTGGATGGAAAGATGAGCAGATAGATGAGTGGATAGATGGATGATGGAAAGGATGGTGGATAAATGGGTGGATAAGGAATAGTTGGGTAGAGTGATGAATGGATGGATGAGTGAATGAATGGATGACAGACGGGTGGGTGGATGGGATGAGGTATATGGATGGGTAAATGAAGGAACCACTGGATTTATGGATAGATAATAGATGCTTGGGGGGATGAATGGTTAAATGGGAGGGATTGGTGGGTGGCTGCTGTGTACCCAATATTCACAATGATATGCTGGATGAAGTACTTGAATGGGAGTCAGAAGTCCCTGGTCCGGGCTCCAACTCTGCCTCCTACTAGCTAGGACTCTTGGAGAGCTCCTTCCCCACTCAGGACCTCAGCAGCAGCATCTGTAAAACAAGGTTGTGGACTAGTTGGCTTTTTTGATCCCTTCCAGTTTGGACCAACTCTTGTCTCAGAAACGTTATGTGATTTCCCCAAAGTCATGGAGCTAGTGCATGATGGAGCCCAGATTTGAATCTAAGCAATCTGACTCTAAAGTGCGTGCTTCTTTAACTATGCTGTTTTATGTCGGAAGAAAGACTGGGAGGCCAGCCAGGGGCTCCTTGTTCCCCAGTGCCAAGTCCCCCATCACCCATCCCACCAAGCCACCATCCAGCCAACCGCTCTGAGGCCCCTGTACCAGGAAGCGCCTGGGCTTGTTCCACATTTTTCTGCCTCACCCAGAGCCAAAGGGATCACGCAAGTAGCATTTTCCAAGGCCCCTCCTTGCTCGCTTTCCTCCCAGCTCAGCCTCTCTGTTCCCCGCCTGTCCCAGTCCACAGCGCCCTTTGTCACACTCTCGCCCCCATGCTCTCAGCAGCTTGCAAGACTTCCTGCCTCCTCCAAGCACCACAGGAACCATGGAGAGGTGCTGCAGCTCCGAGCCCTGGCCTCCTTCCCGCCACGTGTGAGGGGAAGTATTAGCACCTACCCACATGGACAGGAACTAGGCTCCGCTCCCACGGACACCAGGGATGCACAATTTTCCAAGGTGTTTTAAGATGAGTATCATTTGTCTCCCGGATCCTACATCAGGAGGTCCAGAAGGTACTGAAGTTGACAGCAAACAGGGACCGCCAAAATAAATGAGGGAAAAGTAAAACATTTTTCAAAGATTTTGATATGTAATGTTGTAAAAGCACTATCAAAATGATATTCATGAGAAAATCAGAACTCAGTTGGACTATGGTGTTTCCAGTTTTGTTTTGATTTTGTATGAGTTGTCGGGGGTAGGGTGACAGTCCCCAGAATCTCTTCCGAGTGTAGGGCCTCAGAAAGTCTTACTGTGGCCCTGCCTTTGAGGAGTTCGGACAGGACATTGACTGGGCTTGAGCTGACCAAGGCAGGGATTGCTGAGGCCTGGGCTCATGATTGGCATTTCAGGAGTCTGCTGACATGAACACTGCGTGGGACCTCAGAGAAGCTTAGGGCTGCCTCTTCCCATCTAAGTTCCCTGCAGCTTGGCTTCCCTAGGCCCACCCTCAGGTCAGGAGTGGTCTCCCCCACTCCCAGATACAGCTGTCTGAGCCAGGATGTGTGTGTGCGTGTGTGTGTGACATGTTCAAGGCCACATAGCATGTTCCAGACACAGCCAAGACTTGAACCTTGTGAGGTATGAAATGAAAGGCATGTACAACCTACATAATTTGTACCAGTGCAAAGACAGGAGCCTTTACTGAGAGCTGTCCCTGGCAGTGACCCAAAGTTGTAACTAGGCCAATGATTTGCTTTGAGACTTTAAGTTGGAGGAGAAGGTTAACGTGTTATTGCCACATCCTTTTGCAGGCATTAGCCAGCCTTCATTCAGAACATGTACTTGATGTATCTGCATACTATGTGCTCATTCCTCATTCAATCCACTAACCCTTGCTGAGCACCAGCTCCAGGTCAGGCGTGTTGAGAAGACGGGAAGATGTGTAAAATTCACAACCCAGTTTGTGACTAAGACAGGGCTTGTGCTAAGTGCCCTGGGAGCACAGAGACGAGATGACTCATTAATTTTGCCTGAGGAGGTTGGAGAAAGTCTCAGCAGGGAGCTGGCATTTTGAGCTGGATCATGAAAGATGAGAAGAGGGGAATGTAAAAGGAAGATGTCGTGTTTACTGAGCATGATATTAATTAATGTAATGCTATGTGCCGTAACAAGCAAACCCTAACATGGACAATGGGTCAAACGTGATAGAAGTTTATTATTTATTTGTATAAAATCCAAAACCATGTTTCTGATTAGCAGGTGACTCTCCTCAACGTTATGATTGAGGGCCCAGCCTCATTCCACATTGCACCTCCACTATCTCCCCTTGCTTGTCTGCATCAAACTAGCAGAAGGAAAAAGGCAGGGACAATTACATGTGGGAATTTTTCTATGGGTCTTAACTGGAAGTGGCACACATCATTCTGATCACATTCCATTGGCTAGCACACAGGCACATGACCACACCCAACTGCAAGGAAGAGTGGAAAATGTTATCTAAGTCAATGCCCAGGAAGAAGGAAAGGGTTTGGTGAGCAGCTGTAACAAACACTTGTTAATTGTGCTGTCTCTTGAATTGTGTTACTCTTATAAGCAATCCTGTGAAGTAAGGCATTATTAGCATTCCCATTTTACAGATGAGAAAGCTGAAGTTTTAAAAGATTCTGCAATCAGCCCAAAGTCACAGAACTGGTAAGTGGCTGAGCTGTGATTCCACACCAGGTTGGTCTGTGTGAGTTCAAGTCCTGTCCACTTTCTCAATACCATCAAGCTTCATCAACCCCCAAGAATGAGAAAGAACAGGAAGCAAACATGAGGGTGAACGTAGGAGACTGAAAAAACAATGGAGGGTGAGGCAAAGGAAACAAAGAGGGGGTACATTTTGGAAGTGATAACACCAGGTGGTGTGGTGGCAGAAGAGAGGGAAGATGCAAAGTGAAGTTCATGAGAATCTTTGCAGTTCTTGCTGTCACCCATGCATAGGTCATGGATACCACAGAAGGGTTTCAAAACAGCCCCCATCAATCTCATGTATGAACACGGACAGGAAAATCTTTTAAAAATACTAGTGAATAGACAAAAATACTAGCAAACGAAAACCAACAGTATGTTAAAAAACAGCACATTGTTACTATTTAATGTGTGTTGGATGTATTAGCCAATGCAATTAGATAAGAAAAAGCAAGCAGAGGCATAAGAATTGGAAAGGAAGAGGTAAGAACTAGCTCTATTTGCTGATGATATGACTATATATATTTGGAAAAGCCAAAAGAATATGGGAAAACTACTATAAATGATGAGAATTTACTAAAGTAGTAGGATAATAAAATTAACATGCAGAAACCAATAGGCTTTATAAGTATAAAGAATGATCAGTTAGAAGAAAATAACAGAAGCGCAAACTCCATTTATAATAGCAAAACTTCAAATATTAAGACATAAACTTAACAAGAAATGTGCAAAATCTTCAGGAGGAAAATTTTTCAAGTTCCTGAAATGCAAATATATACTTGAGCAAATTGATTTTTATATACCATGTTCTTGGGTGGAAAAACTCAACATTGTAAAATGTCAATTCTTCATGAATTAATTTACAAATTTAATGAGATTCCCCTCTCCCAAAATACCATCTTTTTTTTCTTGGAGCATCAGAGGTTGATTATAAAATTCATATGGAAGAAAGCTAGTAAGAGCAGCCAGAAAAAAAAAACCCTAAAAAGGAAGAGTAATGAGGAGTTTTAGCCTTATAAGATATTAAACCTATTTTAAAGCCTCTATAATTATAACAGTGTAGTATTGGTGCATAAATATGGATGCACTTATTTATGGTGCATGATTTGAAAATCCAGAAATAGACCAAGTACATACGGATATTGAAAGTATGATGAAGGCAGCATTTCAAGTCAGTGGGGAAAAAAGAAGAACACTTAAAAAAATTATTTTATTGAGGTCATATTGGCTTATAACATTATGTAAATTTCAGGTGTACATTATTATATATCAATTTCTGTATTGACTGCATCATCTTCACCACCAATAGTCTAGCTTTTATCTGTCATCATATATATGTGCCCCTTTACTCCTTTCACCCTCTCCCCATTCCCTTCCCCTCTGGTAACCACTAATCTGTTCTCGTTATCCATGTGTTTGTTTATCTTCCACATATGAGTGAAGTCATATGGTGTTTGTCTTTCTCTATCTGGCTTATCTCGCTTAGCATAATACCCTCAAGGTCCATCCATGTTGTTGCAGATGGAATGATTTTTATCTTTTTCATGGCTGAGTAGTATTCCATTGTGTATATATACCACATCTTCTTTGTCCATTCATCCATTGATGGGGCACTTGGGTTGCTTCCATGTCTTGGCTATTGTGAATAATGCTGTGATGAACATAGGGATCATAAATCTCTTTGAATTGTTGATTTTATGTTCTTTGGATAAATATCAGGAGTGGGATAGCTGGATCATGTTTTCAATTTTTAAAATTAAAAATTTTAATTCTATTTTTCATTCTATTTTTAATTTTCATTCTATTTTTAATTTTTGAGAAATTTCCATACTAAAATTTATATGGACGAACAAAAGACCCTGAGTAGCTAAAGCAATCCTGAGAAAAAAAGACAAAGCTGGAGGTATCATGATCCCTGACTGCAAAATATACTACAAAGCCATAGTAATCAAAACAGTATGGTTCTGGTACAAAAACAGGCACACAGATCAATGGAACATAACTGAAAGCCCAGAAATAAAAGCACACATCTATGAACAATTAGTCTTCAACAAAGGAGCCAAGAACATACAATGGAGAAAGTAAGGTCTCTTCAAGAAATGGTGCTGGGAAACTGGACAGCCATGTGCAAAAGAATGAAAGTAGACCATTATCTTACACTATACACAAAAATTAACTCAAAATGGATTAAAGACTTGAAGGTGAGACCTGAAACCATAAAACTCCTAGAAGAAAAACATAGACAGTACACTCTTTGATATCCGTCTTAGCAGGATCTTTTTGAACACCACGTCTACTCAAGCAAGGGAAACAAAAGAAAAAATAAACAAATGGGACTTCATCAGACTGAAAACCTTCTGCAAGGCAGAGGAAACCATGAACAAAATGAAAAGACAACCCACCAACTTGGAGAAAATATTTGCAAATCATATATCCAACAAGGGGTTAATTTCCAAAGTATATAAAGAACTCATACAACTCAACAACCAAAAAACAAACAACCCAATCAAAAAATTGGCAGAGGATATGAACAGACATTTTTCCAAAGAAGATATACAGATGGCCAACAGGCACATAAAAAGATGTTCAACATCACTAATTATTAGGGAAATGCAAATCAAAACTACAATGACATACAACCTTACACCCGTCAGAATGGCTTTAATTAACATGACAAGAAATAACAAATGTTGGAGAGGATGTGGAGAAAGGGAACCCTCACACACTGCTGGTGGGAGTGTAAACTGGTGCAGCCGTTATAGATCATGTCGTTCTTGAAAGCTAGGAAGCAATCAAAGATTACTGGGGTCATGTCAAAAGGACGCAAGAACCAACTTGAATGAGCTCCCACTGGCCAAAGATGGGAATATATATTTGTCAAGAAGAATAACGACTGAACACTTCAAATATGTTTAAAATCCACTAGTCATAAGGATACTTAAAAAAAAAAAATCCTTATTGGTAACCTTTGGAGTGCTAGGGCTCCATCTCATTACTTTGAAAGCTGATAATTAAAGAGAAAGAATCAAGCATTTAACATGCCTTTCTGGTACAAACTCATCTTCAGGATAACCAAACAGCTGATGTGAAAAAGTTCCTCTTTATAGAATGATTAGAGCTAATAAAAGCAGGAGAAATGATAGAATTGGAATATCACCATTGCAACTCCCAATGAAATAATGTGTCTGTCTATTCTACGGCTGCTAAAACTGGTAGAAGTGGTCAAAGACTCCTGGAGAACTTTATAATAGGCCAGGCTGATGGCACCTGCACCTACTGATCAGTTTTAGCATCACTAAAAGTGAGAAACCGGATAGAACGTTCCTCCGATAAGATGCCTACAAGTCACAACATCACCCATGAGACCATTCTTCCGCAGACAATAATCTGAGTCTATGTAAGCCCCTAGATCAAACTCCAACTTACAGGAAAATGGAGGAGAGAGGAACATGTCAAACACCATCACAAGAACATAATAAGTCAAATGCAGAACGTTGGACATTTTATATGGCGAATGACCATGTTTCTTCAACAAATGAATGGTGTTTTTAAAAGGAGGAGCAAGTGTTATACATTGAAAGAATCTTAAGAAATGTGCCAACCAAATGCAATATGTGGACTTTGTTTGAATCCTAATTCAAACAACAGTAAAGAGGCTTTTTTGAGAGAATTGGGGGAAATGAAGGGTACTAAATGATGTTAAGCAATTAAATATTAATGTTGGGGTGATAGTGGGATTAAGGATATATTAGTTACTAATAGATGAAGGAAATATGGCAGAATGTTAAATCTAAGTAATAGGTACATGAGAGTTCATTATACTACTAATCTCTACTTTTCTCTATGTTTGGAAAATTTTTACAATAAAAAGTTAAAAAAAAAAAAAGCCCCAGTAGAGGCAGAACTGCAACCCTTGAGAGCCAGCCCATCCTCTGCGCAGGTGGCAGCCACAAGTCCGGGCCCATTCAGGAAGCTGTGAACTCAAATCACTGCTTCTGGGGACAGGAATAGGGTTTGGTCCCCTCTGTGAGAACTGGGGCATTTCGGGGGAACCGCATGAAGAGAAGCTTAGACTGACCTCCGTCATTGTGGGTATTTGGCAGGTCTCTGGTCACATCCCACATCACATCTGCTCGTTCCATCATTCTGCATAGCTCAGGCTATTGGAGGTGACCTGGCAGCACCGTGGTGCCAGCCAGGGCCTTCTCAAGGAGACCCTGCAGAGATACAGCACAGGCTCCCCAGCACTGCATTGGGAACCGCAAGACTACCTGCCAGGACCTTCATACTCCAGAGGCTGAATCATACCCCTGCAGGGCATCAGGGAGCCAAAGGGAATGAGTCCATTTATTTAAATGTCTCAGCAAAAATGGAGTGAAGAGACAAGCTTCCCCACCTTCACTTCAAGTGTTCCTTTTCCTCGATCATCCAAAGGGCTCCAGCAGATAGGAGTCCAAGGCAATAACGATGCTTTCAGAATGCTGGGGCTGACTGACATGCCTCCAATTTAAACCAGGTGCATAGCTTGAGTTACCGGTCTCAATTTGTCCCTCTCCTGTAACAGAGTTCTAAATCCACGCTCTCACTATAGCCTCGTCGTGGATGGAGCGTATTTCCACACTCTTTGACTTTGGGCTTGCCCGTATGACTTGCCCATGTGACACTGGAATATTGTGGCCATAAAGCGAGCAGAGGCTTGAAACGTGCTTCCAGTGATCACCATGGAAGAACATGTCCCTTCAGTCTGAGCCCTAGAATGAGACAAGTGGGGCAGACCACATGCCCCAGGTGCCTCTGGGCCAACAAGGATGAGCAATGTGTAGAGCAGACTTAAATCCATCCAGCAGCCCAGGGCCTGGCATCTGGAAACCAGCCCAGTCTGGCTGAAGTGCACTGAGACCTGTGGACATGATCATAACTGATTGCTCTCTGAAGCCACTGGGTTTGGGAGTAGTTTGTTACACAGCATTATTGTGGCAATACCTGCCTAATACACCAAGAAAAAAGAGCTTGCCTGGTATGCTGCAGCAGCTAACAAAAGACCTGGCTTCTGGGGCTGGCCTGGTGGTCCAGTGGTTAAGTTCGCACGTTCCGCTTCAGCGGCCCGGGGTTTGCCGGTTCCGATCCTAGGTGCAGACATGGCACCGCTTGGCAAACCATGCTGTGGTAGGCGTCCCACATATAAAGTAGAGGAAGATGGGCATGGATGTTAGCTCAGGGCCAGTCTTCCTCACCAAAAAGAGGAGGATTGGCAGCAGATGTTAGCTCAGAGCTAATCTTCCTCAAAAATAAAAAAAAGACCTGGCTTTTAATCCAGCTCCACCATTAACCACCTGTGTGACCTTTAACCTCTCCAAGATTCAGGTGCTTCCCCTATTAAATCTCTCTGCTTATTTGGGAGATACACTTCCAGCTGGGCACACTAATCCTGCGGTCACTCCAGCCATGAGCACCTAAGACCTGTGCCTATTCCTTTATAAATGTTGACCCAACAAGTGACAGGTAGGTAGGGACAATTTGGAAGGATTATAATCCCTTCAGAGCATTTGTTTACTTGATCTCTTAAAATCAGGCTTAGAATTTCTACCATGTGTAATGCTAACCATAGATCAGTTATTCTGAACTTAATATCACACATAAAAGTGTTTTTCAGAACTGTTTGTGTTTCTGAGCATCTTTATTTAATCAAATAATTACCTGGATATTTGTAAATGTTTATGCAGTGAACCAAAGTTTGAATCTGTGTAAAATGGCTGAATCATGGGTAAGAACTCTGGAAAACCATAGAAGAACTGCTATTAAATATTAGAGAATCAAAGAAATAGACTACAATGGGGGGATGCACTCCAGGGGGCGCAAAGCTGATTCATCTGAGTAGAGGAGGACAATGTTAGAATTTTTACTCAGATCTTTATGTAAAAATTAGGAAAGAAATGAAGCGTTCCTAACGTTTAATTTACAAATTGACCTCTAGGTTGTGCTGGGTCAGGTGGCCACAGGTGGAGGGGTCAAGGGCAGCGTCTCTCTCTCGTCCGCGTTTCAGTGTATGGTAATTCAGACTCACCCAGGCAACTGGGATGAAAACTATCTACTTTTCATTAAATCAACTCTCACCAAGCGGACAAATGGCTCCAAGAGACTCCTGCGAAGAACCCATGGGCTGAAGATAGTACTAATCGTGGAAGCACACGAGAGAAACAAGCAAATGACAAAGCTGACCCTCCTCTCTTCCAAGGGCAACCCTTCCTGCTTTCAGCTGCAAGGGACAAAACGAGCGACAAATCTCACAAGCAATTACGTCTCGCCCCCAATCTGAAAATCTCAAGAAGACTACGTGAAGAGCGCGCCTATTTCCATCATTGTAAGTGACGGCCCTTGCATGAAGTCTATACTGGGCCTTGAGATTTTAATTCCTGATAGCAGTGCTTGACTAGCATGTATAGGCACTTAAATAGACATATATTGGAGAGAGGAATGCGTGGAGATTTTTGCTGGTGGGATGCATGATCAAGAAGTTTGGAAGCTTTTTGATGATCAAGGCAGGCATGCAACCTCAGAGAACGAGAAGAATGGCTGGAATGAGAAGACCAGGAGAGGCAGCTCAGCTGAGGGTTACGGCGCAGGTTCGCAGCCAGGCCACCTGGCTAGAAGCCCAGCTCCTCACTTACTAGCACGTTTACTTAACCTCTTATGTAAAATGTGGCTAATGACTGTCCCTACTCTATAGGGCTATTATAAGGATTCAATGAGTTAATAACACCCACGACAGTGCTTGACTCATAGTAAATGCTCTCTAAGAGTTTGTTATATAAGTTGTAAAATCCCATAGGATTTCATCAAGTGGAAATACTGACTACGAGTCAACAATATCCCAGACAGTAACCTAGCATAGGAAGTATGTGTCACAATGTGAGCTATTGGGAACAAGAGTCAAACACATCACATGAGTGGCAGATGCCAGGCTGGTACAGCTGTTGGAACGATAATCTTTAGGTTCTCCCCTCCCGTGGGATGAACATGACATTATCTACTTTGTTAAGCCCCACACTGGCTCCTGGGGTGACAGAGATCAATCAGATGCTGCTGGAGCTCCCAGCCTGATGGTGGAGGGAACAATGCCATCAAATGTGACGACCCAGTGAGACAGGGGCTGGGACTGGGGAGGGTCCGGCCTTGGAGAAGCCTTTCCTCAGTTTGTCTGCTTGCCTGTGGCTTAGATAACTCTCCTCCTGACTCAGTCTCCCTCCTCTCTCCCCGACCTGGAGCTCAGGGCATCAGCTGAGGTTACTAGATGTGGTAGCCACCCCATGAGAGCCCACTTGAAGAAAGGCAAAGGGGGTCAGTCCCCAGCAGCAAGGGACACAGGGCACATTGCCACCCCGGGGCACCTGCCTGGGCTTTCCAACGTGCAGATCTATTATTTATCCGAGTGCTGTGGGCTGGAAGTCAATTCGTTTGACAGGAGCCTAGAAGGCTGGGCGCCCTGTTCCATGCATCAAAATAATAACTAAGCAATTAGTAAATAATAGAATGAAATTGACTTTGTAAAAGGCAGGCAGTTATGTGGGCCGTGGGCTGGGACAATGAGATTCAAAGGCTGGAGTGGGCATGGGGCCCGAAGAGGACTGAAATCGTAAGAGGCTGGGGTGGGCGGGAGAGGAGGTTGTGAGCGGAGAAGAACAGGGGCCACAGGCTGCTCTGCCTGCCTCCTGTCCAGAGCCCTGTAGGTGGCTGCACGTTGCCCCTCCACCTAGCCAGCCAAGTGCTAGGGCTTGGGCCAGATCTTAGGAGCTGCTCATCAGCATGGATCTTGCGGGGGCGCTGGGGTTCCCTGTGAGGTGGCCAGACAGGCCGGGGGACACCCCAACTATAAAGCCCTCCAGGTGCATCCTCAGAGCCTGTCTTTGGCTCTGTCCTGGGAAGTGACACCCTTGTGTTCTCTGCACCCCACTTGCTTGGGAGCCTGGCTGAGAGCAGGAGCTCATCAAATGTTTGGTGAGATGAACAAATACATGAAGAGGCATTGGCTCAGAAACTAGAGGGGAATGTGGCAAAGGGCCAATCACTGAGTCTGGAGCCAGACTGCCTGGGCTCTGTCGTTTCCCAGATGCATGACCTTGGAGGTGTTATTAAATCTCACTGTACCTCTGTTTCCTCATCCATAAAATGGGAGGGAGGATTAAATGAGTGATGAGAATAGAAGTCTAGAAAAGTGCCTGGCACATGGTAAGCATTATGATCAGCAGGACCACAGAAGCCTAGCGCCACAGCACACAGGCAAGCACTGCCACCACCCACCCACTACCCGTGTGCCAAGTGTCACCACATCTTGCCCGTGCGTCCTCCATGACAGCTCTCAGATATGACCCCCCTCCCCAACCTGACTACCTTACCCCACCCCTGACACGTCCTTTCTGACCTGCGGTCCCCAGACCCCTCCTCTCATCCCAGTGGCATCGAATGCCAGACCAAGGATGGGAGAGATCATCTAAGTCCTTTCTACTCAAACATGGGCCATGGACCAGCAGCATTGTCATCAGCTGGGAGCTCGTGAGACACACAGACAATCCAACCCCACCCCAGGCATACTGGATACAAACCGGCACGTCAACATGATCCCAGGGGATTTATGGGCACATTAAAGCCAGAGAAGCAGTCAGGATGGTTCTCAACCCTGGCTGCAGATCAGCATCACCCAGGAGTGGTTGAATCAGAGTCACTGGGGGTGGCACTTGGCCATCAGTGATGTTTACAAGGTTCCCAGGGTTTAGAACTACCTGCTTAGACAAACGATCTCCCTTCACAGAGAGGCCGACCAGGGTCAAACCTGGCCAGGCGCAGAACAGCCATACAACACGGGCTCCCTTCTTCCTGGCACGACAGTGTGACAGTGTGAGAGCTCAGCCACTATTCTGAGCGCCATGGGAATGATCATGGATGAGATACTTTCCTGACCCCAAGTTGCTCCTGGTCTGGGGAGGGAGACACTTGTGTAAAGAGCCAACAACACGGCAGTGTGGGAAGAGTGGGAGTCTGGGTGCAAACTTGGGGAGCACAGAAGAGGGAGTGAAGGATCTGCCTGGGGAAGCCTGGAAGGGAGGTATGGGGTAGGCAGCTTCTGAGCCTCTTCTTGAGGAGCTGGGAGTTTGGCAAATGCAAGAAGGAAAGAACATTCCAGAAAGAAGGAACAGCATTGCAAAATGTGGATTCACAATGGGGCTCCTTGGTGAGTGTGGGGACCGGTGAGAAGCTAGAGGGGGTGGAATCTAGAGAGTTTGGCGCACACAGGTTGGTGGGAGATAAGGATGGAGATGTAGTCAAACAGAATCAGCCTAGAATGGCAGGGAGGGGAGTCTGGACTTTATCTTGAGGGCAACTGGTAAGAAGGTGCAGGCATAGGACCACTCTTCACTTCCAAGATCACTGGTGGCAGAGGGGAGAGTGGAGGGGAGGGGCCAGCTGGGGGAAGGGGACACATGAGACATGAAAAGGGTGTGATCTGGAACAGTGGCAGAGGGATGGGGAGATGCAGGCTATACGTCAGAGGAGAAATCAATGAGAGATGCACGGGGTGGGGACAGCCAAGCTCCAGGGTCCAGAGCAAGGGTCTCAGTCTGAATCTCAGGTACTCACGCCATCTCTGTGCCTTAGGTCCCGTACCCATAAAATGCGACTAACAGTAATACCGCCACATAGAGTCACGTTGTGAGGATTCAGTGCGTTAATACATGTAGTACTCTTAGGTTGCTGCTTGGTAGATCGTAAGCGCTCAGAAGTGTTGGCTTCTGGCAGAGACAACCAGGTGAACACCAATTAATCATTCTCCTCTTTCTTAGTGTAAATGGCGCTGGGAACTGCCCGGCAAGTTGAGGACTGTATTTCTCAGAGACCCTGGCCTTTAGATGGGGCCACATGACTGAGTTCTGGCCAATAGGACGTGGGTGGACGTGATGTACACCACATCCCAACCTGGCCCAGAAAACCTCCCTTGGGACGTGCCGCACCCTCTTTCTCCTGCCAGCGGGATGTCAAAGTTCAGAGTGACCTTGGGCCATCTAAGTGACAGAAGATCAGCGCTTCCTCCCTTCCATGATATTAACTCAGATTCAGTCACCTGTCATTTATCTGGCACCATGGAAGAACCGGCTGTTCCACAGAAGTTAGTTATCCAGTAAAGGAAGTAAAACGTGTCAGAAGAACCTGGTTGGAGTTCCATCTCTGATTTTAATTGGGTGACCTTGAGCCAGCCACTTGACCTTTCTGAGCCTTATCAAGAAAACAGGGATGAATTCCCCACGGGGCTGTCAAGAAAATTAGATCAAAGGGTTTGTGTAAAAGTCCCTTGTAAATTTATACAAGGATGATCGATTTTCCTTTAAGATACAAAATACAAGATACATTCTTTAAAATGTGATCATCCAGTGTCTCATTTAAACAATGGATCTAAGAAATAATTTAAAATTTGGATGGCCCAGAATCATAATTTTGGACACTGATTACTGCTCTAAATATGATGGGACGATTCCCTCTGGACTTGTAGAGATTTGGGGGGCTGCTTGCCCCTTCACTGAAGGGCCCCATATCGCTGTATAATTGGTCTGATTTGCTATTGTTCATCTTAAAACTACAGTGAGAGACACAAACCATATATATATATTTTTATCTTTGGACAGACCAACATTCAGCCATGGTCGAGAAGACCCAGACTCAGGAAGCTTCGAGGATCACCTGGGAGGTCCTTGTCCGGGGGCCCCAGGTTCTTATACTCCTTCCTCAAAACCCAGCTCAAGGGCAACTCTTGAGCCCCACCACCCCCATGTTCCCAGGGTACATTTTGCCTTCCTCCAACAGAGCGCTTAGCACATCGTAATCCCATTTTTGTCATCTCCCCTGCTAAGTTTAAGCACCTTGCAGGTCAGAGCTGGGTCATCTGCATCTTCAACCCGGACCTAGCACAATGCTTAGCACCTAGTAGGCACTCAGGAAATAATGCTAAGTGAATAAACGCATAAAGCCAGAAATTTTGGATGGTGATGGGAACTACATCACCTCCCACTGAAAAATCCATTTCTCTTCGTTTTTGAGTCATACTTAGAGTCTGAACTATTCCCTTCGTTTCAATTACATTAGCTAATTAGTTCAATGCTCAAGCTTTTTCTTGGACATTTTCCACCAAAGACATAGTTGGTTTCCATAAATAATTTAGGTGCACACTGCGTATCCCATTTAGAAGACAGCGAGAGCCTCCTGATGCTTCTGAACGGCTGGAACTGCTAAGCAAGAGAAGGCATCCATCACAAGGGGCTTCTTAACAAGACAGATGCTGAAGAGGAAGCTCTCTTGTGCCAGGTTATAGTTTCCAACGAGGGCTGCAATGGTACCTCTCCTCCCACGTGCGCTTCTGCAATGTGACCTTGACGCTCCTCCCAGTGAGAGGGGCCCCTGTGCCTGCACCCCCTTGAATCTGGATGCACCTGTGATTTCTTTGACTCTTAGGGATGGCTTGCTACATGGCGCTGATAACTGAAACACCCTGGGCACTGCAGAGCCATGACTCCTCACTTCTGATGGTCATCTGGTCCCTCACCCGCCAAAAAATCCACTAATGCTCTTTATTGCCTCAAATTCAAGAATACTTCTTCTTCTTTTTCTTTTTTTGGTGAGGAAGATTCGCCCTGAGCTAACATCTGTGCCAATCTTCCTATAGTTTGTATGTAGGATGCCTCCACAGCATGGCTGACGAGTGGAGTAGGTCCACATCTGGGATCCAAACCTGTGAAGCCCAGGCCACCGAAGCAGAGTGCATGGAACTTTAGCCACTCAGCCACAGGGCCAGCCCCTCAAGAATACTTCTGAATCTGCTGCTCACGGGCTTCTGTAATCTGATTCATTTGACCTCTTTGGTGTTATTTCCAATGATTTCTTCCAGCCCCTCTTATAACCCACACACAACACACACATACATTCAAGAGAACATTCTCTCTTCAAAGAAGATATACAGATGGCCAATAAGTACATGAAAGGATGTTCAACATTACTAATTATTAGAGAAATGCAAATCAAAACTACAGCCAGATACCACCTCACACCCATTGGGATGGCTACTATCAAAAAAACCCAGAAAACAACAGATGTCGCTGAGGATGTGGAGAAATTGGAATTCTTGTGCACTGTTGATGAGAATGTAAAACGGTGCAGCTGCTATGGAAAACTGTATGATGGTTCCTCAAAAAGTTGAAAATAGAATTAGCACATAAGGGGCCAGGCCTGTGGCCGAGGGGTTAAGTTCATGCACTCTGCTTTGGCGGCCCAGGGTTTCGCAGGTTCAGATCCTGGGCGCGGACATGGCACCACTCATCAGGCCATGCTGAGGCGGCGTCCCACATGCCACAACTAGAAGGACCCACAACTAAAATATGCAATATATACTGGGGGGATGTGGGGAGAAAAAGCAGAAAAAAACAAAGAATTAGCACATGATTCAGCAATTCCACTTCTCGGTACAGACCCAAAAGAAGTGAAAGCAGGGTCTCAAAGATATTTGTACACACACGTTTATAGCAGCATTAGTCACAATAGCTAAAATGTGGAACAAACCCAATTGTCAGTTGACGGTTGACGAGGTAAGTCAAAGGAAGTAAGTTCTGACAGGTGCTACAACGTGGATGAAACTTGAGGACATCACACCGAGTGAAATAAACCAGTCGCAAAAAGACAAATGCTATACGATGCCACTTACCTGAGGTACTTAGTAGTCAAAATGTAGAGACACAAAGTAGAATGGGGGCTGCCAGGGGCTGGGAGGAGGGGGGAACGAGGAGTTATTGTTTAATGGGTATAAAGTTCCAGTTTTATAAGATGAAAGGAGTCATGGAGATGGATGGTGATGATGGTTGCATAACATTGTAAATGTATTTAATACCATTGAACTGAACATTTAAAAATGGCTAAGATGGTAAATTTTATGTTATGTGTGTTTTACCACAATTTTAAAATTGAATAAAGAGAACATTCCCATCGAGTCACATTGATCTACAATTTTCACCGCTCATATTCATAACTCACCAGGCTCATTCACCCTCTAAACCTCTGCTCAAGCTTGTGCATGGCATGCCCTCCTCCTTGTCTTTTTAGCTATTCCCAAACATTATTCGTGTATCAGTTACGATTTGGCAGGGCCAATATTCAGCTGGTATGCACTGATATGGCTGGACTGGTTGCCAAAATATTAAACTACTTCCATACTGGTGAGTAAATATCTGCTGCTCCAAGCCCCCCTGGAACCCTAATCCCTTCGTCTGCTGCTCTAGCACTATGGCCAGAGTCTGTTCTGATTGGTCAAGACCCATGCAGGGTTGTTAAATATTTTGAATATCACCCCTGAAATTAGGTTCAGTTGCATATAATAGAAAAAAAGCAGACTTAAGATAGAAGTTTACTTCCCTCAAACAAAAAAGTAAAGAGATAAGCAGTCCAGGGACATTCTAGTGACTCCACAGTATCATCAGAAACCTAGGCTCCTATCATGCTCCATCATCCTCTGTGCACATTTTCTATTGGCAAGGTCAACTCACATTCCAGTGCGGATGCTGGAGCTCCAGCCATCATATCAGCATTCCAGACCAGCAAGCAGTAGAAAGAAATGGGGACAAAGGGACTCTCCTCCTAGCTGAGTCAGATCCTTCCAAGCAGACTTTCCAAAAGTCTTACAGAACACTTGTGCCCTCACTTCTTAACTTAGTCACATGGCCATAACTAGCAGTAAGAAAGGCTGGGAAATGTAATCTCAGCTTTGTTATTAGAGAAAAAGGAGAGAATGAATATTGAGGGGCAGGTAGTAGTTTCTGGTTGCCTCATCCTTCAAGGTTTAGTGCAAGATTTCTTTGTGACATCAGTCCCCTAAGATGTCATATATCACGTCATCGGAACCACGCAGTTTATATTCACTGTTAAACACTCAGGGTTACGTAATAAGAATAATAGTAGCAGTTACCACTCATTGAGCCCTGCAGTGTGCCAGACACGAAGGAGTTGACCTGCCTTATCTTATTGAATCCTCACAAAACCTCCATGAAGCAGGTCTTAACTGTCATTATCCTCAATTTGCAGAGAAGGAAACTGAGGCCCAAATGGAGGGTAAATCCTTGCCTAAGCCCACAAAGCTATTAAGAGGTGGAGTCAGGCTTTGATTCACAAGCTGGTTAAGGCAAGAAACCACATCACCTAGAGCACCCAGCAGGGTGGGCAGCAAAGAGAGGACACCAAAAACAAACAAACAAAACCTTGTTGGTGGATCGAATGATTCACTCGACATCAGGATAGAAACAGGAGCCAGACGAGGGCCTGGATGGAATGACCTGGGCCTTCTCCAGGTGCAGGAAACCCTAAGTCCCAGAACTAGGCCGGAGTTGAACACTGTGGCTCCAAAGGTTGGGAGATCAGCAGAGCCAGGGAACGAAGCCGGGCTGAAGGCCAGGGCCTGTGGGGTCTTCCGGCCAACGTTCCACAGGGAGAATTTATGCTCCAGGAAGAAGCCTGGTGCCTTCTGCAGCAGGAAGAAGAATTTCCATCTGATGCCTGGTCTACTGCTTGTTTGGATTCCTTTAATTTTTTATTATTACTTACTGAGCTATTGAAACATCAATGAAGCTATCTTCTGCAGCTCAAACACAGCCAGGCAAGTGGCGAGGCTTTGCTGTCAGCGCCTAGTAGATTATTACGATGACTATTACTATTCGTTCAATGGGAATAATTCGTGCAGGCTACAGATGCCTCAGCTCTTTTCATGACAATCCTATAGATTCTGGCGCCAGCCCGGGATACCTACTTCCCAGGGCAGAGGCTCCTGGAAAAGCAGGCTGGACCTCTCATTTCACTCTTTAAAAATATTTGATTATGAAAAATTTCAAACACGTACCAAAGGATTAGTTTGTACCACGTGGAATTGCCATTTTGAGGGTCAAAAATGGTTGACTGTCAGCAATTTCCTAAGACTCAAATTAATAGCGTAGTATAATGACCCCCATGTGCCCGTCATCACTCAGCTACAAAAATTATCAGCTCAGGGCCCATCTCCTTTCATCTAACCCTCCACGCCCTCCTCTCCCCCACAGACTATTTTAAAGCACAATCCACACATCTTACTATCTCATCCATAAATGTTTCAGCATACATTCCCAATAATTAGGACTCTTTTTAAGCACAATCCCCAAACCATTTTAACACTCCTCAAAAATTAAAAATCATTCATTGAGATCGTTAAACATCCCGTCAGCGTTCAGATCTCCCCAATCATTTCATAAATGACTTAGTTTTTATTGTCACTGTTGTTTTTTAGTTTGTTAGTGAGCATCAGCATCCAAATAAAGTCTGTATGTTGTCGTCGGTTGATATTTCTCTTGAGCTTCTGCTAATCTGTAAGTTCCCCTTCTGTTTGGTTTGGGGTTCTTTTCTTTTTATTCTTCTTCCTTGCAATCTTTTTTGATGAAATCTGTGGCGTTTTGCCTGCAGACAAAATCTGGCCACATCCTTGTAACTGGGAACTTGATCAGACCCAGATTTGATATTTTGAAGATTTTTTTATTTTTTCCTTTTTCTCCCCAAAGCCCCCTGGTACATAGTTGTATATTCTTCGTTGTGGGTCCTTCTAGTTGTGGGATGTGGGACGCTGCCTCAGTGTGGTTTGATGAGCAGTGCCATGTCCACACCCAGGATTCGAACCAACGAAACACTGGGCCGCCTGCAGCGGAGCGCGCGAACCTAACCACTCAGCCATGGGGCCAGCCCCCAGGTTTGATATTTTGGGCAGGAATACTTCATAGGTGGTGTCGTGCTCTTCCATAAAAGAAACAATTTCCAGCTGTCCATCTTTTTATGAGGTCAGCTGTCATTGATTGCTTAGATTCATTGTATTCTAAATGGTTGTCGATTGATCTTGGTGACAGGCAGGTGGCATATTCAGTTC
The DNA here is from genome assembly GCF_021613505.1 of Equus quagga. NCBI lineage: Eukaryota > Metazoa > Chordata > Mammalia > Perissodactyla > Equidae > Equus > Equus quagga. Next base: position 32,333,151 of record NC_060286.1, on the reverse strand, counting down.
AAGGACTCCCTTTGTCCCCCTTATCCCCCCACCCCAGCTGTGATGCTTGAGAGAATGATGGAGCTGGATGCTGTACTTCCTGCCCACCTCTCCCCTCTCCCCCCCTCCCCTCCCCCGCCCCCCATCCCTGTGGGAGGCTCACCATTAATGGAAGCCTGAGACATTAGAAAGAGACTTGAGTCTGGGCCTAGCCCTGCGGATGCCAGCCTGGGAGGTTGCTAGGATACGCGCTCCCACAGCCTCCACAGAGTTACATCTTTCTCAAGCGGCTCACAGACACAGGCTGGGCTGACTGGGCAGTGGGGAGGGGAAAAGAAGGGCCGCCCTCAACAGACGGGCCTGCCAAGAACGAGGAGGCCCAGGCCTCTCTTGGAGCCCCACGGAGCTGGGGAAATGTCCCCCCAGAAGCATCTCTACACAGAGATTAATTCTCACCACCCATGGTGAAGGCCACTCTGAATTTTAAAATCCCCAGTCCTATCCTCCCCTGATATTTGCATTTCTTCTGCACCATGCCCTTCTATCTATAATTCAGAAAATATAACCTGAATGGATGAATGAATGCCGGCCCTCTCCCCAACCCATCTGCCTGGCAAACTTCTGGTCACCTTAAGGTTCAGCAAAGGGCTGCATCCTCATCCGCAAAGCATCCTTCAGGCTCCCAGGCACACTGAGCCCCTCCCTCCCTGTGCAGTTATCCGTTAAAGTGCCAGTTTCCCCCCTGGGCCTCATTCTCCTCCATACCCCCAGCATTTAGCACAGTGCCTTGCATAGGTCAGTTTGGATGCATGAGTGAAAGTGATCTGCTTGCATGCCTCTGGAGACAGGGAGCTCACTATCACAAGATAGTTCCTTCTGGGCAGCTTCAAAGCTCTTCTTTATGCACAGCTGAAATCTGCCTATCGGAAACTTCCACCTGGGACCCTTGATGAGTGCCACACTGAGCAAGCCAGCTGCGTCTTCCACAAGACCATCCCTCAGAGTTGAATCTCTCTCCATTCCCCTCTGCAGCATCCAACAAGGAGTAGTGGGAAATGGGCCACACGTTCATGTTCTAAGCCCAAGACTGACTCCACAGAAGCTTCCTAAGGTTAGAGGCATTGGTCCTGTTAAGCATTGAGACACCAGCACCCTCTCCCTGGTCCCACTGGGACGGCACCCCTCAGGGCCCAGAACTCCAGGGCACAGGCCTGGGTGTCAGATTGCTCAGATGGAGGGCACAGGTTGGGCCCCCCAGTTTCCCTTTCCTGGTGCAGGTTAGGGGACACCAAGGCCTAAAGAGGAGGCACAGTTTCTCAGGATCACTCAGAGAATCTGCGCAGAGCTCATACTAGAGCCAAGGAGATGGGGAGGGAGAGAGAGGAGGCAGGCATGGAGAAGACGCAGCGACGTGCCAACATCGAATGCCACGGTTCACCCGACACGATCCAGCTCACTGTGATATGCGCCGCCATCCCTGCCTAGGTGGCAGAAGAGCTGAAATCCTTTCTGACATCTCAGGACCCAACTCCTCAAATCCCAGTAACGGCTTTTCCCCATCACCACCCGGGCTCGCTGACGACAAGCCGGTCCAGGGAGGGCTCCTGCCAGACTGCCCATCAGCCTGGAGAGCTTAAACCAGGCACGACGGTGGGGGGTGGTTATTCACGCTCATGGCGTTGGGATTAAGGGCTCTGGAGCCAGCCTGCCTGGGTGCGAATGCTGACACTCCCCCTCCCCGGTTCTATGACCTTGGGTAATCAGTTATTCTCACCCGGCTTCAATGTCGGTGGGGAGTTAATGTTTATAATACCGATAAAATAATATATAAGACTTAGCACAGCGTCTACCCTTTACAAAACGCTCAGATAACGCTAACCATTATTATCCACGTCCACACCCTGCCTGTCCCTGGGGATGAAAAGGAGAGCGAGCCAGACAAGACCCCTGTCCGTCCAGGCCTGGCGGCCCCAGGAGAAAACGTTCAAGTGTGTGAATGTGTGGTGGTGGAGGGACTGAGGCAGAACCTAGTCCTGGGGAGTTCTGTAAAATGGTGGCAGTGGAGGAGGATGCTAAAGCAGGACCCTTCTCCTCTTGCATGAGAGTAAGCTAATGCCTGGCGACACCGTGCCCCAACCCTCATCAGTGGCAGAGCATGGACGTCCAGCTCCGTCTGGCCCAGCGCTCTGCCCGACACGGGCCTTCTCTGCAAACCTAGCACCAGACCCCTGGGAGCTCGCGGCGCCGGGAAGCCCATTGTCCAGGCTGGGATGCGGGGCCAGGAAGGCTTTGTTCTCAACCAATGGGAGCCCACGGTGGTGAGGTAATGCTCCGCCTCCGCCATCATTGGCTGCTCTTCTTGCCACTCCAGAGTCTGCTCTGGGGCTGTATATTTCACAGCAGAAGGTTACCCGCAGATGGGGTCTGGGGAGGTGTGGGGGCGTTGAGTTGCGGAGCTGAGGACTGAGCTGGGAGCCCCGGTCCCTCCCTGAGCTCTTGGAGGAGCGCGGCTGCGGGTTCTAAACGCCTCCGCTCCATCTCCTCCTGGGGCAGCGCAAGCGCCTTCGCGTCTGCGGGCGTGCAAATCCTAGGAGAATTAGGAGGAGGACTAGGCACCAGCCCAGCCGCCCGGGAGACAGCCGGGCGCCCGCAGGGAGGAGGGCTGGGCTCAGAGTGCGGGGGCCTGGGTTCAACAGAAATAAAGCTGGAGGTTCGATATCTATGCCCTGTTCTACACATGCGATGAATTACAGGTCTGAGTCCAAACTGTAGGGCCTGCAGCCGGGAGCTGCCCAGGACTTGGCATTGCCTTGGAAATCAGTGTGCTTTTTAAAAAAGATCAGAGGGAGTGGGACCGGGGGAGTTACTACTCCGAGGAGGGGATGAGACCTCAGTACTAGGGTACCTGTGGGGAGAACCCTGAGGGCCCCTCTTTCCTATCCTCTGCCCAGTGAATCCAAACCACATACACTGGCACACAAGGGCTCAGCCTCAACCCTATGAAGTAATCGCTCTCCTTGTCCCCATTTGACAGGTGAGGAAACTGAGGCACAAAGCGGTGAAGTGGCAGAAAGCCAGGACCTGACTCAGGGCAGCCTGACTCCAAGGCCAGTGCTCTATGGTTCACACAGGTGGACACAGAGAGTGACCCAGACTGAGGGGAGGGTCCCAGCCTGGGCATGGGGAGCAGCAGCAGGAGTCCTGGGCCAGGGGGACAGGCTGGCTGCAGGGGATGGAGATGGCGAGCCTGCCTTGCAAACCCACTTCCAGCTGGAGCCCCAGAGTCAGGACACAGGCAGCACTTCCTCACCTTTCTCAGCAGGAGGACAGAGGCCTAGGACCACCCATCCCCCGGCCCAGGTGCACTTCTGGGTGAGGAGAGGCAGTAGGGCCTCCCTTCCAGCCCCTCCCAGACCCCTGGCCCTGGCCCAGCCTAGGTCTGAACTAGCCTGCTTCCCACCTGCTTCCTACCTGTGCTTTTGCCGGAGGCAGGTATGCAGCTGAGCAGGAGCCCGGGCTCTGGCACGCAGAGCACCCTCCCAGGGCCTGAGACTTGGGTTCTGGTCCAGCCTCAGCCACTTACTGACTGTGGAACTTGGGCGTGTTCTTGGAGCCGCTCTGGGCCTCCCTCAAACTCCTGGGGATCACACCCACACGCAGGTACAAAGGCCTGCTGGCAGGCAGGAAGCATCCCACATGGGGAGCATCCCACACAGGGAGCCTCCTTCCCTTTTCAGATGCAAATCTCAGGGCGGTGAGTAGCACAGCACAACTGCAGGCTGGGGGCCAAAACTGGATGCTGAGCTCCCCTAGACTCCCCATGCGCTTGACGAATGGAGACGCTGAGCCCCTGAGGGAAGGTCTTGCCGAGGTCCGCCACTGGGGCAGTGCCAGGACCGGGGCTGGCTCTCCAGACTCCCAGCTCAGCCTCTTCCCACGCCCGTGGGTCTTCCCTATCCCTGTAGCTGCTCAGGGACTGCTTAACAAAGAGTCAGGGCAGGGGCAGGAGAGAAGGATGGAGGTGGACCACTTATCCGGAGGTGGGAAGTGGAGAGGGAGGAAGGAGGGACCCTCTCTCTCCCCTTATCGGCCCCTCTTTCTTCTCTAGGAGGCAGGCTGCCCTCCCCAGGCCTTCTGAGCAGCCCTGAGGCAGAAGCTGGGTTGGTGGGGAGGGATCAGGTACGGAGAAAGGAGGAGGAGGAAGATCGATATCTGCAGTTATAGGGAAGGGCGCTTGGGGGTCCTGAGATGGCAGGAAGGAGCTCACCATCTGCCTGACCAGGATGCCGGAATGCCTTCTGTGCGGCTCCACTCCCCTCACCCTCAGAGACGGGTAGAAGAAGGGGAGAAGGAGGAGCTTGGCTCGGGCAGTAGAGAGGAGATTTATGGGGGAGGGAGGGCAATACTGGGCAAAGTGATGGGACCACTAGCCTGGGGTTCCAGTCGGAGCTCAGCTGTGAACTTGCTGTGTGACCAAGGACAGGCTGTTTGCCTTTTCTGGGCCTCAGGCTCCCATTCCCACAATAAGGGGTTAAACTAATGTTTCAGGGGGCCCTTTTTGGCTCTAGCACTGATGACCTCAGCAGAGGAGGGGTCACATCTAAGACCCCCCCCCCAGCATACTTATCCTGACTCCACCTTCCTTTGTCATCAAAGTCACCTGTAAGACCTCCCTCCAAACAACTAGAACAGTAGACACAACCAACCCCATATGGCCATCAATGCTATGGATGCACACAAGGTGTCTTAGTTCCCTCCAGCTGTTAGAGAACGCCATGGATGGGTGGCTTATAAACAACAGGCATTCATTTCTCATGGTTCTGGAGGCTGGAATTTGGAGGTCAGGTGCCAGCGAGGTCGGGTTCTGGTGAGGGCCCTCCTCTGGGCTGCAGACAGCCATTTTCTCATGGGATTCTCATATGGCCGAGAGGGCAGGAGAGCTGTCTGGGGTCTCTTTTATAAGGGCACTAATCCCGTTCATGGGGGCTCCACCCTCATGACCTAGTCACCTCCCGAAGGCCCTGCCTCCCAACACTATCACCTTGGGGGTTAGGATTCCAACATGTGAATGTGGAGGGGACACAGATGTTCAGCCCAGAACAGAGGGCACAAGTGAGGTGTCTAACATCACCAGTGGGCAGAGCTGAGGTGCAGTTTCCAAGAGTTTCTGGAAGTTCTTCTCAACATCAGGAAAACGCCGTCCTCTCTGAGAACCTTCCGTTAGGATCCCCCGAGAATGTGGAAGCAGCCTTTTGACAGGAGTTTCAGAAGCTGGGCCTCTGGCGAATAGGAGAAAAGGGGCAGAGGAAACATGCCACCAGGCCTGTTTGTCAGTGACCCTGGCAGACGTCCAACCAGTTCCGCTCATCAGATAGTGGTCAGGCTGGTGGCCAGCCAGCCATGTGGTCAGACACTCTCTTGGTCCCTCTTTCTACAGCCTGCCCTGGGGGCTTCAGGGCTGCTGGCTGAAGGGTACTTTGTGGGTGTCTTCAATCCGCCTGTTGAACCGAAAATTCTGGGCTGCTCCCCCATCTACAAGACCCCACATGTTCCCATCTTTGAGTCCTTGTCCATTCCCTCTGGCTTTATTGAGCACTGTATCCATTCTCTATTGTCACAAAAATGCTGCCTAACAAACCACAAAACCCAGAGTCTGTGTCTCTTTAGCCTCTGAGTCTGTGGGTCAGCGGGCACTTCCTCCCACCCTGGCTGTCTCACTCGTGTGGCTGCGTCTGCGGTCAGCTGGCAGATGAACTGTGAGCTGGGCTCTCTCACCGACCAGGGCCTCAGCTGGGACAACCCGGCAACTTGCCTCTGCTCCACGTGGTGTCTCACCCTCTAAGAGGCTAGCCCAGGCTATTCACATGGAGGAGGCCAGGGTCCGAGACATGAGGGACATCACGCAAGCCCTCCTATGGCTTGGGCTCAGGACTGGCACACTCCTGCTGCATCCCGTCATTATATCTAAAGCAAGTGCCAAGGGCATCCCAGATTCGGGGATGGGAAGGAACTGCAAAGTCTCATTGCAAAGGGCATGGGGACAGGGAGGACATTCACTGGGGCCGTCAAAGCAGTCAGCAGCAAACCCCATCTCCGCCCCTTCGTCCACCTGTTGGCCTGTTTCCTGTTCTTCAAGGTCCTTCACAGTCCAGCTCTTTGAGGCTTTCCCTGAATGTCCTCCTCCCCATCCACTCCAGACTAAATGAAGCGCTGGCTTCTCTTTGTCCTCCTAACATTTTTTTTGGTGCCTGTCTTAAGGCCCCCCGGGTCTGTCCCCCACGCTGTGGGTTGACTCTTCCAGCTGCCTCCACTGCTAGGCGTGAGCTCCAGAGCACGCGAGCTGCATTGGAGTCCCCTGCACAGCTCAGAGCCGGGAACCACGGCGGGTGGGGCTGGAAGCGGAAGGCCAGCCTGTGCAGAAGCTCCGTGGGTCCTGAGAGCCCACCCCCCTCAGAACAGGGTACTATCTGAGACACCTCTCCCTCCCAGTGTGTGACCTGTGTGACCTTGGGCAAATCGCTTCAGTTCTCTGAGCCTCCATAATCCCTACCTCCCAGGGCGGCTAGACCAGAGGGTGGGTGAGAGTGGATGTCAGCCTCAGGGCCTGGAGCAGGCAAGACCCGTGGCAGCTTCTTGTCTCCTTTCCTCGATTGCACCAAACCCAGTACCCTTATTTTCCCAGCATGATGCAGACCCATGCAGCGACTTCCCAGGGCAGGCCCGGCGCTCTCTGGGCTGTTCTGCTGGGCTCGCCACAGGCTCCCTGCAGCTCACGCGTATTGTCCTCATTTGAACGCACGGGTGGCCTAACAGGGAACCAGTACGCCACTGCCCCTCCAGTCTGCCCAGCTGCCCTCGCTTTGGCTGTGCCGTTTCATCTCCTCTCTGCTCCGCCCCCTGCCCTCTTCTCCCCAGCTGATGCTTCTGCAGAAATGCCCAACCAGGCCATCAGGGCCTTCCCTGGGGGGGATGTCTCCAGAACCCAGAGGCAGAGGGAGGCTCCCGGAGGACGGCCTCAGGTGGCACCGCCATATGCGCCCGCCATCATGCTCTTCTCCCAGAGCCTTGCCAGCACTGGGCGCTCAGCCAGGGCTTCCAGGTGGCATCGTGACTTGGAGAAGAGGGTCTCAGCCTGGCCCAGATGATGCTCTGCTGCCCACTCGCTCTCTGAGTTCCTATTTCTGCTTCTATTTCTCTTCCTATTCTGCTCTATTTCTGCTCCGGTTGCTCCTACTTCTGAGGCAGCTCTGTGTCCTCAAGGGAGATACACTCCCAGGATGTGTGGGGCCCCTCCAACCCTGAGCCTATGAAATCCTGACTCTACATTGATGGATGTGCGGCAGTGTGGCTCAGTGCTGAAACGTGTGAGTGCTGGAGTCAGCCAGTCTGGATTTAAAGCCTGCCTCTGTCATTTTCCAGCAGTGTGACCCTGAGCAAGTCACTTAACCTCTCTGTGCCTCCTCTGTAAAATAGGGGTAGTAATAATACCTACCTCAAAGGGTTATTGTGAGGAGTAAGTGAATTAAAACAAAAAGCTTTTATTAACCAGTTGAGTTCATGTAAGTGCTTAGAACCATGCCTGGTACCTGGTGTTGCAACTGTTCTTAAAAAGGCTGATGCTCAGAAAGGAAGTGGCAATCACAAGAAGAACTCATGGTGTTGGTTTCAGATACACCCCAGGGTCTGTGCCGGTATCCTGGCCCCCTCACTTCCTAGGTGTCTGACTTTGGATCAGTCACTCAAACACTCTGAGCCTCAGTTTTCTTATCTGTAAAATGGGGATGAAAACAATAGCCATCCTGTTCAATGCGATGATGCATGGAAGCACCTAGTGCAGAGCCAGGCCCGGCCAGGAGGCCCTCAGTGGACACTCGTTAGGCAACAGGAGGATGGGTGGGAGCTCCCGCCCATTCAATTCAAGTCATGGTTGGAACCCAGGCCTGCCTGATTCCAAAGTGGGTCCCTAGCTACAGCCCCTGGTCAGTCACAGGGGTAGAGGGAGTGTCCCTTGGGTGTCAGTGATGGTGTCTGGGGTTGGCTGTCACCCACCCAGCCTGCCGGGGGTTACAAAAGAACCTGAGTCCCAAGTGAGTCATAGCAGCTGTGGCTGGCAGTCCAAGATACACTCCCAAAGGGCGTGAAAAGGTGTCGCTGGGTTTAAGGGTAATAATTGTGACCTCCACTTACACAGCGCTTCCCAGTGCCAGGCTGAACATCTGTGATCCCTCACTTGATCCTCACAACAGGACGATGGAACAGGTGCTGTCATCACCATCGTCCCCATTTTACAGATGAGGAAACGGAAGCAAGGAGGGGTGAGGTCTAAACGCAGCGTGGTGTCCTGGATTCGATCCTAGGACAGGAAAAGGACATGAGTGGAAAAACAGAAATAGGTGAATAAAGTCTGAAGTTTAGTGAATAGTGATGTACTGTTGTTAATTTCTTACTTGTGTGAACGTATCACATCATGTAAGATGTGGACATCAAAGGGAGCTGGGTAAAGGGTAGACGGGAACTCTCTTTGCAACTCTTTTGTAAATCCAAAATTCTCTCAAAATAAAAAGTTTAAAAATAGAGGAGGTTAAGTGAATTGCCTGAGGTCACATGCTTAGTGGGTGGCAGGATGAGGATTAGGTCCCAGGCCATCTGGCTGCAGAGTCCATGCTTCTGACCACTACACTCTGCCAACTCGGAAGGCCACTGTCACCTGCCTCTCCAAGGCTGCGGGTGCCCATGGCCATTGTGCCAGAGGATGGACAAGCCTATGCTCGGGGCCTGGGCAGGAGGTTCCAGGGGACAGTCCCTCCCCAGGGCGGTGTGGGGTAGTGGGAAGGGCACACACCTGGGTCTGTGTTCATTCCCAGCCCTGCCCCATCCTAGTCCCAGGACCTGGGTGAGCGATTCCTTCCCTTAGGTTTCAATTATCCAAATCCTGATCATCTTCTGATGGCCAATCCAAACCCCATCTTCTCCCTGGTGCCATTTCTTCTCCTTGGGCATCTTCTTTATGTACGGAACAAAGGGGGATCCACTCCACCCCCCCACCCCCAACCAGCCAGCTGTGTTTCTTGATGTTCTTGACATTGTTCACATGTCAAAAATAAGCTCGGCCCCCTGAGAGGCCCCACCACCCGCCAGACAGGGCCCCTTCCTGGAAACTGGAGTCCAGCTCTGCAGGGCCCCCGTCCCAGCTGCGAGGTTCTGATAACCCCACCTTTCCCTCTCTGCCTTCACCCAGGGGTGATGGCAGCTTCCTGCGGTGTCTGCTTCCATGGTAACCGGGTGTCCCCTTTTCGCTTCTTCAGTTCTCCAAAACCTGGTCTAATAATTTTTTATATTAAATTCTGTTGGGAAAACAAAGCCAGCAAGTACTGTGTGACCCATAGGGCAGCCCAAAGAATGGAGTCACTTCATCCCAAGGCCTGGAAGCATCCCCACTTACTGTAAGGCCTATGCCTGCCTATATTTTGTTGTTGTTAGAACAACTCACAAAATAAAATTCTAGTTTATTGTCGAGCACTATTGTTTCACACGTACATCAAACATGCCAAAAAAAAAGAAAAAGGAAAACCCAGCAACTTTATAGACAAAAAAAGGAAAAAAAAGGAAAACTTTTATCTTTGGCTTTTTTAAACATCTCATACAATTCAACCACTTATAGTAAAGCTAAGTACATATACAAAAAAACTTACTGGAAGCCTTGGAATAAAATTTATTGTTGTTGTTTTTGCTTTTTTGACAAAGACTTTTTTTCTCCTTTGAGATGATAATAAACATTATCACACTACAAATAAAATCAGAAGTAGGACAGAGAATGCTCCAAAGATTGGTTTTGGGGTCAGACTGGCTTGGGCCTGAATCCAAACTCTACTGCATCTTAGCTGTGTGCCCTAAGCCTGGTTTCTTAACGTCTCTGAGCCTCAGTTTTTTTCATCTGTAAAATGGGGATAACTATACCCACTCAACAGGGTTGTTTAAAAATTCAATGAAATAATACATCTGTGGCACTTCTCACAGGAGCTGGCAACAGAGTTCAGTAAGTGGTGGTTTTTGTTATTGTTATGGTGATTAATATTGGAGAAATTCTTACAACAAGGGAAGGGGTTCATTTGGTCTTTGTATGTGGCTAACAGCTTCCCATGGAGAAAAATTCCACTTTGCAGCTATATCAGATAGCTATTGCTGCATAAAAAATCACTTCAAGCTTCTGTGGCCTAAACAGCAATCTTATTATTTTTCAAGTGAGTGGATTGGCTGGGGCCGGCTGATTTAGACTGAGTTGGCTGGGTGGTTCTGCAGATCTTGAATGGACTCCCACGTGAGTCTTGCAGCCGGCTGGCTTGGGGGGTGGCCCTGCTGCACGTGGCTTTCATCCTCCTCCACGGATCACTAGGCTAGCCGGCGCATATCTTGCTCATGGCAGTGTCAGAGGTGCAGGGGCAAGCCCTGTCTGGTAAGCACTTGTTAAGACTCTGCTTCTGTCATGTCTGCTCACTTCCCCTTGGCTAACGCAAGTCACGTGGCTGAGCTCAGAGTCAGGGATGGGGAAGTGTCCCCCTGCCCACAATAGAAGGGCACTGCAAAGTTGCATGGCAAGGGCCATGGATACAGGGAGGAGTGCAGAACTGGGTCCACTAATGCAATCAAACCTACCACCTTCCACCCTATGGCCTCAATTATTTGGGTCCTTCCCACATGCAAAATTCACTCACTCCCAGAGCAAGGCTCCAAAACAACCAATAGCATCAAGCTCAAAGTCTACTTTCTTAGGATCTGCTTCACGTCCAGATGCAGCTTCTCTCGATCCAGAGCTATAGGGGCAAGTCGTCCATCTCCCACACCTCCAACGTACAAAGCTGAACCAGGGACAGGACATCAGCGACAAGCACTGCCATTCAAGCAGGGGAAGAGGGAGGCGCGTAGCAGTCACTGGTCCACAGCAATTCTGAAATCCTGCTGGGAAAACGCTTCCAGTTACCCCAACCGTGTTAGGTAACATTCCTTGATTAGCCCCAAGATCCGCGTCCTGGGGCAGGGCCCCCTCTCCCTTTGTTCTCCATGGCTTCTGCTCCAGCCTCTGAGATGTCCCTCCTTTACTACTGCCCTCCTTGGCCACTTCTGAAGGCATTGTAAAATGCATCCTTTAAGCAGTCAAATTGCTTCCCACCCAGAGGTTTCTTTACATTTTGAACAGTCTTTGTCTCTTTTAATTCAGGCTGAAAGTCTTTTTGTCAATATCACTCTCTCTAAAAACTTTGTGGGTTCCCTATGATTTGATTCCATTCTACTCCATGTGCCAAAAGCCATATCAACAGAACAGATTCTAACTTCCCTATAGTCCTAACACTACTTGCAAATGGGGCAGTTATTTTCTGAGCTCATCTCTGTTTTTGTAGTACCTTGTCAAACATAGCCATAAAAGCCAACCAATACTTTTAGTCTTCTGCCTGGAAATCTCTTTGCCCAATTCCAAGAGTTCATTAGACAAACTTTTTATTTCCCAAATTACTACAGACAACAGTTTTACTGAATGATTCAGCACCCCATAACGTAAGTTGCCATTTTTCCCACCTTCAATAGCAGTTTCCTTACTGTCTTTCAAGATTTCCCCAATAGTTTACTCATTCCTACCACTCAGAGCCAAAAATCAATGGTATATATTTTAAGTTTTGGTGTGGCAGCACCCCACTTCTTGGTATCAGTTTATGCATCAGTTAGTTATTGCTGCATAACAAAATATCCCAAATCTCGGTGGCTTAAAATCATAATCTTTTATTATTTCTCACATGTCTATGAGTCAGCTGGAGGTTGGTTGATCCGGGCTGAACTTGACTGGCTCTGCTGGTCTCAGCTGGACTAACTTTTGAGTCTGCAGTTGGCTGGGGATCCGTTGATCTAGGCGGGGCTCAACCGGGGATGGCTCTGCTCCACGTGGCTCTCATCCTCCTCCTGGGACCGGTGGGTTAGCCTGGGTAAGCCCATCTGGAGGCAATGGTTGTAGCACAAGAGTGCAAACACAATTCTGCAAGCCCTTTTCAAGTGTCTGCTTGAGCCGTGCCTGCTATCATCCCATTGGCCAAAACACATGGCTGAGCCCAGAGTGAAGAGGAAGGGAAGCACCTGCCACCCACAATGAGGAGGGCACTGCAAAGTCACGTGGCAAAGAGCATAGCCACGGGAAGGGGTGAAGACTTGGGGCCATTAACACAACCTGCCACTGTGGTCAAAGGCAAAGTCTTGTTCACTTCCAAGGCTCTGTACTTGCTTTTTCCTCTTCCTGGAACATCATCCTAATTGTACTACAAGGTAATGTCTTCATTTTTCAGATGAGAGAGGTGAAGATCAGATCAGAGAAGTGAAGTCACTTCCTTGGGATCACAACAGCTAATAAGCGGCAGAGCCCATATTTGAATCCAGGCCTGTTTGGGCACGCGTCTGGTGCCTACTAAATGTGCAGGAAATGAAAAGCAAATCATTTCTGTGATGGTTGTATCCATAGGGTTCTTGAATTGTCAAACCTAATTCTGGCTAACAAGTAGGAGGAAAAAAAGCCATTTATTGGGAGGAAACTGGACAGACAGCTCACAATGGTGAAGAAAGGTGGAAGAAACAAAGGCAGTTCCAGAGAACTCATTCAGAAATGGGCTTTTCGGGGGCACCACTGTCAGCATGACTCATGGCTTCCTTGTCACCCAGCCTAAGAGTCAAGCACGCAGAGAGTCAGGGCCCAACCTGAGCACTGTGCCCACCCTTTGGTGGGCTACAGTGACGGACAGACCCACTGGGGCCTCCTGGGTTGGGCAGGGCCGGCTTCTTAACGGGAAAGCTGAGTGAAATTACCATAGAAAGGAAAAGGGAGGGGGAACCTGAGAGCCAGGCCATCTGGGTTGGCAGTCCTTGCTTTCCTATTTACTAGTTGTACTTAACTAGTATGAGCAGAGTACTTACCCTTTCTATGTCTGTTTGCCCATCGGTAAAATGCGGTTATGCAATAATGTGTCAACCCCTTTGGGTTGTTGTGCCGTGTAAATGACCTCACATGTGCAGTGAGTGATGGCGTTGTACCGCTATGTCAGGGAACTGGGAGAGAGAGAGTGGGGAGAGCTCTCTCCAAGAGATGACGCAGGCTGCCAGGCTGGCCCCACTGCTGAGGCCGCTCGGGCTGTGTCCCTCCCGGCCTGGAGAGATGCAGAGAGCTGCCGGCCTTCTGCTCCCGGGCTCTCTATTTCTGGATGGAGGCACTCTGAGAAGTCAGAGAATGAGAGTGCTACCGAGACACCATCACAGGAGGGTCCCTTAGAGAATGGGACAAGTTCGTTGTCAGGTTTCCAAGTCTCATGTTTGCTGGCATTGCAGTTGGGGTCTTCTGAGTGCTGAGCCCATATTACCAGAGCATATGTCTGCCTGAGCTGGTACCAGATGAGAAGGCAGCAAGGTTAAGTGGACCGAGCCCCGGGCTTGGCCTCCAGAGATCCTGTTTGAATTTTAGCTCCAGCATCACTCGCTGTGTGAACTTGGGCAAGTTACTTTGAGTCTCTGTTTCATCATCTGTCCGGGGAGGGGGTAGGTAGAGGGCCCACTGACTGCAGCTCCCTGATTCTGCCACTCTGAGCTTCACTCCAGAGGGGGCTGACTTTTCCCCCTGACTGCCAGGCATTGCTTGTTTCCAACAAGGACCAAATGGCTGTGAAGTGCCAATCTCTATGGCTCATCTTTGCTTTTCTGTTAAGCAGGCCCCAGAGTTATGTCAGGCCAATGAAAGCACTGGATTCCCAGCTCTGTGAGGTAGACCCCACTTTATGACAACCCAGTGTTACCCCATGGGAAAAAGGATAAGCGAGGCCGGTCTTCAAGGCCCTGTACTGTCGTGGTAGCAGGTGGGGTGGGCAGCAGAGGAAGGCCAGCCTGCCAAGCATCAGCTGTAGGAGATGGAGCATGATTGGTCCAGAGACCCGAGTACCGAGGAGCTTCGAGGGCCTCTTGCCACAAGCTGCTGTGCAGGATGTGCCCCGGCCTGGCTGTTCTCTCATAATCTCATGATCTCGAGCAAGGAAATCGGGTTAGCCTGACAGGCTCATCTTTTACAAAGCCGCTTATTTTTCGTAAGGTTTGTTCTGTTGCCCTGTGTGACCCCAGACTCTGCAATTAAGTTATCAGAGAACACCATCAGCCATTCCGATGGTGGAACGGGGAAGGACCATCCCTCATTTTTTTTTCTTCTTCTCTCTTTTTTTTTTTTGACATCCCTCATTTTTAAAATTTTTTTTTCTTTTTTAATTAAGTCAGATGGCCAGGGTTCAAATCCTGGCTCCACCACTGGGTGGCTTCAAGCATGCTATTTAACGTCACTCTGCCTCAGTTTCCCCATCAGTCAAAAGGGAACAGTAATATTTCCTTTTATGATGAAGTAATGAGGCCAATAAAATGTGTAGGGTACTTGTGAATCTCCAATGAATTAACACGAGGGCGTGCTTAGAGCAGTGCAGGGCACATCTAGAGGTCTCCCTAACTCCTGCCCAGTGCTCGCTCCTCTGCCCAAGGCTAGAGGGTTCCTGGGGACCCCTCTGTGCCCTCCTGCAAGGGGCCAAGGGAGTCAGTCATGAGCACCCCAGAGGACCTGCCCCAGGCCAGGGGCTGAGCCAGACCGTTGTCCTCGCCACCCTGCCCCTGCCCTAAGTGCTGGGACCCCTGCCTTGTGATTTCTAAGCCAATCCCATGCCCCCGTCCCCATCAGCCCAATTTCTTCAGCTCTTCTTTCTCCTCTCTCACCATCTCACTCTCCAGCCAAGAATTCCCGCTTCCCTGAAGTCTCGTCCCAGCCGCTAATATCTGCTGACAGCTGGGAGCCTCACTGTACCTGGAACGTAACTGACTTGCCAGGAGCCCCACTTAAGACAATACATGGAAACCGTTTTTTGCCACAGTTGGAAACTGTCTGAGGGCATTTTTCACGACCTTAGAGGTCTCTGGCATGAAGTTGAGGGGCCGAGCAAAGGCAGGGGTGACAGGAACAACCGTCCCCAGGCAGGGCTGGGAAAGTTAGTCCTTCGGGGATCCAGCTGCTGTAAAAGGCTGCGATTTGGGGTTACAATTGTGTCAGCCTCAGGAGCCGGAGCCTGTGAGGAGAAAACTCAAGACCCTCTTAAAGAAGAAATTCAGAAAGTCAATGTTTCCAAAATCACCATTGAACTGAGAGATGAGGATGGGCCACTGGTCCTTAGGGGTTTATTTTGACACCTTGCCCTAACTCGTGTATTAAGAAGTGAGGCAGGAGAAATTAAAAGTGATTGACCTATATTTAAGAAAGGACAAATGAGAAGACAAATGGTGGTGTTGGCTGTCCAACACCTACCCCGCTTCCTAATAGCACCCTCATTTCCTTTTGGAGAATTCTCTCTCCTTCATTGTTTATACTCTTAATGGGAGAATGATTCCAGGCGTGGGACCCCACCACAGAAGCACAGCGGAGAGATGCCTTTTCTCTGGGGCCTGTGACCTCAGCTCAGCAATCAGAGCCATCTCCTGTTCTCAGGCCGCCTACTCTGCCATATTGCTGGAGATGGAAGTCACCAGCCCCAGCTGGTCACTCTAAGTAGCGGAGTAACCCAGGGGTGTGGCTTTATGCCCAGCTTTGCTGTGACTAGTTAGTTATGTGACCTTTGATGCGTTGCTTAACTTCTCTAGGGCTCCATTTTTTCATCTGGAAAAAGGAAAAATGTCAAAATCATGATTTTGAGTAAAAGAAGCTGACACAAATAACATATACAGTATGAGTCCATTTATATACGGTTCAAAAACAGGCAAGACTACACTTTATTATTTAGGGATGCAGACATGGTGGCAAAACTAAAACAAAGAAGAAACCAATCTTCATATAAGCAAAGCAATGAGTGTCTGCAGGATATGGGAGGGGATGGGAATGGGACAGGCCACTCAGGGATGCTGCCATCATCATATCACTCATTCTGTCTTGATCTGGCTTGTTCATTACACGTATGTTTGCCTTACAATTATCACAGTTACAATTATTCATGACACTTTACATTTGTTTATGTCCTTTTTTGTATGGCTGCTATGATGATAATGAAGAAGAAGAAATGGACAATATATTTAAAGAGCTTTATAAACTGTAATGTGCTGTGCACATTTAGAGCTCATGAATAACCTCTTCCTGTCTGTCCCTTTTCTCTAGGTTCATAATCTAGGATGTTCAGACTAGAAGGGACTATTCTAGTCTGGCCTCGCACGTCCCGTTTTACAGAGGAGCAAACTGAGGCCGGAGAAGGCAAAGACGTCATTTCCTCCTCCTTCTCTCTTGCTGCCCTCACAGGGTTTGCAGCCCTGAGACCCATGCTCACTGGAACCTGAGCCTTGCTCCTTGCCTTGAGCTGCTGGAGTGTTGTGTGAATCCAGCCACCTCAGAATTAAGAGCTAAGAGAGCATTTCCTCTCCTACGGGACCTGTTCCAACCCCCTCCATCTCAGGCTGAAAAAAACATTTGCAATTTCCTCCCGCCCACGACTCTCCTCCGATGCGCTCAGCCTTGGGAGTAGTGGAGGACTTTATTATTTGTTAACGAACCCATCACACCCTCCCAAGCTCTCATAAACCCTTCTGAGCATCCTTCTGCAATCCAATCCAAAGGAATAAAAACTGGCCTGGGGAGAGGGCTGGGCTGCTGCAGGTGCATCTAAGATTCCGATTCAGACATTACGAGCTTGCAGGAGGCTCCCTTGTCCCCCTATCACCTCGGCAGATGTGGCCCTTATCTCTCTTTGAATAAATTGCCTCCTGCTTGGAGCAGCCAGCAACTTCACAAGTGGGCCTGCTTCCAAGGCCTGTAATTTGCCAGAAATTAGCAGTGACTAAGATACACCAGCCTCCCTTTGTTCTAGGTGGTGGGGACCAGCTTGTCCCGCAGTTTTCATTTTCGGCGCTGGTCAGAGAGCTGTGGACACAGCCACCCAGAGGCCTCCAGCCTGGGCTTGGGAGCTGTCCTTTTCTAGCGTTTACCTGTGTCTGCTCGACTTCACCCAGGCTGAAGAGGAAGGTACCATTGACCCTCTATGACGTTTGTTCATCTTCTTTGTTTCTCCCCCATTTCCCTCTCGCTCATCTTCCAGAACAAGAAACAGAGTGGGCGGACTGAGGACCATTCTTACTGCTGCATCAAAAACTAAAAGTTTTTCCAAAGACTGCTGAAACTCTCTAAATCCCTGTCCTCTAAGAGCTGGAGGGAAAGGCCACTCAAGATTGTGGCTTTGTAACCGGTCCTCCGCCCGGCCCGGCCCAGGCGTGCCGCCACAGCAACAGGCCACCACCCCAATGACACGGACTCCATTTAATGGAGGTCCATGGCGGGGCCCTGCTCTGCAGTTTAAAGGCTGGGTAACTTTGTACCAGTCATTTCACCTCCCCATGCCTCAGTTTGTGCATCTGTGGAATAGGTATGACGATGCACAATAGGTATGTTCCACAGGGATATATGAAGAGGCAGTGCTGGCTACAGTATTTGCAATGCAAAATCAAAATGCAGGGTCCCTTGTTCAAAAATAATGAAATATTTCAAGACGGCAACAGCAGAGCATTAAACCAAGTGTGGTTCCTTGTGCAGCTGCCCAGGTCGCATGCCCAAGAAGCTGGCCCTATGAGGAGGTATTATTCATTCATTCATTCAGCAAATAGTGGGGATTTTATGCCAGGTACAAGTCACGTTAGCTGACAAATGTCAAGGGCTCAACAGATCTGGTACACAGTGGGTTCTCAATAAACAGTTCCTTTATTTCACGTAAACCTCACAATGTAATACTGCGTGTGTTATAATCTCCATTTCACATATGCAAAAACTGAGACTGCCAGAAATTTATCCAAGGTCCTCAGCTAGTGAGCAAGAAAGGTAAGAGTTGAACCCAGGTCTGATGCCAAGGTCCGGTCCTTTCTGGTTCTGCAGGCAACTCCAGCAGGCAGCCCCGCCCCTGCTGCTGGAGAACCTCCTGGAATCATCGGCCCTTTCTGACCTGGCTAAGAGCCAAACACCCAGGGACGCTTTGAGGGACTGCTTGGAAGCCTGTGGGTCACCAGGGTGAGAAAAGACATCATCAGGGCCCCCGAGAGGCTGTTGGGTACCAACCTGAATGTTAAAGGCACAAAGGCAGACTATGTTGCAAGCCAGACTTTACTGCAAAACTGACTTTTCAATTTTGAAAATGAACCATCTGCCACTGGGAATATAAATGCAGTCATTCCATCAATAAAGCAAGTAAATTTCTTCCAATGCAAAATGTGGTCTAGATTGCGTTGGGTGATGGAGAGGTTTGAATGAGAAAAATTACCTACTATGAACTTGGCACATAACAGGAGCTCAGTACGTACTAGTTCAATTTGAAATTGAGTGGGTCACTAAAGGGAACTGAGATCAGCCTTTTGGTTCCCAGAGCCAGGATGTGTTGGGTGTTGGGCTGTTTTTGCCTTGAAATCAGGCACTTCTCCTTTCCAGACCAGGCTGCCACATATACGAGTGTAGGTTGTGCACTGCACAAAAGGAATAGTTCCCCCCAGAGTTGTGCAGTGCACATCCTGCCAGGGAGGCCTACCTGCTTCCCTAAACCACTGGTAGATCCCCAGAATGGATAGCAATGGACTAGTGCCTCCACCCCTGCCCCATAACCCGTCAAGCCCACCAGCTTCAGCTCTCTAAATAAAGTCTCACCCTAACCCTTCAAAGCTGGCAGTGAAGGGGAGTCTCCACGTGGGGAGGGAGCCTGGTCTCTATAGCTCCAATTGTTGAGGGCCTCCCCAGCCTCCTTAGGGTGTTCTCACTATCACTGTTTCGCCCCCAGGCAGCACTGGGGGGGGGGGGGGGTGCTGCTCGTCCTTCACCATCCCTCCTCATTCCCCTTGTTCCCCTTTACCCATCCAAGACCAGACCGAAGCCCTTAATCTAGACTTTATTAGAAGCCCTGTGATGACAAAGGGAAAACAAAGAGAGGCATGCAGCTGGGCCATCTGTCTGGCTTGCTAGCTTCAACTCTCCCGAGAGCCCAAGACCCCGCCCAGCCCCACGGGATTCTGGGCCAGTGCAGGGAATTCACCCGCCAACTGGTCCCTTCCCTCCTGCCCTGGGAACCTTCGCCCTCAGGGAGGAGAAGCCTCCGGGGAGCGATTGCACTTTCCTTCCGGAGGGAATTTCCTCCTTCAGCCTGGAAAAATCGAAGAGGTCGATCTGGGGGAAACAGACAGTCAAAATTCTAAGCAACCTGCATCCTGCTTCTCTTGTTCTCTCTCTGCCAACATTTTCCGGAAGCTTCTGTCTCGACAGCCCTCAGGGAAGGAGCACTGGGGTTTGGGGTCAAGAGACCTGGATTCGAAGCCTGACTCTGCGTGAACCAGCTGTGTGACCTCTGGGGAGTCACTTCACTCACCGCTCTGGCCCTCACTGTCCCCATCCGTCAAGTGGGGGCAATATGGGCCTCCCTCACAGAGCTGCTGGGAGGATCCTTGAATGCTGAGGGGAAATTGTGTCTTAGTGTTAAGGTCACTGCCATATCCTGCCCTGTGCAGCGTGGATATTTGGGTTCTCTCTGGAATTGGGTTGTATCCCAGAGCAGACCGGGCAATCGAGGCTCAAATTAACAAGGGGCCAACCCCTTGTTAACGCTTCCCATGAAGATACCAGCTACTGATGGCTCCTCTCGGGTTCCCATGCAGAAAGAAGAGGAGTGGCGAGAGCCCTCGCCCTGAAATTTTCACAAGAAAGCCTCTTCCCATGTGATTATTGGTCTGTTGGTCCTGTTGGTGCAATTAGCAAGGGGGGAGCAGCTGTGAGTTCAGACCAGCCAGCTCTGTTCCTGTTCATAAGAAAGGAGGGAAGAACATCAGAGACACGGAGAGAAAGAGGGAGAGACCGTGACCCAGAGAGCCCATAGAGAGCCTGGGGCAGCTAAGGAGACACACAGAGAGAGAAAAAGAGGCCCAGAGATAGAGCGGAACACGTAGAGGATGAGACAGAAGAGTCGTGGGGGCTGCGTCTAGAAAAGGAATCTTAATAAGAAAAACAAAAGCCAAATTTGCTTTGCTGCAGGCCTAGGGCCTTCCACTCCAGTGTCTCAGGCAGAATCACCTGTGAGGTATATGCTGAGTACTTTGCATTAGACAAATGTGCTAATTAATGGAGTTCCCCCTCCTCTCAGCTCAACCCGCTCCCTGCCTGGCCCTTTGCTGTCATCGGCCAGGTGAAGTGCACCATTCCTTCTTCCTTGTCTGACCTTCCCATCCAGCCTTGGCTCCCAGTGAACTCTCCTTACTCCCGGGCAGCAGGGCTTACCCGCTCTGTGTCTCAGTTTCCTCATCTGTCAATGGGGATACTAAGAATATTATTACCATGATGGGTGGTGGGGATGAAATGACTTCTCGCCTGAAGCACAGAATGTGGTACCCGGCACACAGTGAGCGCTCAGTAACTGTTAACTAGTCCAACGCGTGGCGTGTTAAGACACGGACGGCAAAGAATCCAGAGACCTATGTTTTCCTCTTGGCTCTGCCACACTCAAGCAGGTCACTTCCCTCTTCTGGGCTCTGTTTCTCCAAATGTGCAATGAAAGTGTTGGAGTGAATGGCAGTGGCTTTCCAACTTTGTGATGGCAAGTCACAGTGAGAAAGATTTGAACGTTGCAGTCCAGTGAACACGTAGGTACTTCTGTAACTGAAACAAAACTGATACAAACCAGCACTCACCCTGCCTGTGTGCCACGAGCTGGGCTGTTTCCTCTTCTCTTCTGTGTGAGTGGTGATCTCTAACTGGATGTCGCAACCATGGGTGGGTCACAACTGCAGTGTGAAGAGCACGGGGCAAGGGTCCTCAGAGGCACTGAGAGCCCGCCTCTCTGGGAAAGAGGGACCCCCATCAGGCAGGACGTCAGGCCTCGTACCGCCCGTCCCTCCCGCCTCAATCAGGATAGCCTAGCTCTCTGTTTTATTTATTGGGCTTCTCTGTAAGGGTTAGTTGGGAAAGTGTTCTCTGGTTAGACACAAAAAAACAAGAAAAGATTGAAACCAACTGGACTGGCAGACACCGGGTGATTCTGAGCTTTGATGTTCTATGATTCTGTCGTTTGAAGTGAAGTGAACAAAGTGAGTAACTATGAAAACAGAATAAAATTTTCTGGGAAAAGATGGAGTTAGAATTATTTCATCTGGAGAGGACTTACAAATTTATTTCAAGTAAATACATGATTATTATGCGTTAAATAAAATGTTTATGTTTATCGAATGCCTTCTGTGTCCCAGACCTTTTACATTATTCCATGTGATCCTCACCCTAAACCTGTGAGGAAGGGTTTCCTATCCCTATTGTATGGATAAAGAAACTGAGGCTCAGAGACATTCAGAACTTGCCCAAGGTCACAGAGCCATGAAGAGCATCTTCTTTCCCAAGAGGAGAAGCGAAGAGGAGATAATCTTGAGCAAGAGAGAGCCCCATGGGAACACCTAAGGGCGCCTCAGTTTTCTCCTTTGTAAAATAGAGGAATGCTAGCACTCACCTCTCAGGGCTGCTATGAGGATTGATGGAGATAATGTGAGTGCCTGGCTCATAATAGTTGCTCAATAAATGGTAGCTTGCTGTGGTTACGATCCTTCCATTTTAAAAGCTAAACTCCACCCACAGAACACCCACCCACACACACACACACAACACACACGCACACATAAACCATATGCTGGTACTAAAATCCCACCCTATATGCTCAGTTTCAGGACAAAGTGACACAGTACACATGGGCTCTAATCAAACATCACAGTATGAGGGGCTGACCCCGTGGCCGAGTGGTTAAGTTCACGTGCTCCGCTGCAGGCGGCCCAGTGTTTCGTTGGTTCGAATCCTGGGTGCGGACATGGCACTGCTCATCAAACCACACTGAGGCAGCGTCCCACATACCACAACTAGAAGGACCCACAACGAAGAATATACAACTATGTACCGGGGCTTAGGGGAGAAAGAGGAAAAAATAAAATCTTTAAAAAAAAAAAAATCACAGTTTGGGACTGCTCGTACTGCTTTTGACACAATTTCTAAAAGGACACGTCCACTGCCCCCCGGCACACTCTCCTCTCCTTGGCAGATGAAAAGAACAAAGAGAAAGGAAGACTCTTTCCTTCCAAAACAGGGGTTCCAGCCTCCCCGCATCTCTGAAATGGCAGCCACCATAGAGATCACCCAACTGCATCCTCCAGCCCATTTTACACCTGAGGAGACTGAGGCCCAAAGAGGGCAAGGAGTGGACCCAAGGTAGCACCGCATGCTTGTGGAAGAGCTGGGCCCAGAACCACAGAAACCCAGTTTCAAGCTTTTATAACTCCAAAGGTGGGGATTTCCTTAGCATCCTTGGGTTTCCTGGCATGTTCACCTTCATGTGACTTGGTGCCAGATCCTAATCTGAGTGTCCCCTGACTTCCCAACAGCCTTCGGCTCACGGGGCTCTGCCTGCAGATATGATCAAGACAGACTTTCCTACCAAAACTGCCAGTCTGCCTCACAACAGAATCCAAACTTAGATGATAACAATCAGTCACACAGGGAGGCAGGCACAAGTGTTTGCCATTAATGTGTCCTTCTTCGCCAGACTGTGAGCTTCCTGAGGGCAGGGACTTCATCTTTCTGGCCACATGATCTGGGGTGGGCTGCTCACACTCTCAACGGCTTAATTTCTTCATTTTCTTCGTAGGAATCATGGGAGAATTAAATAAGATAATTCATATAAAGAGCTGAACATGATACCTGGAACCTAGTAAATGCTTAGTAAGTGTTAGTTATTATTATTGTCTTATTGATTTCTGTTATTATTTGTGTCCTTATCACCTAACATATCACAGTCCTGGCAAAAACACTGAGGCTCAGCAAATTTGTGGGAAATAATTGTGCCAGGCATGGTGCCACTTATTAATCACCTGCTATCTACAGAATTTCTACTAAGGGCTTGTATCAGTCAGCTATTGCCATGAGATACTGTGTAACAAACCACCCCAAAACTCAGATTATTAAAACAGCCATCATTTATTCTCACTCAGGGGTCTGCAGGCCAACAGGGGCATCTGGGGACCAGAATGAAGGGGAGCAGCTACCAGGAAAATTTTCTGCATGGAGAGAGCAGAAGTGCAGAAGGACAAGTGGAAATACACACAGTCTCTTATTGCCTAGGCTGGAACTGGCATGCTGTCACTTCTGTCCACTCGTCATTGGTCAAAGCAAGTCACACAGTCAGCCTCAATGTCAGTAGGGTGGGAAAATCCACTCTGCCTCGGTGAGGCTGAGGCAAGGGTGTGGGTGTGTTACACGAGCACAGGGAGGTGAAGAATTGCAACCAGTTATCCCCCTTGCCACAGTGCTAACTCATCAAGTCAATCTCCAAGCAGCAGGTGACTGAGGGCACGTGTTTTCCTCCCATCGACACCCACGAACCACTAGAAGGAGGCACCCCACCAGGATCCTTGGGAGGAAAAAACATCTCAGACCAAAAGTGAAATGTATTCTGAAGCATTTTGCAAGTCTAAAATGTAAAGTGTAAACAAACAGACAATAATTCCTCTCATTTTGCCCTCTGAAGTTGGGGTGTTCGTACAAACCCTTCCTAACAGAGTGTTTAATTTGGAGAAGCTGAAAATCAAGCTGACAGTCTGTTGTTTACAAGCAAATTATAGGGTCTGGAAGTATGAAGAAAGCATAGTTCAAGCCCACGGATTATTTTTCCCATTTGGATTAAGTGACGATCTTAACCTAACAACACCCCTCGTTTTAGGAATGCCCCCCGCTCCTTTCGCTTCTCCAAGGCATCGGGCCCAGTCTGATGGGAGTGGGCAAAGTCCAGAGGGCAGAAGGCCAAGTGGACAGATTGATAGGGAGACAGAAGCATCGGGAGCTCCAGGTGTCCCCATGGCGTGTCTCTGTGGGACACCCTCCATCCTTGGAGCTTGGTCCTCTCAGACCTCCCTGGGAGACGGTGCTGGAAGGAAGGGCAGAGGAAGCAGAACTGTTGTGGCCAGGGATGTGGAAGGAAGTCTGTATTTGCTCCCTTACAGCAGCAAAGACTGTTTACCTCCAAGTCTGTGTTTTTCGAGGAAGTGGAGACTAGCAGAGGAAAAACGTCCTTGTGAAAACATTTCCATGAATTTATGTCGCTCATCTGGAAGGCTGCAACCCCTCAGCGAGGCCTCTGGGATTTGACGTGGTCAGGATGAGGCTGGCCTGCCTCTGGCTGCTCGGAGTCCACAGCCACCTGGTAACAGGCCTGCTGGATCCCCGATGGAAGAACACGGGCCAGGCTGTGAGGGTACAGGTGCTACCCTGGGCTCTGCAGGGCCGAGGAGAGAGGCACACACATCCCACAGGGCCCTCAGTAAAATTCAGATCCATCTCTCATCTGAGGAATAAGCAAGGGAATCGGAAGATCTGGGTTTGAGGTCCCAGGTCCGCTTGTGCAGGGACGTGTGACCCTGACAAGTCACTGAACTGCTCTGAGCCTCAAGGTCCTGTTCTTTTTTTCTTTTTTCCCTGCTTTATCTTCCCAAACCCCCCCTGTACACAGTTGTACATCTTAGTTGCAGGTCCTTCTGGTTGTGGGGTGTGGGACGCTGCCTCAATGTGGCCTGACGAGTGGTGCCATGTCCACACCCAGGATCTGAACCCTGGGCCGCCGCAGTGGAGCGCGTGAACTTAACCACTCGGCCACGGAGCCGGCCCCAATCAAGGTCCTGTTCTTAAAGTGGGTTAAACCTCCTACCTCGCAAAGCTCTTGTGGAGACGAAATGAGGAAATAAGTATGAAAAGACCATTCACCTCCCTCCTAAACAGGGCTGGCCTGGGCCCAGGCACAGGAGTCCGTAGGCACAGGTCCTCTGTTGGAATGGTTCTGTGGAATAGGAATAGGTTCTGGGAAGCTACTGAACTAAGCCAAAGGATGATACTTGGAGTTCATGGGCCACCTGGGGAGCCAGGTGGATTTCATCGGGGCCGGAGGAGAGACCTGGACAGTCAGGGTGACACACGAGAGGAGGCTTCCAAGGAAGTCTTCTTGGAAGAGGGAGAAGGGCCTTGGAAGATAAGTAGATACTTAAATAAGTAGTACTAGCACTTAGTACTAATCTAATCTGCCTTACTTGTCTAAGTACTACTTAGATAGTACTAAGTGCTAAGTATTTAGTACTTAGATAAGTGGGGCAGCACTCCAGGAAGGGAGAGAGTTGTAAGTAATGGCCTGGAGGGTAGATTGCCAGCAATATGTTTGGAAAAGGCCAACTGGATCAGTGTATTGAGTGGAGGAATAGTGCAGAGCAGTGAGTGGGGGTGAAGAAAGAAGGGGAGAGAAACAGATGGCAAGGAGACTTGAATGCCAGGTCCAGGGGTTGAGACCTGTACCAACTAAAAATTTTTCAGGAGCAGATGATGGGAAAAACCAACTCAAACTAGCTTAAGCACAAAGGGAATGGATCAGCTTACACAAGTGAAACGTTTGGGATTAGGGGATTGAGCTTCAGGTAAAGCTTAATCCAGGATCATCTTGTCTCAGCACTGCTTTCTCAGTGTTGGCTCCTTTCTCCAGGCAGGTTCAAGTCCAGAGGGGGAAATGGAGTCTCTCTCGCAGAATTCCAAGCCAGCATCTAATTATATGTCACTTGCCTATCTTCTAACTGATCCCTGTGGCCAGGCAGGCCTCTCCCGTGGAACCGGGGGTGGTGTTAGTCCTGCATAAACTGCATGCCAGAGACTCGAGAGTGGGTGGTCTCCTGTGGACACTCAGGGAACCTTTCCCAGAAGGAGAGGGCAGCAAGCACACCCCACTGACTCATCCTGCCAGCAAGGTGCCCACCAGGGCAGCCTCCCTGGGGCCAGCATGACACACTGGGAGGTGAGACCTGTACTCACAGGAATGGACCCAGCATTTCAGCAGATGCTCCATGGCCTCCACAAAACAGAAAATTAGCTCAGTCACCGCCCACCCATACCAGCTCCACGCAATACTTGGGATGCCTTGTCCTGGGTCCTTGCCTCTCAGGCAGTGCAGAGAGATGGGCGATGGGACAGGGTGGGGCTGGAGTGATGGCCAAGCCCAAGAAGTGGGAGCCTGGAGGAAACAGCTGTCCCCAGCCCTCCGCAGACATCAGCGTCCTGGTGGCTTCATCAGCCCCCTCCCCCACCCTCATATCTTCTCTCCCTTTTAATCCAGCAAAAACCTTTTACCTTTTTTCATCTGCAGTGGAGTCCGAGGATTTAGATCTTTTGCATTTCAAATATTTATTCATGTTTTAATTTAAACCCCTAAAACTAATTCTGGGGACTCCGCACACCACGTGGCCCCCTGAGAGCCTGATTCCATTTCTCATCCTTGCCCCTTGTCTCATCAGACTAATGTGGGATGATGGGATTTGTTTGTGCGGGTGTGTTTTTAGGAGAAATAAAAAAAAAAAGAGAGAGAGAGAGGGTTTTTGAGATATTAAGCTGTTGTTTTAGTCTGTTAAATTTCGATGGTTTCCATGGTAACCAGTAAGTTTGCTTCTTTGTTCTCCCCAATTTTCTGGAGAAGCAAAGGCAACTCTCGGGAGCTTCTCCAGCAGGTCTGGATCAGCTCCCCCGAGTCCTGGTTTGGGAGCTGGGCCAGCTGCAGCCCCAGCGGTAAGCAGCTGCCCCCTCAGATTCCCTCACCCACTAGTAGCCAGAACGATCCCCGATGTTGACCCCACTCCCCTTCCCAGGCCTCCCCGAGGCTTGGGACTAGTCTATCAAGGTCCAAGTGGTCCATGTGCATGCTGGGAGCCCAGCCAATGCCCCGCAGGCTGCAGGAGGCATGGGGTGAGGCAGCGGGAATCGGGGATAAGCCTGCCTTGGCCTTTCCAGCTCCACACCCTCCTGGGGAGCCTGTCTGCAGGCTCAGACACCCCCGCTGCCTGGACTTGAGGACGGCCATCTTGGGCTCTTCCTCCTGGGAGCCAGGTCAGAGTCACCCTCACTGTGTCTGTGGGCTCAGCTGGTTCTCCGAGCTCAGCCCCCAGCATCCCTAGCTGAGTCTGGGCTACCCTGTGCTCAGAAGTCTCGCTCGCCAGCGGAGGCTATCCTGGGAGTGAGCCTCCTTCTTGCTCCCCATCTCCCAGTCTCGGGTCCCAGTCCCAGCTCCCAGTTACCGTCATTTCTGCTTTAGGCCCTTTCCTCTCATCTTCCAGAACGCTGCTTGTTGATTGTTGGCCCTGATACACAGGGTTGGCAACCCAGCCAGGGTCCTGGCAGGAGACAGAGGGCCCCCCCAAACAGGGGATTGGGACTGTTTACAGGGCGTGGCCAGGGTTAAGGAAACCTACACGGGGTATTGAAGCTCCCCAGGGCTAGACACAGCACCGGCCCCTAGGCGTGCTGGGACATGGGGACAAGGGGCGGGAGCAGTCCTCCAAGGCTGGGGATAGAGCCACAGCTGCAAGAAAGGGCTGCCCCTTGAGGCTTGACTCTCGCTAGAGAGAACAGCCACTGCTGACTCACGGCCCAGCAGCAACCCAGGCCCCTCCGCCCTTCTCCCTTTGGCCAACCCCAACCAGAAGCCAGCAGGCAAGGGGGACCATCGATGCCGTGGGGACAGGTCAGCCCCTCCCCCGGCACTGGGCAGGGCAGAGAAGGGCACAGCTGAGTCTGGGGGTGAATGGAGAACAGCCAGCACAGCAGGCTCCCTGGCTCCTCACTGCCTCCCACCTCCTGCATCCTGGGCTCTTGGCCAGTCCCCGAACCTCTCTCCCACCCATGTATTCAGATTAGGACATTCCCAAGGGGTCCTATTGGCCATGCTGCATCCGGACCACCACCAACCTGTCTTGAGCAGGCACTTGCAGGTGCCCCGTGGCCCCGGTAGTCCCAGGCAGGACTGGGTGCCGGGTGGGTGCCATCCAAGAGGGCTGAGGAATGCAGGCACTTGATCCCAAGGCCTCCTGAGGGAGCACTTTCCCTGCCTGTTCCCGCCCCATCCTGCAGGCCGCCCTCCATCGGCTCCTCCTCCTCCTGGTCCCTCAATCCCCATTCTAAGCAGAACCATTTCCCTCTTTTCAATCTCCTTCAGCCAAAGCTCACCAAGCCTCTGCCCTGAGCCTGGTCCTTCAGTGGGCTCGGCGGAGAAGAGACCACGGGACCAGCCCTGGCATCCAAGAAGTTCTCGGCCCAATGTATTGGCCTGGGCGGGGGGAAGGTTGAATTTTAACTGGGTTAAGGCCACCACACAGGCCCAGGAGAGAGACTGCCTTAAGTGCATCAGCTTGTTTCTCAGCTAGCCAATCAGGTGGACCCACTTGACACCCAAGGCCACAGGCTGGTGGAGCTGATGGAAGGCAGGTCTTCAGAATGGCCGTGGGGCGGGGCTTGAAGAGAAAACTGGGCCAGGAAGGCCACTTTGCCTGCAGGGGACCTGCCCAGGAAGTGATGGAAATCCCTGAATGGGAGAATCATCATCTGTGGCTTACTGGGTGGACGGTGCCAGCCGGGACATCAGGAGGCCTGGGGTTCTGCCCTGGTCTTACCACCCTCTCCATGTGTGACTTTGGTTGGTTCTTCAACAATTGGGACCTACTTCTTTGCCTGGTAAGCAGAGAGCCTGGACCAGCTATCTCTGAGTGCCTCCCCAGCTCCAAATGTTAGGAAAACCAGCCTCTGCCCATCCCGTAGGCCTCTTTCCAAGGAGGACTCTGGAGAAACCCTGTGTGGGGTGGGGTTTTCTCCCTGCGAACGTGTTTGGCAGGAGGAGAGAGCAGAGTGGAACTTCGGCTGCCTGCCATGACCCCTGGGCCAGGAGGCCAGCAGGCCCGCCCAGAGCAGGTGAGAGTTCAGGATGTGAGCGGGTTTTTCCCCCGAAGCTTCTCAGGCTGGAGCTGAGGGGAGTATCAGCAAGCTGGCGGTGTGCCGCCTGAGTCAGCCCAGCTCTGGCCTCATTCGAGGAAAACTAACTGCAGGAGGTCAGGAGGTCTGGTGTCAGGCAGTGTGTGTGTGTGTGTGTGTGTGTGTGTGTGTGTGTGTGTGCGCGCGCGCACGCGTATGCCATTGTATGGCCCATGGATGAGCAAATGTTCACAAGTGTGTAATGCTGACATCATCTGACGCATACCTGACAAATGCCATCACGGTTCTAATAGTCTTAAAATATTTTAAACCATTCTTACCTGCTGATAAAAAGCCACTGCCCCAAACACCCCATGAGTGGCTCCTGTTGCCTCAGCTCCTCCTGGACCCCTGGGACCACCCCATGAGCCTCTAGCTAAGGTTACCTTCTGACCCCGCTCCAGGGAAGGAAAGAGAGTGTTCTGGTTGGTGGAGGGGAAAGGAGACACTACCTCTTGTTCAGGATCTTGGCGGTTGCCTTGCACCTGTGTGCCCCGCTGTGCGAGGGTTTGTCCCTGAAAGCTCCAGTGGGTTGGTTTCACAGAGAGCCTGTCCCTCACTTTTCCACAGCAGTTTGATAAAAGGTGTCCCTTCTTATTATTTCAGAGGAAGGAATCTGAAGTTTGGGGCAGGACAACCAAGGTCCCAGCCCAGCTTGGCTCAGGGAAAGTAGCTCAGAAAAGCTGACGATCTGCCTAAAAAACTCAGCCAGAACATAGAGGAGCCAGGATTTGGACCCAAGTAGTCCAGGTCACACTAGGCCCAGTGTCTTACTGTTCCAAGTGGGTCTGGGAACCAGCAGCATCAGAAACATCTGCTAAGCTTCTCACCTCCACAGGAACCTCCCCACACATTTGTGAGGAGCAACACAACAGGGCGGCTCCATTCAGCAGGTGAGGTCACAGGAGCCCACGTCCCAGAGCCAGGACTCAAACCCAGTGTCCTCAGGCCAACAGCTGGGCTCTTAGCCCTGCCCCCAAAGACAGTGAGATGGTCACAGGGACCCCAGGGCACAACTGTGTGTTCTCTCTTCCGATATGTGGCATCACACACAGGGGTAGCATTTTCTTAGGTCACTAAAACACCCACTAAGGTACAGGCATCACTGACTAAAACAAGGGAGACCAAAGAATGGGAACCACCCAAAGGTCCATCGATTGATGAAGGGATGAACAAATAGTGGTGTATCCATATGATGGAATATTATTCAGCCATAAAAAGGAACGAAGCACTGCTACATACCATGGTGCAGAGGAAACTTGAAAACATTATGCTAAGTGCAGAAGCCAGACACGATAGATCACACATTGTACGATTCCATTTATGTGAAATGTCCAGAATCGATGGATCCATAGAGACAGAACACAGATTGGTGGTTGACAGGGGCTGGGAGGAGGTGGAATGGGGTACAGGGTTTTCTTTCAGGTGATAAAAATGTTTTGGAGATAGATAGAGGTGGTGGTTACCCAACATACTGAATTTACTAAAAGCCACTGAACCGTACACTTTAAAATCGTTAATTTTATGTTATGTGAATTTCACTACAATTAAAAAAGAAAAAAACCAGGGAGGAGTCAGGCAGTTACAGTGGGATGTAAATATTTTTTAAAAGCCAGCTCTATGTTATTAAACCCTACTGTGTGCTGGGCCCTATATGAACACAGCCAGAACAATGTTATATTAAAGCCATTGGACCCTGGGGTCCGGGTCCTCGCTTTGACTCCCTGGCCAGGGCCACATTCCCCCCCAGGGCTGGACCCTGCCGTGGGCATGCTGACCTTCCCATCTCCCCATCCCCCACTGGGATAGGAGCCCTGTTGCAGAGGCGCCATGTTGTTGAGAAGCATTCCTGATGCAGCCTACCTCTGTTCACTGTTTGTCGCTTTGGTCCTGGGTGACCTTCCACTGCTTCAGTCGTGTATGCTTCACCTATTCAACAAATATTGACTTACTGGGGACCTGGAGCTGGAGGCTGGGCATGCACTGGTGAACCAGACCAACCCAGTCCCCATCCCATGGGCTTTGTCTTGCACAGCAGACAGACAATAAACAAGAGAGAGATGCAAATGATGCTCATGTGAAGCAACCAAACAGGGGTGCTGTGGGAGAGACTAGCGGGTGGACATCTTATAGAGGGAGGTCAGGGAAGGATTCTTGAGGAAACATCAAAGCTGACACCCAAAGGCTGAGAAGGAGCCAACCATCCCAGAATGGAGGGACAAGCATTGTGGCCAGAGAGAATAACCTGAGCCAAGAGGGATGTCATGAAATATAAGACACACTCCTCGTCTTCAAAGAGGACGGAATCCAATAAGAGAGAGAGGCTACTGAGGAGGCCACACTGGACTGTAGGATAAGTGTCAGAAATGGGATTTCAAATTTTGGACTCAACGCTGACCCTTCCCTGGGCTTGAGTCACTCACTGAATCTCTAAAATTCTCACAGAGCTACCTCATTTGCTGCCCTAGATCCTGTCTCTCTCATGTTGCCCATGGGTGGGTGCATTCTGGAACGTAAACATGAGATGTTACATGAATGCCTGTTAAATTCCTGGGGGCCTATTGTGCCAGCCTGAACTTTCCATATCTTGATTCTGTAATGCAGGGTGTTGCTACAGCTTCATCAGAGCCAAGCACAGGGACATAGACCTACACAGAACAGAGCCCAGTGGCAATCCACTGGAGACCTCCTGCCACATGGGAGTCGGTCCCTAACGCATTTTTGGAGTATAGTCATTCCTACATGCCAGGCCCTGTGGATTCAGATGTGAGCAATAAAGTCTTTGCCCTCAAGAAATTCACCATTTAATGGGATGGGGTTGTATGTGAGGGGATCCATGAGTAAGTTGGTTTTGCCAGATCATAAAGTGGCAGGGAACGCAACTGGAGAGGTTGGGCGGGGCAGCTCATGGAAGGCCTTGGAGAGCTTGTTAACGAGACTGGACTTTGCCCTAGACAATAGGAAAGGAACCCTCAACGTTAGGGTTTTAAGTAGGAGTGACACGGTCAGATTTGCATTTTATCTGCATAAAATGTGTAGCAAGTGTGTGATGGATGGATTTGAATGGGACAAGCCACAGGCAGACAATCCAGACAGGAGGCCATGGCAGTCAACCAAGAGAGAGATAAGAAGTGGAAGGTAACAGGATCAGGGAAGCGAGTCAGGATGAGGGTGGTGTTTAAGAGGTAAACCTGTCTGGACCACCTTCCCTCACAGTTATCTCAAGGACTAAATGTGATGGCATGGGGAAGAAACATGGTATTTAGTAAATGCTCAATTGGCAAAACAGGAAGAGGCTCGAGGTAGCCTTACAGGATGGTCAAGAGCATGGTTGCTGGAGCCCGTTTTCCTGGCTTGAATCTTGGCTCTCAGCTTCCTGGCTGTGGGACCTTGAGCAAGTGATGGAGCTTCTCTGTGCCACAGGTTCCCTTCTGGAAAATGGGGCTGATAACAGTAACTATTTCACGGAGGTGTTGCAAAGATTGTATGAGTGACTATGTGTCAAGGGCTTGGACCAGTGCTCGGCACAGACTAAGTACTATTTAAGTGTTGGTTAAAATAACATAATTGATGTTGCACGAGGTACAAGGAAGGAATTATGAATGACTCCCATGTTTCTAGTTTGGGTGATGAGTGTACGTCACTGCCACTGAAGTGGAAACACTTCATCTCCTCTGTGCAATGTTCCAAATCCTTCTGAGAACTCTCGCATCCCTATGGCTCCTGTGGGAGCTGCCTGACCTCAGAGTAGCCCAATTTCCTAGTGGTGGTTGGTTGGTCCAGAGGTGAACACCTGATCCAAGCTAAGCCAATCACAGTCTATAGTAGACAGAATACGGCCCCCAAAGGTGTCCATGTCCTAATTCCTGGACCCTGTGAATATGTTCCCTTACATGGCAAAAAGAGACTGTGCAAATGTGATTAAGTTAAGGATCTTGAGGTAGGAAGAGGATCCTGGATTATCCAGATGGGCCCAATATAATCACAAGAGGGAGGCAGGAGGGTCACAGCCAGAGGAGATGTGACAAGAGAAACAGAGGTCTTAGCCAGAGAGAGATGTGAAGATGCTACTCTTGAAAATGGAGGAAGGGGCCACGAGCCAAGGAATGCAGGAGGCCTCTAGAAGCTGGAGAAGGCATGCAAACTGATTCTCTCCAAGGGCCACCAAAAGGAACCAGCCCTGCCTACACCTTGATTTTAGCCCAGTGCAAGTGATTTTGGACTTCTGACCTCGAAGACTGTTAAGATAGTAAATGTGTGTTGTTTCAAGCCACTAAGTTTGTGATACTTGTTACAAGAGCAGTGAGAAAATAATACACATTCCTTTCCCCAGACGCTAACTCCTGCTACAGCTGAGTAGTCCAAGGGTAGGCATCTTAGGCAAATTGTTTCAGAATTTGTCCTTAAAAATGTTGGAACTGGGACTGAAACAGATTCTGTCTACTTGGCTAAAACTGTAGAATGTAAAGCTCAGGACTGCTACCAGCCACATTTCCTACCATAGAGAAAGCCAGTTTGTGAGGAGAGGGAAGGAAGGCACTGCACAAGGGCAGAGGGACAGAGGCTTGACGGAGGAGGAGGAGTCCCCAGTTCCAGAAGAACCTGAGGCTCCAGGCATCTGCCTTTCCAAACAACTAGCTGGGTTGTTCAGCCTTCCCTTCCCCTCACATGACCCTCTCTTCTTCCATGTGAAATAATCATTGGATTATGGAGTTACAACCAACATGATAATGATGTACTTTACTTAATACACTGCTAGATTGAGTTTAATATTTATATTTGTATAGTTTTGCATCTATGTCCTTAAGAGTAGCCTATAATTTTCTTTCCTTCTTGTATTCTTGTCTGGTGTGGATGATCAGTTTTAACATAGTGTTTTTCTATTTTCTGGAAGAATTTGTCAAGAATGGCTAAAGAGTGACAGTATAATTTTTTTTCATTCCCTGGAAGAATTTTGTTTTGTCTTTGGTGTTGCTTTGTTACCTGTTACTTCAAAACAAATGACCCCACATAGTAGTGGCTTAAAACAACCAGCGTTTTTTGTTATCTCATGATTTTGTGGGTGAGGAATTCAGGCGAGGTTCAGCTGGGTGATTCTTCTGCTCCGTGTAGGGTCAACTGAAGTTATTCTGCGGTATTCAACTGGCAAATGATCTGGTCTGGGGGATCCAAGATGGCCTCACACGTCGGGCACATTGGTGGGGACAGGAGGCAGGAAGGCTAGCCCTGTCAAAACTGTCCAGTGAGAAATCTACATGTGGCCTCTCCAGCCTAGAGATCTCAGGGCTTCCAGAGTGTTCCAAAGACAGAATTGGAAAAAGCCAGTTTCTTAAGGCATAGGCCCAGAAACTGGCACATCCCTTCAACTGTATTGCATTGGTCAAAGTAGCCACAGCGCTCACTTGGATTTAAGGGGATAGAACGAAGACCCCATCCCGCAGTGGGGTCAACAGCACAGTTGACAGTCATCCACCACAGAGAGGACTATTTTTAACTACTGAGCAGATTCTTTTATTAATGATATTAATGGTGAAATAATAGAAAGAAAAATTAATGAAACAGAAGAGAAACATCATCTGCAATATAAGCAACTCCCTCTGTAATATTCTCTCCATTCCCCTTACTTTTTTTAAAAAAATGTGGTAAAATACACATAACATAAAATTTACCATTTTAAATAATTTTAAATAATTTTTAAGTTCAGTGGCATTAAGTGCATTCACATCGTTGTGCAACCATCACCACCATCCATCTCCAGAACTTCTTCGTCTTGAAAATTGAAACTTTACCCATTAAACAATGATTCCCCACTCCCCTCCTCTATGGCAACCACCCATTCTACCTTCTTTCTCTATGAATTTGACTACTCTAGGGACCTCGTGTAAGTGGAATCGTATAGTATTTGTCCTTTTGTGAGTGGCTTATTTCACCTAGCACAATGTCTTCGAGGTTCGTCCATGTTGTAGCACATGTCAGAATTTCTTCCTTTTTAAGATTGAATAATATTCCATATGTGTAGACCACATTTTGTTTATCCACTCACCCACTGATGGACACTCATGTTGCTTTGACCTTTTAGCTATTGTGAATAAGGCCGCTATGAACGTGGCTGTACAGGTATGTGTTTGAGTCCCTGCTTTCAATTCTTCTAGGTATATATACTGGAAGTGGAATTGCTGGGTCATGTGGTAATCATACTTCTAATTTTTTGACAAACTCCCATACTGTTTCTAATAATCTTTTCAAAGAGCCAAGTTTTTGTCTTTAGTGATCTTCTTTATTGTACCTTTGTTTTGTATTCCAGTAATTTCTGTGGTTATCTTTGATAATTCCCTTCTACTCTCTTTAGGCCTATTCTGTTCCTTTTTCTAACTTATATTGGATATTTACCTTATTTATTTTTAGCCTTTCTTCTTTTCCAGTATGAGCATTTTAATGCTATACATTTCTAAGCTGTATCCTACAGTTTCAAAATGTAGAATTTTGTTTTCGTTGAGTCCTAAACATTTTCTAGATTTTCATTACTATTTCTTTTTAGACCCATGTGTTATTAGAAATGAATTTTAATGTTCAAAACTTTATGAAATGGGTAGATGGATATTTTTAAATAATGGATAAAATAAACAAATGGATATTTTTAAACTTGTATTTTTAGAGTTATCTTCTATCCATTGCATTATGATAACATGGTCAATATGAAAGATTTTTAAAAATAATTGTTGAGATTTACTTTATAATCTAATCTGTAGTCAATCTTAATTCTCTAATATCTTATTAACTTCATTTTAGCATTATTATTTATACATCTGCATTTATAATTATATATTATCCTATAACTATGATTAATGTGATATAGCTTCTTTATTAATATTATTATTAATGTTAATACCTAATTAATATCTGTAATGTGAAATCTCTAATTGCTGGATGCAATGTTCTACATACATACATCAAAGATCAAACTTAATTGTGTGGTTCAAATGGACTATTGTCTGCTTGATTTCTTAACTACTGGGAGAAGTATGTTAAAATCTCTGCAATGACGGATTTGTTATTCTCATCATTGCTGATTCTTGCTTTATACATTTTTATGCTTAGTCTGCCTCAGTTCTTACGTTTTCAAGTTGGTACAGGTTATTCATTTGCATGCTGTTTGGCAGTTGTGTTTAATAATGTTTCTACAGAAAGCCTGCAAAAGCTCCTCAAAAGGTAGAGACTGGGCCTTCCAATATTTTGAAATCCTCTTAATTCAGAGCTCCAAACATTGTAGGCATCAAACCTGAGAACAAATAATCAGAATACAACTTGCTCACTCTTCCCTTTAATCAGCTGTCTTTCTTACTAAGAAATAGCAAAAGAAGTACGTTCTGAATGCCTTCCTGGTTACAGGTGGCACCTAAATGGGAAGGCCGGGCGGTTATGCGCAAGGCTGAGTTTAAGGATTTGCCCTGTTTGAACACTGCATCCAGGCCCTAAGTTCCCCTCCAGAACCCTTAGAAAAGGATGAGCCTGCCGGGATTTAGCCAACCATTGTGTGATCGCCCACTTCTGGGGTTTGGGGAGGTGTCTCTGACCTTGACTTGCAATCAGGTCTTGGGAACTAGGGGTGTTGCTTGACATCTTCCAGCTGAAGACTGAGACTTTGGCAGAGAAGAGAGGAGGTGAGATGTGACTAGATGGCATCGCTTCCCATAGTGTTAGACGAGTTTGGGCCAGGTCCAGGCATACTAGAGAGAAGGGCTCCGGCTGGGGACAGTGAGCACGTCTCAAGGACTAGTCAGAATTCTGATAGAACCACAGGAGTCCTGGAAGACAAGGGGCGGAAAGAGGCAGGCCTCTGCCAGGGGATGAAAGGTAATGGGAAGTTACAGAGAATGGAGAGATGGCCTAACCATTGACCTCTCCCAGTGTGGTCAAGTGCCTCTCTATTAATGAGATTGACCTTTAACAAGAATGAGACCTCCATCATTCTCCAGAGGAGACAGAGCCTGCAAATGCCCAGATGGTGCAGGTCTTCCCAGGCAGGTACATCAAGGGAGAGCACCAACGGAAACCCTCAGGCCTGGCCTGGTTGAGGGTCCAGCAGGTTTGCCCATGAGCTCTGGGGAGCAGGTACCAAAAGACTAGACACTAGCAACTGTCATTAGGATTTTCAAAGGGATGAGGAACAGATGCTTAAACAGGTTTGTGTGCTATTTTTCTTTTTGAGGAAGATTAGCCCTGAGCTAACATCTGTGCCCAACTTCCTCTATTTTATATGTGGGATGCCTACCACAGCATGGCAGGATATGCAGTGCATAGGTCTGTGCCAGCGGTGCACAGGCCCAAACCTGTGAATCCTGGGCCGGCGAAGCAGAGCACGTGAACTTAACTGCTACGCCACCAGGCCAGCCCCCATTTGTGTGCTTTTAAAAAAAGGAAGTGACAATTCTCAAGAAGCAACATGATCTGGGTCAAACGAAGCAAACTGTGAAACTGGTCTCATTTTCTTCTGTGGCAATAGGATTCGTATTGTGCGGAAGGAGAAGAGCGTTTTTTAAGCACCTTCCATGTGTTAGCCACTATGCTAGAGGATTCCCATCACCTCATTTACTCTTACACCCACCTTGAGGACAAGGAAGCACAGAGTTGTCACTTGCCCAAAGGCACACCACTGGAGAAGGTAGAATTTGAACGTAGATCTGTTTGAAGATAGAACCTGGGTACATTTCACTACATCTTGTGGATTCCTCTCAAAAAGTGGTTAAAAAAAAAATGAGGAGAGAGAGAGAGAGGAGCAAATATTATGCCCAAAGACTTGAGGGGTGTGTGAATGCATGAAAGACCAAGGGTCTGCCATGTGGAAGCAGGGTCAGAAATCCAGTATTAGCTCCATCAGGCTGAGGTGGAGTCAATGGGCGGAAGCTGAAAGGAAGCAGGATTCAACCTAGGAAGAATGTTCTCACACTTGGGACCACTCAAAATGGAATTCCTTTATTCAGGAATTGGTTAACAACTCCTAGAAATTATATCCAAGAATCTAAGTATATGGAGGAATGTCCAGTACAAAAAGTGAAAACGAGAGGATAAAAAACTATGAACACACGATTCCTTTCATATATGTCCAGGATAGGCAAATCCAGAGGGACCGAAAGTAGATTAGCGGTTGCCTAGGAGAATGGGGAGCGATTACTAACAGGAACAGGATTTCTTTTTGGGGTGATGAAAACGTTCTAAAATTAGATAGTGTTGATGGTTGCACAACCCTGTGAATATTAAAAATCACTGAACTGCACACTTTAAAAGGGTGAATTTCCTGGTACATGAATT
This sequence comes from Equus quagga, assembly GCF_021613505.1. Taxonomy (NCBI): domain Eukaryota; kingdom Metazoa; phylum Chordata; class Mammalia; order Perissodactyla; family Equidae; genus Equus; species Equus quagga. Next base: position 32,294,969 of record NC_060286.1, on the reverse strand, counting down.
GTAGCTCAAGGAAAAAAAGTATAAGGGATAAAAAGTTTATAATATAGATGTATATATACAATATGTAATTTTGTGTAATAAGGAGTATTATGTTAATTTAAAAAACATACATACAGATTCCAATTTTATCAACTATATCTCTGCATCCATATGGTGAGAAAAAATTCTGGAAGGAAATATAAAGTGTTAATTATATTTTATAGGGTAGTGGGGTCATTTGATAGCGTATTTTATACAATAAACAGCATTTCTTTTAGAATCAGAAAAATGCTTTTGTAAAAATGGGACCAGGCTCCCTGCTGCAGTAAAGACATTCTTGTCATGGGAAGTTTCCAGAAAGTTTGAGAATCACCAGATATGGATGCTTGCACTGGGAGTTTGATCCACTATACATGACCTAGTTCTTTTAACTAAGATATTATCATTTTATAATTACTTCTTCACTTACTTTCTTTTTAATAACCCATTATCTCATAGCTTGACTGGTATTAGTCTGTATGGGGAAAAAATCCATCTTTTACTATAAAACACAGTAACTAAAAAAGAAAATCACATTTGAAGGGTATACTAGGACTCAAAAAGGGAAAGCAAATTAGTTTGAAAGCAAACTGTACATGCTTATCCACAGCCAGGATTTAAAGCTTAGGTTGTTACAAAATATTTAAGAAATTATCTTACTAGAGGAGGAACGTCTGGATTTTCTCTCTCATCTTTAGAAAAGTGAAAATAAAACAAAACTGTGACATTGGAAATACTATCTGGATGTGTACATACACACTCACTCGAAAGGTGGCTGACACAAGGCAGGACACAACTCTTCTGAGGGAAACTGCCACCTTTTCTTTAACCCAAGTTCGGAGCTTGTTGACCACGAGATGGGAAAGCCCGCCAGCTCCTCGGCTCCAGTCGGCTCTCCCGGCTCTCCCGTGGGAGCTGGAGCACGCACTGACTCCTCCCACCCCCTGACAGAGGGCTGAGGGCAGTGGGAGAGGAGACGCACCAAGCTATAAAAAAACTTGAAGTTTTATTTCCTTCTAAGGCGTCCTGAGTCACTGGGTGCTCCAGCCCCCAAAGCCCGGGGAAGTTCAACTCAAATCGGAAATGTGTGTATGTGTTTTTTTCCTGAGCCAAAGCGGCTGAAAAACCAGATGACGTTGTCACTTGGACTGAATCTCTTGCAGGCCTGGTGGTAGCTTCCTATTGCCGTCCTGGGAGGAGGATGGAAGTCACTTAATGATCAGCTTCTCCGACCCACCTTCCAGTATGACATCAGTCTTAGCAAGCTTGCCCTCCACTCCACCCCCAACATGGAGCTGGTGAGACTCTAAAAAGTCCCATTGTCAGCTCAAAGCATACTGCACTGCTACGCTATTTTGCCTCCCACCCTTCAGGCTGCAATTTCAATTTAAACACCAAGTGATGCCAAGCTGGTTGGTCAGAATCCTAGAAAGCCAGAGGTAGAAGGTACCTAGTCGAATAATTGTATTTTACTAAGGAGGAAACTGAGGCCCAGATAAGATCAGGAACTTGCCCAGGGCTACAGAGGGACAGAACCAAACTCAGGAGCCAGGCCTCAAGTCTCAGAGCAGAGGGCTCTGTCCCCACGGTGGTGTCCACATCCTTGCAGTCCCAACTCCTATACACAGGAGGGGCTAAATGCTCTCTGGAGACGTGTCTTGAGCCTGTGGCCGAAGCAGGGGCTTACCCCGTGACCATTCCCCTTTGCAGCCCTCTCACTGCTTCGGTGCAGTTGGAAAGGAAACAGGCAAGGCAGCTTGGAAAAGATCCTTCTGGAAAGCAGGGGCGGCCAGGAGGTGGCCTTTCCTGCTAACCAGAGTCTGGGACAGCACTAAGGGGAAGTTTTCCACTCCAAGCTTCTGAATGGAAGTTGCACCCTACCTGGTTTTCCTCAGCTGCCCTGCTCTTGACATGGGCAGAGGTATGTGCTTATATAATTTAAGATTCCCATCTAATTTTTAAAATGTATTTCTTTGCACAACCCCTAGAGACTTGGATTAACATTGAGGTTACAGGGAAATTAATCTTTTTATGGTGTACATTTTCTGCATAAAGCAAGCCCAGGTACATTAATAGGCCAAGAGATTGGACGAAAATGTCAGCTATTAACACCTGAGCTACTTAAAGCTCGAGTCAGGCTGTAGTGAGATGTGTTCATGGTCGCTGTGGCCCCTCACACTCACCGACTGTGCCAGAACCCAGGTGGAGTGACGTCCGAGGGCAGGTACGTCTTGTTCATCGAGCAAAATGGGTTGAAAGCTATCCAAGCTAAAAACCTACACAATTCGCAGTTAGAGATGAAAGGCTGCAGAAATGTTTATTGAATACAGTGCCAGGTTTATAAATAAAACTTATTTACAATTTCCATAGAGTTGGTCCCCCATCAGAGAGGTGGTTAAATCTCCAAACAGTTTATCTCAAGATTTACAGAAACGTTCAAGTACATCTCCTTTTCAAATTGCCACGGTGAAGATGAACTTCAGTAACAAGAGAACTGCCACCATCTTTGCTACAGACGTGTTTAATGAACAGTGTAATAGATCTGGAGAAAGAACACGCGCTGCACCCATGCCACTACCCTCTTACTCCAAGGGATACAGACAGCAAAGAATTTCTGTCTCCAACAGGACAACTTCAAGGGATCAAAAAAGAAAACAGTAACTACCAGCTGGAGAGAAAGATTAAGACACATTCGTGGAATCTAGTCACTGCCAAAAGGATCAATCTATTTAGGATATACAATAATTAATTCAGATGTTTAAAATAATTGAACAAAGAGCAGACTTGACCAAATTTACATTCTTTGTTTAGGAAGAAGTTCCCAGTATACTGAGGGGCCAATAATATGCTGCTACTCTGATGGGCCACAGTGGCGCTGGGCCTACTGGACAGCCGCTCATTACTATACGGTTACAGGTACAGTCAGACATGCATTTATAAAGAGAATACAAAAATATGTACAGTAGCTAATTTTCAATGTGTTTAAGTTGCCGAAAGACACCAATTAAAGTGTGCAAAAATTCGTTTGTCAAAAAATCAGAAAAAGCCCTCCTTGGCAAGAGTGCTTCAAGAACCCATCTGAAATATCAGGATACATTTGCCTTACTCAACACCTACCCCAAACAGATGGAGAACAAAACTATGAAAGTGTTTGCCAAGTATTCAGCAGTTTTTTATGGCAAGTCTCAGGCTCAAGCGGGATGGCAGTTAAACTAGTCACTTTATATATATAAATATATGTATATATTTATAGAGCAGTTAGAAGTAGGGACAAGAGTTTACAGGAAGGTGCTCACCAGTTGAAGAGCACTGCCACAACATCCAGCTATTTCCTCTCACCAACTCACAGGGACCGCACACACCTAACCCCAGGGCTGGTTGTCCCCTCCGAGGCCAGAGGGAAAGGCTACAGTGGGCTGGGCTTCACCTCTGCACCAATCTGGAACTCAGCATCCCCTGGGGGAAAGGTTTCCGGTCCTCATGCAGGATCCAGGCCATACAAGAATCTGGTTTCAAAGGCAGTCTTTTAGCAAAGACTGTGGGACCACTAAAATGGAGTCCACTCAGCTTCTAGAAAAAGACTTGGTGAAAGGGTAAGATAGAAGGCAGTTTTTAAAAATAAATCACCCCCAAGCCTCTTTGAAACTACCAGGAGGTCATCAGCCACAGGCCTGAGACTGGGTCAAAAGTCAGGGTTCTTGACCTCCCTCCAAGAAACATCTAGGTCATTAACTTACTTGAACCAGGCATCCTCAGTCCTATCTCACCAGAAGAACCCCAAGGTATTCTTAGGTGTTCCTTCCAGATTCAGGGAATTATGAAAGTCAACCCCAGCTCATGATGTCAACCCCTCGCCTACCAACCACCCAGTCCAAGAACCAGCAGCAGAGGCGGATGGGCAGGCTCCTCTCCACTGCTCTGACCCGCCCCTCTGGCAGGAAATCTAACAAGCTGCAAAATGCCAGAAAGACAGGGAGTAGGAGAGGAAGAAGCCGAGGGTCTCTATAAATCAACCCTGAATGCACCCATTTGGCTGCCAAGAGCTTCTCACTGCCTCGCTAGCAACCTGCCACTGGTTCCCCGGCAAATGAAAACCCCCACACAAACACTCAAAACCCAAACTGCCTTGCTAATAGGATACAATCAGTTCACACCCTGAAAAACGCACGTCCAGCCTTCACTTCAAAAAGAGCTCTGCGTTAAATGCAACATGCCTTCAAGGGGGCTTTTTAAGCGGACAAATCCCACTGCGGAGACCAGCACCAGCATCTCCTAGTGTGGGTTACAGGTTTATAATTAGACACAAAACTCCCTGTGGGCTGAGTTTTACTTTCAAGCTGGGGGCTAGCATTAGTTCCACTTGGGGGAAGAAAGCAAAGTCAAGTCAACTTAAAAAACATAAAAGGAGGCTAAGGTAAATAGAAATCATAAATTAAGAATAGTGAATCAAAAGGTGACTGGTAGTGTCTTTTAGGCATGAAGAGACTGGCTTAGAAAAGTGAGTATGCTCCTACCACACACAGCGAGGATTGGATTACAGACACACTAAATCATGTCTCTTGCACAGATGGTCTCAAGTAGTTACATAAAACAGGTAATCAGCAGCGCGACTGAGAAGAACCCCTAAATACATGCTTGAGAAAGTGGGTCTTTTTCCTTCATTAAGAGCTCTACTGCCTGAATAATCATTAAGTCACCGCAGTTCGCCTCCCCCCGCCCCCCACCCCTCCCCCCGGGGGAAAATACAAGTAGACCTGCGTGTCCATGGATATGATGAAGTAATCGCTATCTGCCTGGTTTTAGGCAAGGTCTCAGGCTCAGAGGTTGGTGCTAGGATGTCAGGAGGGAGGGAGGGAAACCCAATGCTGGGCTGTGGGCATTTAAAGGCGCACTGGCCTCCCCTCCAACTTCCTTGTCCCCGTTTAGATCTCAGCTTTACAAAGCATTTAACACCACTTTAAGTTAATGGTCTTTTTATTGGAAAAAAAAAAAAAAAGACTAGCATTTACAACTTGGAATGGACGTAAATTGTAATCTCTTGAACAGCAATGTTGATGGTTGTGCTGAAGTCCACAGCCACAGCCTACTCTGCTGGCTCCAAGTCATGGTTCAGAAGGTTTTAAAAACAGAGAGTCCAAAGATGCTCCCCTGGAAAAGTTTCTTTTTAAAAATTTGTGTGAACAGTGACAGCCTGACACCCGCTTTGCTCTAGTACAACGCAGACAATGCTAAACCAGCACACACAGGCCTGCCACCAGGGTGTCATTGTCACCATGGGTCGGGGCACATGGAAGTACAAGAGGACCATCCTGCTAGTGGGGCTATATCTAGACAGTTTATCCTTCACTCGCTTTTCTGCACAGCATCCTGAGGTAAACCAATTTTAAATGTGTTTGTTTTCAGTAAACCAGCTATGACGATTTATACTAACAAACTGAACTAGAACCCATTTGAATAAGTTTTGAATTTGTTTTTTCGTTTTTCATTTTTAATACAAATGCCTGACTGTGCTCAATTGTCAAGCTGCATGCATGAAAAACTGGCCAGCCCAAACAGTGTATTACTCATTAGCAAATGGAACTGCAAGGAGTCCACCAAGTGCTTCCTTATCGTTAAGGTAGTACAAGTATTTATATCATAAAACGGATGTGTAGCTTGATCTTTAGGGGACAGGACCACCAACCAATACATGCAGATTTTTTGTGTGTGTGGACAGAAGGTACTTCTGACATTCAGTTTTGCTATATAGAAACAGAATGAGTAAATGAACTTTTTTTTTTTTTTTGCAAGAGGTAAGTAAAAGATTCAATTTGATTCTTCTAGAGGGGGGAAAAGGAGTTGAAAGTAGGTCTTCATTTTGCAGTCATCATCTGTACGAATTCTGTAAAGACAAATAATCATAACTTTCGGTTACCTTCAAAAGCAGCTTTAATGAACACAACATCTCTGCTCTGTATATATTAAAAAAAAAAAAAAAAACTCAGTGAAAGGTCTAACGAAGCAACTGTTTCTGGAGCCGAAAGGGAAGGCTTAAACACTAAGCTACGGAAACGTGCTTACCTTCATAGTTGACTTGTCCGTCTCCGTCAATATCTGCTTCTCTGATCATTTCATCTACTTCTTCATCTGTTAGTTTTTCTCCTAAGTTTGTCATGACGTGACGTAGTTCTGCCGCACTGATGTAACCGTTGCCATCCTGTGAACGTTCAGCAATTGTTACTGACAGAGGCTCACCGGGGTTTAGGGTGGGCAGGGTCTTTGACTTCATTACGCCCTCTCAAGTTACTGCCACCTCTGCGGACACGGACAGCTCTCCCATCTCCCGTTCCCATCTCTACCCACTGAATACACGCAGTCAGCGAACGCAAAAGATGCAGGAGCTTTTCCAAAGCTAACAGAAATTGAAAGTAACAATCAAGAAACTTGGTTCAAAATTTCTCTACTACAGTCATGTGCCGCATAATGACGTCATGGTCAATGACAGACCACATATATGACAGCAGTCCCAGAAGATCAGTGCCACATAGCCTAGGTGTGTAGTAGGCTACTCTATCTAGGTTTGTGTAAGAGTACACTCTCTGATGTTCACACAATGACGAAATTGCCTAATGATGCATTTCTCAGAACATAAGCTGGTCGTTAAGCAATGCATGGCTGTACTTATTGTGCTCAGCCTCCCCCAGTAAGGTTACTGCAATAAGTCAGGATATCTGAAAGTGAGATTAGAGAGGCTCAGGGCATACAGTGTTCTAACTAAAACAGATTGTTAGAGCTTTCAGAAATGATAGCAAAAAAACCGTATTTAAGCACCATCTGCCATGCAGACGCAAGATTACCTTGTCAAAGACTCGGAATGCCTCACGGATTTCTTCTTCGCTGTCTGTATCTTTCATTTTTCTAGCCATCATAGTCAAAAATTCTGGGAAGTCAATGGTGCCATTACCTCAAATTAAAAAACAAAAAGCTCCTGTAAAATAAGCGCTCCAGGAACGCAACTGCAGGGGTAATTTTAGAACCACTTTATAGAATGCTCATCACTTGCTAGGACAAACTGCTAAATTATTTCATTAGGTTCAAGCATTCGTGGGTCTAAACTGCTCAAATTCCCCACAGGGCAATTTCACATGATTCACCTAATTCCAACTAGTAATGAGCGCCCAGGATAGCATTTAACGATGCAAAGGAAACTGCACATATGGATTCCTGACCACTGAAGGGGGCTGGACAGTTCAAGAGGGAAAAAAGCACATGGCACCGCAGGCCGAACCCTTCCACTCCCAAGGGAAGCACTTGAGACCGCCTTCCCCAGGGTGAGGGAGATCCTCAGCTCGGACTCTGCCCTGGCCAGGGATTCTAATAAGGCCTCTAACTGGGCCACCAGGAGTACCAAATGCTTTTTTAGGGAGGGTACAGATTATGAGAAAGGCAAAACTGCCTTTTTTATGCCATGGACCATAAAGTGTTAGAAAGTCTTCTCCAGGAGTCATTTCTCAGCCACTTTATGATGACAAGTCACCTAATCGTTTTCTCCCCAACTCAGCCTCTTTATTTCCCTTTAAGGGCACAGCTCAGAAGTGTGTCCAAAGCTCAGACCATTAACATTTAGGAAACTGTGTCAGAAGAATCTCTTCTGTGGCCGGTGTTCCAAACAATTCCTCCTCCAAAACCAAGAGTTAGATGAACACCCCAAAGGCAAGCCACCACATTAATAGTCTAACTCGAATTAAATGGAAATGAAACTAAATTAGAAGAAAAAAGCCTTAGGTTAAGTTACTCATTTTCACCGGTACCTTTAAATCAAAATAATAATTCAGAGATTCCCTTCAAGCCCTTTTGGCTTCCAAAATTTTAAATTATTTGAAGTGCTATCTCATAGCCTGCAGAGATGATGTCCTTAGGCATCATCATATTTATTCATTGCAAACACTAGATTCTGCAGCCTGGGACAACTTCTCCCCGCTTGTTCCATAGCATCTAAGGGGCTAATACACTCTGCCAGTCCCCAGACACAGTTTCCCAGGGTTTACACAAAACAGGAGGGAGCCACTCCATGTTCCCACATGGCTGATCATCTTAGCAGTCAAACTAGAGAGAACTATGAACAACCTTTTTCCAAAACAATACTAAAGATGAAAACAGTCTTTACAAGTAGCTCAAATGAGTTGAAATTATTGATAAAATGCTTACCCCAGACCCCTGCTTCTAAACATGTGACCCGACAAGTGTAATTCTGTTTTATCACCTTAAGATATCATATTTTTTTAAATGGCTACTATCAAGCCAATCATTTAGAAAGTATTCTAGATCCAAACTGTTAACTCTTAGTTCACTTTTTAAAATTTACTCTGTTCTACAATGTAAGGTAGTACGTATACATGGCTCCCAAATATAAGAGGTTTTGTGGGGGGGCGGCGCACATGAGGGAGTGCTCAAAAACTATGTACTAATATAAGCGAGCAATGAGACGTCTATCGTCCACTATTCTGGAGTCCAGAGGAACAGATGACTGATTGGTGACCAACTGCTACAGGAGTTACTGCTTATTCCCTCCGGCTCAGCACCTTATACATCTTCCCCTCCTGTCAGGTTCTGTAAACCTACTCTCCACAGTCACCATGCACCAGCTCCCCCAAGCCTCACGCAATCCTCAAAATTCTCTTCAATAAACACATCTACAGCTCACTGTTCACAATTCCACATTAATGTCTAAGAGGGCTCTTCTTCCACTTCTCAAGGGGTTTTTCTCCTCCTCTTGGAGACAATAAGCTTTTTAAAAAGATCTATGGCTACATATTTTTACTTCTCCCCCAGGACTCAGTACAGACTCTCGGGCAAGTTGATAAAAGATTGAGCTGTAGGTCACAGCAAGTAGAAAAAAACAATACGGTTATCTGATCCAAGAAATGTTCCAGACAGTAAGCAGGGCAAAAGGCAGGCCTATAATCTTCTGTTTTAATTGTCAATGGCTGTAAGGCAACCACAGAAAAGATCTTTGCACATTTGCTTTGCTCTGGGGACCTGAAAGACAATCCTGTAACATGTCTGAACTTGAATTACACAACGCTGGCGCTCATTCAGTGTTCTAAAGTCCTTACCGTCAGCGTCCACTTCGTTGATCATGTCCTGCAGCTCGGCTTCTGTTGGGTTCTGACCCAGTGACCTCATGACAGTTCCAAGTTCCTTTGTTGTGATGGTGCCATCGCCATCTTTGTCAAATAGGGAGAAAGCTTCCTTGAATTCTGAAAACAAAAGTTTACCTTTTAGAATTAATGTCTTTACGCAACCCAGCCACAGCGTACACTTCCCTTGGGCTTGCCAAAGCGAGCTGTCCAAGCAGTGCAAGTTAACTGCCTGGCCTTTATCTACTGAAATAAACACCACAATAGTCCTGCTGGACTGGCCTTCATACAGCAGTCCATAAAGCAAACACTGCTCCATAAAACCACAATTTCTCCTATTTTTACACGCTTAAATTAGTCCTAAATCCAATCTGACAGGTGAAGATTGGTCCACGTGTTCCCGTAAGGTCCCTTCCTGTTAAATTTCTATAGCCATAAGAACTCCTTGATTCACAGCAACACAAAGAGGTTACTAGAAACGTACATTCCCAGGGAACCAGTGTATCCTTTCTACATAGCTTTCAGAACATTTCAAAGACATTCCTGGTTTCCTAAAAAGAAACCACCTCAAAAAAGTCCTCCAGGGAATAGTAAAAGCTAAAATCTAAACTAACATAACTCCCTTCCCAATTATTATATGTTCCTAACATTCATTTTCACATTCCCATTTATTTCAGAACAGCATGCACAAGCTTTCACTGTGAATTACTGACAGACCTGTGGTAGAAGAATTCTAAACTGCATTTCTGAGCAGGCTCCATGCAGCCTCATCGTATGCAAAGCCTCTACGCCGCCAGGAAGCAGAGCTAACGCTCCAGAGTGAACAAAGTGGGTAGTCTTAGTCTCACTTCCTTTCACATTATCTCCCAAATACTGGTAAAGAGTAACACTTGACCTACACGTTTCTGCTTATTGTTTTCATTTAAATAAATTCTTAGGAAACTGCCCTGATTCGAGGAAGGAGGGGACAGAGGGGTCACCAAAACCAAGTTCTGGCCTACTGGAACCCCTTAAGTCATCAACTTACCAGCGATCTGTTCTTCGGTCAGCTGATCAGCCTACATGGGATAAAAAAAAGGCTGTAATTCAATCCACAAGAGTCTGAGATCAACAGTCTTTCCAATGACACTTTTAACAGTAAACTTTCAAAAATCAATCTTAAAAAAAAAATCACCCGTGTGAAAACTTTAGCATCTTTCACTTTAGCATGTCATTTAAAGAAAATAGAATAAAGGGAACCCTTTATGTTATTTTAAACACAAAGGATGACAAGGAAGTGACAATGTCTCATTTCAGGTTTTCTTTTATGGGCCTACGGCTGTGTGCTCTGTGTGCTTGGAGGTCTAACTAGGAAGGGTTGGTTCAAAATTTGAAAAATGGCACCTCTAGTGGCAAAAGGCCCTACGGCATGTGCTGCAGGGGCAGGCTCTGAGAAAGAAGAGCGCCACCTACTGCGCCAGGGCCACGGCAGTCCCCGCTTCCATCCAAGAAGGGACCCAGCCTGACGCTGCTGTCACCGCAGCCAGGATCTCGTTCCAGGGGCAGGCTTTTAGCGCACCTTGCGCATTGCTGTGGGCGCTCCAAATCTCCAAACTGGCGTTACATAATGGCACTGGGTTGGATTAACAGGCTTTTACATCTATTTTATGAGATATAATTAAGTGAAAAAAATAAACATACAGCAATGGGTTACGTTACCAACTTTATTTCCATGTAATAAATGCTTTCCAATCATTTAAATGAGGCAGTTATTTGTTAAAAGCCTACCATTTACAATGGCTAATGCCTTCGGTCAAATTATCCCATGATTCAGAAGCCAGGAAAAAATGAAACTGTCCTACAACTGAGCTGTCACAAAACTGCGAAAATTAAGTACACAGAAAACTACATAATTATGAGACTACATCCTCTCTTTTCTAGAGAGGAGGAACTATTACCTTTGCTGGACAATACTAACTCTACCCACCTTAAGGATGACATGAGACTCCTAACAGTAAACACACTTTACTCGAGGTGGTAATGGCCGTGAAGATAATTCTCACTTGCATTATTTGCTCTCTGCCACACCGAAACCAGCCAGGGGAATGTGACAATCTCAAAGAAAGCTAATACAGCTTTTTATTTTAATGAAGGGCATCTAATGAAACCAGTTACAAAATAAGTCCTACTAGAAAGCTGACGGTGTTAAGTTTATTCCAACTCTTAAATCAAAACTTTCAGTAGGAATAGTGTTCCAATATACTGATTTGGGGGGGAAATCTTATTTTTTTCAAATTAGAACTGAGTCTTCCTTTCTACCCAGTCACTGCACGTTGGTTTTCTGTACATCGAACGAAGGCGACACGATGATTTATGTAACACCAGGGAAACGTCTGTCTTGTACAACAGGAAGCGCTGCCACACCTCGCAAGAGAAGCTGTCACCTTACTGGGCAGAACAGGCCCTCCTCGCCACAAAACTCTCCTGTTAAGAGGAGTTCTCGAGAGTATCAGCTTTCCTCGACAAAGAAATACCCTTCTCCGCCAAAATCGCGCTGCTGGCCTTAGGGGCAAAGGTGCTCCGAACCTGCCAGGAGCCATCTCCCCACCCCGCCAAGCCAGAAAACGCGGTGGCTGATGTCAGTCCTGCCCGCCGAGGGAGGAAGGGGGCTGTGGAAAACACACCCAGCGAGGCGCACAGGCGCATCTGGCAGTCTAGAAGCTGTAGAGAAAGCGGAAACGTGGAGGGCATCTCTCTGCGGACCGGGAAGTGGCGCGGAGCGGGGAAAACGCCGGGCGAGGGGCCAGGCGGGGGTGCGCGCCCCGAGGGCAGGCGCGGTGCCGGGGGGCAAGGTGGCCCCAGGGTGGAGGCCCCGCGCCTCCCAGGCCAGTGCGAGCCCCCACTCCGGGGCCGAGTGGCGGGTGGGGACCAAGTCCGCCTCGCGCCTCCCACCCGCTTCTGCTCCCCCAGGCGGCAAGCCCGCCGCGCCGCCGCCGCCTCCTCCTCCCGGGGCAGAAACTTTGCGTCTCTAATGGAAACCGAGCAGCGCGCCAGCTCCCTCCTCCCCCCCCCCCCCCCCCCCGCCCCAATTAGCGCGAGCCGAGTGCCTCCCGCGGGAAGGGACCTCCCAGTGTACCGAGGCTCACGCGCGCCTGTACTGCCGCACTGGATGGGGGGCTGCAGGGGTGCGAGACAGGGAGACACGAGCCCCGGCCACACCGCAGGGCCCCGCCCGGGAGCAGGGCGGCCGGCCCGCCGCTTCCGCCCTCTCCGCCCCCCACCCCTCGCCTTCCTGCCCCCACCCCACCCTTCCCCGGCTCCTTCCTTCCCAGCCCACGCCCGCGCCGCGCCCCCCGGGAGGGAGGAGGGGAGAGAGGCTGAGAAAGGGCGCCCAGCGGGGTCGGCTGGAAGGGGTGGGAACACCGACGGCGTCCCCCAAGCCCCGGCTGGAGCAAGGTGCGCCACCGGCTCCCTCCGGCCCATTCATTCTCCACCGCCCGCCCGCCCCTCCGCTTTCGTGCCTGGTGAGGGGGGGGGCGTCTAGTGCCCGGCCCCGCCCGGCTCCCCCGCCCCCCGGGGCCCCAGCCGAGGCGCAACGCTGCGGGCAGCCCGGGTGCGGCGCGCTGGATGCAGCGGTGCGGGGCTGGGGGAGGGGGTGGATGCGGAAGGCCCCGGTGCGGCTGCGGCCGGAGCCCCTGCCCGCGGACAGCCCACCGCCAAGGCCAACTCCAGGAGCAGCCAAGATTTAAATGAGGATCCCTGGCCGAGGAAACCAAGATGCAAATCCGGAATGCATCCTTCTTAACCGCAGTTGCTGCGTAACCCCCGGAAAAGAGAAAAAACCCCACCAGAAAAAAAGAAAAACCGGACTGCACTAAAAATTTGGGAAGAAATCCTGGGCAGGCAGCTGCTACGCCGGCGTTTGACACTCCCGACCTACCATGGTGCGAGAGAAGGGAGGAAGAGCACAGAGATCGAGGGTGGCTGCACCAGCGCAGGGGCTGTGACGGCGGGGGTGCCTCCGCTGCTCCTGCTGCTGCTAAGGCGCTGTGTGCGCTGAGCGCTGTGCCGCTGCCGCTGCCGCCGCCGCCTGCGCCGCCGCCCCACTGCGAGTAACGGCGCCGCGTCCGCGAGGCTCCCAACACCACTGCCGAAGAGCGAGCCTGCGCTCCGCGGTATATATAGCGCGCTCCGTATCCCTCCGCCGCGACCGCGGCCGCTTCGCTCCGAGCAGCTCTGCGAGGGCCGGGCCTTGTCGCTTGGCCCCGCCCCCCGGCGCGCCCGGCTTCCCGCCGCCCCCCGCGCGCCCGCCGCCGCCGCGGGCCCTGGCCCGGGACTCGGACGCCGAGGGTTCGGGGAGAGGAGCGTGGTCCCAGGGCAGGTGCAGCGAGGAGTCGCCGGAGTCTCCCATCCAGGCCCGGGACGAGGACAGGGCATCTGCATAGCCCCGAGTTGGGGCTGCCCTGGCCTTCCGAAGCCGTCTGCCCCTCACCCCAGCCCCACCCCCACCTGTGGGGACCCCACCCCCCACCCCCCATCCCCCATCTCTTAGTGTCCGCTGTGGCAGCCAGGTCCCTCCGGCCCCTCGCCCCGGGGTCCCCAGCCGGCCGCCTCCCGTTCGGGGAGCTGCGGGAGGTCCTGGGCAGGGGATCAGACTGCACACCTTCAGCTGCCGAGGAGAGGGGTCTGGAAGGAGCAAGGCAGTTTTTCTCGTGCAAGAAATTGGTCAGACGTTTTTCTTTTCGAAATTTGAAGCCATGTCTGAGACAAATTATGTATGCTCGACTGCTAAATCTGTGCCATGCTCATATGCTTAGCCAGTCTTCTTTTAATGTTTTTACGTTTCAACCGAATATTCTTTTGTATGCCTGAATTATCTCTCTCCTCTACTGTTTTGTTCTCTTTTTCCTCAGGAAAATACTGTTCATCCTGGCTCCAGTCTTACTGAAATTAATATACCTGTACATCTTCCATACACCTTAAAATCCATGCTTTGAATTTTTTTCTTAATTTTCCTGGTCCTGAGGGAGATCAGATCTTTATTCATAAATCCATAGAAACAAAAGAAGAAAAAAATAGATGGTTAGAATCCCCTAGATTACAGCTGAACACAGCTAATTGAGTCTGTTATGCAGCTAGACCATATTTTAACGCACAATCTTGATTATATTTCTTTTTAACCAGTATTTTAATCTTTAGATTTACTGATGTTTTCAATTTTTCTGTAAACTAGAGAAAAGACCATTTCAGGTGTTAATTTGAAGCCCAGAACTTGTAAAAATCTTGACAAAGTGCTGCAGTGTCTTTTCTTGCCAAGGCAGAACACAGAATTTGATCTTTTGTTTACACGGCCTGGGCAACAGTTGCAAGTTATCATTTGCGTACTCTTTCAGAGAATGTGGCAAAGTGTATGATTGACAACCCCTGCTAGAAAGGGCTTTGCTTGGTTATGTTCGTTTTTGGCTTTGAGAGAGTCTGCAGAAATACGTTTTAAAAGAATGGAAAATGTTCAGGGCACATTGCAGATGTCACAGGGCTTCTGAGATAGCCTCCGACAACTATTGGTGGAACTGTTCTTCTCACTGATGTTCCTTCTGGAATGCCACAGAAAGAGTGAACCTGCTGTTGAGTTCAAAGAGAGGCTGCCTTCCCTCTGCAGATTATAAAGACATTGTTCACCCACAAATCTGCCAATCATCACCACCACCACCACCATCATCATCATTAACATCTTGTACTCATAGGGGGAAACCTGAGTGGGAATAAAGTGTATATATTAATGGAGAGTTGGAAATAGAGGAAAAGGGACTGATACAAAATCAATTTAAAGAATATTCAATAATCCAGTGAGTAACTAGTTTAAATGGCCAAACTCGTCATTAAAACTACTTCATTCCTAAGGGAATTTGTATTCTTTGCCAGGCTTTCCATATAGTAGTTAGTTAAATATATTTTAAAACAGTATACATTGTACGAGTAGGGGGAAATAATAGCCTAGAAATGAAATGTGTTTCATTATTAAGGACTCATTAGCTTCTAACAGTCTTCCATTTTTTACAATTATTTTAGTTAAGTTGCTACAATCTATGGTTTTGAAAACCAGGCATTCTCTAAAATAGTATTTCTTCCTCTGTTATTTAACCTATTTCACCCAAATAAAATGCTTTGAAACTTTTTCATGACTTTACTTGCTAAAAACTGTACATTGCAGAATCATTTTACTCATTATAGTAAAATTTATTATTCTGATTCTTCACATTTTACCAGCTAGAGCTGTCTTTTGGTAATTCTTTAATGTATCAAAGCACATCTTAGCTTTCAAGCCTATTGGGTTTGTAATGAGGTCATGCTTTACTCAGTTTTATGGCTAGTTTGACACACTGAAATACAAGAAGGTCAAGTGACTTGCCCAAGATCTTATCGTGAGTCAGTGATGGAGCATAAAATAGAACGTGAGCTCTTGCTTGGGGCTCTAATATTAGATTATATTAGTGAAATCAGTATCTGAAATTTTTAAACGTACAATGTGAAGGATTTGCCTATTTCATGAAGCAGGTTCTTCTGACTGACTACCCAGATGATCACATTTTCATTAAAGTCCAATAGACTCCTTTAAGTGAATAAACCTCCTAATTTATGGAGAGACAGCAATTATAATTGCAATCAGCAATCGTGATATCATAATTTGCTGAGAACCAAAAGCCGGTGGACTATTTTGTGATAGTGATAGGAAATGGTTATTACTTAACATAATGTAAAATTGAAGAAAAGTAGAAAGAATGCAGCCCCAAGCCAGGAATCTCAGGTTTAAATATCATTTCTGTCACTGACTGGATCATTCCATCCCTCTGAGTCTAACAGAAAGAATAGAAATGTAATAATTGTACATCTCATGGGTAAAATAAGAGGTTTGAATTTGATCTATAAATTCCTTTCAGCTGTAAAACCCTGTGCCTGAGATTTTAATATATATGATTATATATGATACATATGATATATAGGATTACATATGATTATAAAATATGTAATATTATAAAATATGTAATATATACACACAAATATGCATATATTGAAGAAGAAGAGGGCAAATGGAGAAACGGAAATAGTTTAAAAATAAAAATAACATTTGCTGAGCATTGACTATGATCAGGCCCTGTGTTAAATGTATTATTTCATCCTCCTGCCCATCCTGTGAGGCAGTATCATTATTATCCTTATGTGGAAACTGAGGCACTGACAGATTCAATGATTTGCCTAATTTAAGTGGTGGAACTGAAAAATCTAGCTCAAAGGACCAAGCACATAGGCATTATGCTATATCTCCTATAATTTAATAAAATCTATGTTTAATTTGGGAGGAGAGTGCAAAGAATAAGATTAAAATTTGTTTTTTAAAGAGATACATCTTACCCAAAGATTTAAAATTAAAATAAGATCATAGAAATTAATAATAGCTCTATCTCCCACACAAGGAGGAGAGTGTTTGTGAAAGAAAACTCAAAGCAAAACGTTTACTTTGTGATGCTTTCTAGCCAGAAAACATGTATCATTTTGCAGATGAGGCCTAAAGTAAGGTGAGGAGACTTGCTCAGTATCAAACATTCAGTTGATGACTGCATGCTTTCATTGAAAGAGATGACCCAGTGGGGCCAGCCAAGTGGCATAGTGGTTAAGTTCGTCCTTTGGCAGCCTGGGGTTCGCCAGTTCAGATCCCAGCATGGACCTACACACCGCTCATCAATCCATGCTGTGGCAGCATCCCACATACAGAATAGAGGAAGACTGGCATAGATGTTAGCTCGGGGCCAATCTGCCTCACCAAAAAGAAAAAAAAAGAGAGAGATGACCCAGGGCTCCCTAATCCTAGTCCTATTCTGTGCTGTATCTCCAGTTGGTATTTTAAGTTTGTCTTTTACAAAATTGTTTCAAAGTAAAACCTGATTTTAAGACATCAATTAATACAAAATAGAAGTATAGCCCTGAGTTTTACTATATATATTCAGAGAATATATTCACATATTTGGATCTGCCTCAGGACAAGACTCTGTTTAAATAGTTATTGTACCCACACTCTTCTGGGCACCATGAATACAGCAGATAGATAGAGCTCCTTGCCTTCATGGAGCTTGCATTCTTTTGAGAAAATGACTGTGTGTATATGAGAGAGAGAGAGGTGGTTGGTTGGTTTGATGGTTTTTACAAAGTAACAGTCTAAATTCATTAATGACACAATGAATATGAATAATTCATTAACTGACATATAACTATAGTCAGTTGCATCTTCATGGATAGATTATCTAGTTACAGGATTTTCCTCAAGAAATTTATAATCCCAGACTAGAGCCCCTCTCCTGAGCTGTCTCATAGGAAAGAAATCTTGTCTTTTATCTCTCCACCCTCCCTGACTTCCTCCTTCTCTGCCCTCATGGTCCAATAGCACTTTGATGGTTATCCGCCATTTGCAATTCTCTACCTCACTAACCACCTCCAATAGCCAGAACAGATTCCTGTTGTTTGAGTGTGGATTTGCATTTCATTAAATGTTATACAGGATTATTATAAAAGCTTTACCATCTCTATCAACAAACAAAATACCTCATTATTTTTCCATTTTAAATTTTGCTATTATCTCTTTTTTGTTTGTTTTTGGCTTTTATCTTTTATGATTGACTCATAGGTAAAGAATAGAAAAGAGAATTTTAACATTACATTGAAATTTTTTTTGAGTTTTTTTTTTTTTATTTCTTTTTCTCCCCAAAGCCCCCTGGTACATAGTTGTATATTTTTAGTTGTGAGTCCTTCTAGTTGTGGCATGTGGGATGCCGCCTCAGGATGGCTTGATGAGTGGTGCCATGTCCGCACCCAGGATCCAAGCCGACGAAACCCTGGGCCGCTGAAGCACAGCGTGCGAACTTAACCACCCGGCCACGGGGCCAGCCCCTACCTTGAAATTTGAACATATGCTACCATCAGAACATAATAAGCAAGTGTTGGGCCATGACTTTGTACCATGAGAAAAAAATTTTAGCATATAGGGTGTCTATTTAGTGTCCTGTCATTTTAAGTGAATCATAACCAGACTAAATGTCCTGCTGTGTGTTCCAGCTTGCAGTGCTCATCATTATATTTAGTTACTGGTCTAAAATACAGTATTCCCAAACTGCACCATTCACCTTGCATGTACCCCATTCTTGTTTTTTAAAAACGCTTTCCTTTGTCTGTGGAGGACACACCTTGCCCTCCATTTACAGGGCTTGTGCTTGTTTTGCTAGTAGCTCTGGTGATGGATTTGCACTATTCCTTCTCTGGCCTGGTCCACCCTTGTGACCAAGGTCATGAATATGCAACACAGCAAGCTGGGGTCAGGGATAGAGAACAGAGCAAAATAATTGGCCATTAATGAGACTGGACCCATGACTTGGGCCTCATTAGCTCTGTGCTTTAACCAACTGAGCTCTTAAGTCACAGGCAGCCAATGGTTATACAGACTTAGGGACCGAGTATGTGAATTCAGATTCTAAAATGCCTAATGGGATAAGATCATAGTTTTGTGCTTTGGTTATTTACACTAAATTCAAGCTGGTTTAAAAAAACATGCAGCTGACCGACTGAGCAATGTATTCTCGAAGTCATATTATTTTGGAAATTCTTGTCACCACTTTCCCTATTAATTCAAAAGTCAAGTGCATGGGGTCGGCCCCATGGCCTAGTGGTTAAGTTCAGCACACTCTGCTTCGGCAGCCCGGGTTCAGTTCCCAGGCATGGACCTACACCACTCATTGGTGTCCATGCTGTGGCAGCAAGCCACATGCACAATAGAGGAAGACTGGCACAGATGTTAGCTCAGGGCAAATCTTCCTCAGCAAGGAAAAAAAAAAGTCAAGTGCAAAAGTAACTTTAATCAACATCCAAACAGTAACCAGCAACTTTTCTCTACCAAGTGTGCTAGAGTGGGGGATAAACCAGAGAGCAGGTCTAAGACATCTATGCAGCAATAGGCATTTAGCAGTTTATGAATGATTTACCAACTATTCACTTGAGGGATATGTGGCCACAGTGGAAAGCTGTAATGGCAGGTTTGGGGGTGACTCAGTTTGCCTGAACAGCAGAGCCAGTGATTGGCACAAATTGGTACTTTCAGTGAGGTCTTGATATGCAGAAAACTGGACCACAGTGATAAGTCAGATAAATTGCTGATTGTGGATTATATCAAAGAATGGGCCTTACCAATTCCAACAGAGTTAAGATCTAGTTTGGTAACTATGTGGTTTGGTTTTGAATCATAATGAATAGCCTTTGTCCCACCTCCTGAAGCCACGCTATCCAATTCCAATACAGTAGCCACTAGCCAGGTGTGGACATTTAAATACAAATTAATTAAAAAATTCAGTTCCTCAGTTTCACTAGCCACCTTTCAAGTACTCAATAGGCCCACGTGGCTAGTGATTACCATATTTTACAGCATAGAACATTTCCGTCATCACAAAAGTTTTATTGGACAGCACCAATTGAGAATTTTAAAAAAGGAAAGAAACATCTATGTTTGCCTGGATCAAGAATCTTGAGTGTCCCCAAATTTTCAATACCAGTCGATGATTCTTTGTTCATCCCAATGAGCTTGTCACCTTCTGATCCATCCAGCACACAGTCACCAGATTAGTTTCATCCTGTCAGTTCTCTGCTCAAAAACCTTGAGTGGCTCTTGCAATTTTCTCTCCTGCAATGCCTGCAGGAGATAAAATGCTAACTCCTTATGCCTAGCATTCAAAGCCATTCAACAGTTTGTTGATCTACTTCTTCAGCATTATTTTTGTTATTCTACAGAAATGAATTCTCTGCTTCAGACAAATTGTTTTACCCTCTGTCCCCTGAATAGACATTGTGCCCTCCCAACTCATTGCCTTTTCCATGCCATTCCCAGTGTCTAGATGCTTGTCCATATCCTCAGCACCTGTCTAAACCCTATGAGTCCTTCATGCTCAGTTTAAATCCTACATCTTTCAAACTGTCCTGATTATCATAGTCCAAATGAACTTCCTCTCTCCTGAATTGCTATTTCTCACCCATTTCTACCTGATAATTGTCTTTTCCTTTTTCTTATCTCCTCACCAGATATTTGCAGAAGCTACCATCTTACACTATCTGAACTCAGCATAGCACCTGAGTCAATACATTACCAATAGATTATTGAGTTGATTAGTGTTGAGCTCAATTCACTCCTGGAACTGGAGAAGATATGAGACGTGAATTCTCTAAAGTAGAGAGAAAAGGAAAAGGAAGTCCTATGTGCCAATGCTCCACTACCACCTGAAACCAGTCTCCCTAGATTTGGAGGCAGGTCACACCTCCTCAGGAACACGCTGGACTGTTCCTGTTTTGATCCCAACCTGTACCCGTCATGCTTGTACGCCGAGCAAGTATGTATCTGGACTGATTTTTCCTTTTTCAGCAATCCTCTCCCCACTTTCACATAACTGGATCCATTCCCTGCTTCCTGTAATGGAGAAAATATGGCCCAAGGTATGATGTACTTAACAGAAAAACTGGGGCTCTCTCTGTCTGAGTCCAGTGAGGATGCCTCTTGAGTTTTATTGATTCTAAGTAGAGACTATGAGTCAGTGGCTAATAAACCAACTCTAGGCATCACAACAGGATGATTGGGTCATTTGGTCACCGAAAAGATTTGCCTTTGGGAGTGTTTTCAAGTTGTACAATTGAGTATTGGTATGCCCCTCCCTTCTCACATTCTCCTCCAGAAACCAAGAAGATAGACAGAAATTTTGTCTTATTTCAATGAAAAGTTACTGGAGGTTTTGTTATTTTTATTGTTTTGAGAAAGAAAACAGTTATTTCCCAAGAAGAGGCCAATATTGTGGAATATTATTTGCTAGGTTAAACGGCTGCTTCCTTGGCCATTTAGCCACACAGACTCTGACAGCTCATCTGTAAAATGGGTATAACAACAACATACCTCAAGGGCTTGTGTGAGGGTTGTATGAGAGAAAAAAATGTCAAATTAGTTTAGTAAATTAGTAAACAGTAAGCCCTCGACAAATATAAGGTGTGCTTGTTTATAATATTTAAAGTATCAGTCAGCTAGATAGGGCAAAAGTCAGGTCAGAAGTCAATTCAGAACCAGTCAGGGAATCTAAGGCAGTCTGTCTAATGGCTCCCCAGTGGGAAGCTCCAAGAAGGTCGCCCATCTCATCGTTTGGCGGCCCCAACAGGCTGGTGCCCCAGGCAGCAAGCCCTGGGCAGCCTCGTTCCTCCACCACTCCGACGGAATGCTGCTGAATCATCACCTTCCTCCAGAGCAGCCTAAGAGATTTGTGACTCAGAGAACTGATTTATAGTTTCATGTTTCGCTGCTCCAGCTCTTCCCTGGCCACACGAAGTCTCATAGTTGCACCTGTTTCACGCCAAATTGGAAACCTGGGAAATGACCTCAAAATTGAATAGCAGCAAAATAGATAAGCCATATTTTCAATGGCTTATTGACAAAGTGATTCTAATAGAGGCATTTCTGATTTTCAAATCTCAAAGAAAGGTGGAGAGCTGATGAAAACTACTCAGCGCTTTGTACCTGTGGGAACTTTGTATTTGGGGTACTGTGAGGTTTGACCGTGCATTTCAGCCTGTGTTTTGTGTGGTGACACCACTGGCTCCCACCAAGCCGTTCTTACTTTCTAAACTTATTTTGATCACGAACATTTGCTAGACAGCCAGCTAGGTTAGGGGGTCAGGTGATGCTGGAGCCATGGAACATGCTTTCTTTCTGTGAAAGAGCACCATGCTCCAAACGAGTCCAGTCATACCTGTTTTAATCAGCTGGAGAAGAGAACCAAATTTGTTAGGAGCCAGCCTGAAAACTGTATAATGAGAAATAAAGATATAACCATGATTATTCTTTCTTAGCACTTTGCAATACTCTAAAAAATACTTCAGGATGTTATGAAAGAATTATAACTGTATAGCTACATTCCTTATCATTTGTTTGTTACCCATCTCAAAAAATTGGCTTGTCTGAGCTCTTTTGGGGCTATCAAAGGGAAATACTGCTAGCCTGAAGAAGGCATAAGAAACTATGATAACGCTTAACAACAGGAAAGTGTCAGCAATTTAAATGAAGGTCAAAGATTTTAAACAAGCAGTATAGATAAGGCCCAGCTGCACAGAGAACAATTCAGGACAGCCAATCCCTAAACGGAATAACAAAGTCCAAACCAAAGTCATTGCAAGATTTTCCATGCTCTCTGGGAGGCCTTGTGGATGATAACATTCCTCTGCTCCTCTCATTACGATGAGTCTTTGACTACAACGTTTTCAAAGGTCAAAGGAAAGATCACTCTAGAATGATGAGGAAGCTCACTCCTGACTAGTCACTTCTCAGAACTTTGTTTTCTTATCTGCAAAATGGAAAAAGGTGACCAGATGGACTTTCTCTGGTTCCTCCCAGACTTAGAGATTTATGATTCTAAATATTTTGCTCATGAATTTTGTGAGGAACTTGTACAGAATTCTCTAGTAACTAGGAGACCCCTGGAGATGTGGATATAAATAGACCTAAGGTCATAGGGGTCTTGACTTGAGTTACATCTTTTTATAAATGGCAAAAATTAAGATTATAGAATTCCTACTTTGTTGAATGATACTCTATTAAAATACTTAGAACAGACTAGGCCATGCCTATGCAAACTGACTGATCAATCCTGACATTTATTTCCAAAAATTACCAAAAAAAGATGAAGAGCTGGGTGGAGGATATTATCTCTTTACAAAGACCAGAAAAGCAACAATAGAAAGAAAAAGTGAACAATTTTGTCTGAGTGAGTCGATTTTTTAAAAAATCATTTTCTTCTAAATCTTTGTATTCTTCAAAGAATGTAACAGAATACATACAAAAGAAAGCTTGGAGATAAGCCCTGAGATTTAAGATGTTATTAATGTCCCATAATGATATTTCCTTAATTTAAAAATAAAAAGTGGAGACAACTCGAATGGAGAAAAAAATTGGGGTGTTGAAAAACGAAACTGTATGGGGGCCGGCCCTGTGGCCGAGTGGTTAAGTTCACACGCTCTGCTTCGTCAGCCCAGGGTTTCACTGGTTTGAATCCTGGGTGTGGACATGGCACCACTCCTCAGGCCACGCTGAGGTGGCGTCCCACATGCCGCAACTAGAAGGACCCACAACTAAAATACACAACTATGTACTGGGGGGATTTGGGGAGGAAAAAAAGCAGAAAAAAAAGAAAAACAAAACTATACCAAACTATATACATTGTATATACAAAACTATATACATTGTAGATGCTCAATAAATATTGGTTGATTGATTTTCTTGGAACTCAAAAGATGCTTTCACATCTGGTTTCTTCTACCACTATCCTAATTATCGTTCATTCATTCCTTCAGTAAATCTTTACTGAGCTTCTGCTAAGCTAAGCACTGCGAATATAAGAATGAATTGGGTAGGCCCTGTCCTTACAGAGCTCACAATTGAGTGAGCTAATTTGCTGACCACCAAAAAGCACCAGGTTTGAAATGTACTAGGACTGAGGGAATAAACGCAGAGGAATATTTTGTGACACACTGATTCACATTTAGGTAAACCTGGGACACACTTTACAGTAAACCTAACTTTTCTGTAAATGGGGGCTTTCCTTCCAGAAGTATTGTGAAGACTGAATGTGAAAATAAATGCAAAAGTGACTTAAAAAGTCAAAAGCACTATAAGTAGGAGCAAGTAAGCCTAAATAGAATGACCCAATTAAGTTGTGGTCCAACTTCTTCACAGCAGAATCAAATATTAAAGCTGGAAAGAAATCTGGAAATCATCTAATCCAACCCTCTCATCTACAGAGTAGAAAACTGAGGTCCCCAGGACAAAGGGACTTACCCAGAATTCCCAGTTTGTTAGTGGCACAGTCAGATCTCTTTTCTCACATCGTGATCTGACTTGATAGGAAGAAGTCACAGTACATATTTCCTATAGTGTATACATTGCAAAAGAAATATGATGCATTGTTTCTTTGGGAAGGTATTTTTATGGTGAGATGCTCATTCGGAAGTTCATGTATTTGCTCACTTGGCAAACATCTTTGGGGATGACTACTAGCCGCCTACAGAAAGAAAACCACAGCTTTTCTCCTTTTTGAACAAAGGTTTGAGTAAAAATTTAAGCAGCAGCAATAAACAGCACTGGCAACTACGGCCTTAGATCAAAGAATAACCTTTACACGAGTGCAGTGCAGACAGACTACTGGTTGTAAAAACTCAGGAAAGACCATTAATAGCATAATCTTAGAAACAGGATGTGAATATGTGAATATGCGAATACTCAAGCACAAAAATCATTGGATCATCTAAGCCCTATTGTGCCAAAATCACAGATAGGGAATGTGAGATAAAATGGCAGTTCTAAGAAATCCACTAGATTTCATTTTGTTAGCTAGAAATGTAAGGACACTTCTCTGCTACTTTCTCTGTAGCACACTGAAAATCATGTTCAGAGAAAACTATTCCCTAAGCTCCTACACCTTCCTTCAGTTATAAAGTTCCCGAAAAGCTTGAGCATCTCACGACTATATCTCGCATCTCTGTAACTACACAGCTATAGGACATAACTATATTTTACCATCTAGAAGATGGTAGAGTTGAAATACACAGGCCTGGGGAGACAGACAACCTACATTCTATTCTGTGCTCTGCTCCTAAATTGCTATGTGACTGTAGGCGTGTAGATTGACCTTCTTGGGTCTTAGATTTTGCACTGTGCAATGATGACTTAGAGGTACCTTCTAGCACTAAAGAGACTATGGTACCAGGTCTGGCACATTTGAGGGGTTATTTCAGTAAACTTTCTCCTCTATCTAGGAGAGCCTTCCCAGAGGAGTAAGCAGGGGCTTTCCATGCCGGTGGAAACGAGAAGCTTCCCCTCCGTCTGCCCAGGAGCTAACGAGCGGCCCTCAGGCCACTCCTGTTAATCCACCCTCGCCCGCGCGTGGCCCCCACACCGCCGTGTCCGGGAACCCTGGCGGTGTGAGTTCTCACGCCTGCTCATGGCCGCGTCCCCTCGGGCCCCCTTCTGCTCAGACTGGGCTGAAAACCCGAGCCCAGCAAGGAGATAAAGAAGCCACAGAAGGGAAATGGAAACGGATCCTTCGAAACAAGCGTGCCCACGAGGGTGCTTCTCAGGCGGCTGGGCCTGCGGTCGTAAACAGGAAGGGTCGGCTCGGCGGCAGCGCGAGCCGGAGTTTCGAGATGCGGGCGGACTTTCTCCTTTCTCCCGAGGCAACTGATTTCACCAAACGTGCCGGGCGGACGGCACCGTGCGCGGCCTGGATGAGCAAGGGGCAAGGCGAGGGCGGTTTGAGATCGCCCCTCGGAGGGCCGTGGGTCGCGACAATAGAATTTGGTATTGTTTTCTTAGAGATTAGTCTCCACTCTGAGAGCGGGAGGGAAGGAGGCAGCCTCGCGCCTCAGCCTTTCAAGCGCGCGCGCGGGCGGGGCGGGGGAGCGGGCACTATATCTCCCGGCGGAGGAGCACACGGCAGCTCTCGGCACACGCCCCACAACGCGCTCTGCAGCCGGCTGCTTAGTTGGCGCTGCTGAGGCTTCTTTCCTCGGTCAGTTTGACAAGGGCGCTCTGATAGGCCAGCGAGACCCTGCAGTGGTTGGCCGGAAAGCGTCGAGCCGCCTGATTGGCCGCGCCGCACCTGCAATGCGTCAAGCCGCGGCGGGCGTGGAGGGCTCCGCGTGAATGGCCGTGGCCGGCGGGGCAGGGAGCGGCTCCGCCTAGGGCCGCCATCTTTATTAGTGGCAGCGCGGACCACCCTGGACGCACCGGGGCTTTTCACGGCGCTCTCGGGCCAGTAGAAAAAGGGTCTATCACAGGAGTTTTGTTTGGGGTTCCTTTGCCCTTTCTACTTTGCGGTGGGTGGCTTTGGTTTTGCTCTGGCCCCAGGGAGGCGGTGCAGGGAGACTGTGAGGGCTCGCGGCTCGGAGTTCAGGGCAGAGGGACCCCAGGGCGGAGAGGGCGTGACTGGAGTTTTAGCTGCCGCTGCAGTAAAACCACCCGGTTTGCGTGCTCTCGGCATGCGCTGGGAGGGACACTTGATTCCTCTCAATTTCCAGAAGCGGCAGTGAGGTTTGCTTCCTGGGCATGTTGCTCTCGCAGGAAAGCAATTCTGGAAAGCTCTCTCGAATACGTCATGCTTGTTGCTCACGCCGTGCGCGGTCCCGCCCGCACGGACTGCGGTTTTGTTGTTGAGAAGTGTAAATCAAACGGCCCTCTTGGGAACAAGTTCTCGGCTCCAGAGACAGTGGCCTGCAGGGGCAAAAGTGAGCCTGCCTTAACAGACAAGCTCGGAGCTGTTGGCTGAAAATTATTTTGATTATATCAGTTTATTTGCCTTTTTAGGCAACTGTTACTGTTTGTGTGTGCATCCGGTTTTCCCTCGTCTCTGATGTCCACCCCCGTAAAAAAGCAAAAGAAGAAACTCTTCTATGCTGTTTTGCTGTATCAGAAGTGATCGTGGTTCAGGACCCACCCTCCCTTCGGTGGATGTGGATGAAAAGAGTTAAAGAATAGGTTCCTTGGATGAGTTAGAGATGGGGAAACGGAAAAAGCCTTGGTTGTCTTGGTTTAGCGGGAGGCGATGTCCTTGTGGTTTTATTTGCACTGCGTAGGTGCAAATTCGGTGGATTGTGGCTATTCAAAGGTGACTTCTGGCGCTGCCTTGGTGTGGGTGTTGCCATGGCTACAGGGAGAGGTAGTTGGTGAATTGCGGGGCCAATAAATCAGCAAGGCGAGGCCTCTCCCATGTGTGAAGGCTTAGGGGTAATTGACTACCCTGGTTTATATATCCTGGCTTTCAGTATTCCCACCCCATCCAAGATTCCTGAATTGATCAATGCAGGCACACATGGGCGTGTCGATTTCTGTGTTGACTAACAGGTGCTTTCACTGCCTCGTGTAGCTTTTCTGATCAATGCTGCATGTGGGAACATAGTTTTGGTACCACTTGCCATACATGTTGATGTGTATGTGATCGCTACTGTTACCTAATCTTACCAATTTTAACATTTAACTTTTGGCTTTTATGCCTTTCCCCGTAAACTATCACTTGATCGTAGGGTGCCTTCTGCCTGAGACGAACACTCCATTTTACTGTGTATGAATATAATGCCAGAACCCTGAGTCCGTGGACTTTGCAAAAGAAAGAAAATTGCAGCTTTGCATAATCTCCATGTAGCAGCAACCACTTGTGCCTCTGTGGAACACACAGTAATTCAGTGTTCTTTGGCAGCTGCAGTGCTGGGAGTCGCCACTTTGCTTGCTGTGTGAAGTACAGCAAAGGACTGAATCTTCTGGAGCCTCGATTTCTTCTCCAGTATGAAGAGAATCAAATCTATCTCAGAGTCCTTGTGAGGATTGCATGAGACGTGAGTGTGCCAGCACTGTGTAAATTGTGGAACTATTGACGTAATGATATTCAGTTACTAAAGCATTATTGAGTGCCCGTAACTGTCTGACCTTGTGAGAGGAAGATTTTCTTTCGAGATTTTTCTACTTTGTGGGAAGAACAGATGGCCAAACTCAGATCCAAAATAAACTTTAAATGGCATAGTTCTTTCTTAATTGAAGGCGTAGTATTACAGAGCCTTATTAGCATGCAGTGCCAGATTTGAGGGCTCTCAGGGTGACTAGCTCATCACAGTTTGCCTTGGACTTTCGTGGTTTTAGTATCCAAGGCCCGTGTCCTAGAAAGGCCCTCTGTCCCAGGCAGACTGGGACACTTGGTCACCCTTGTACTGTTTTCAGTGCCGCAAAATGGGAAGATGAACGGAATGGGAAGTGAAGATCCCACCATGTAGAAGCAATTAGGTTTCCTTGCAGCTGGAGGCTACTGGGCACAAGAAAATGGATGTCCTTGTGCCCGTATGATAAGTGTGGGCTGACACCTGAAACTCAGCACGTCCGAAGTCACACTGATGATTTTATTCATCTTTATGGTTCTTCCTTCTCTCAGTTCCTGCACATTTTAAAAATTTCTTGTTTAATTCTGATCTTTATCTCTGGTGAAAGCTTTACTGAGCTTTTAGTCACTTTAGAGTGCACAAGTTTTCTTTTATGCCATGGACCCCTTTGCCAGTCTGATGAAGCCTAATACTGCTATAGTTTGTTGTCCGTATTCATAGTTGAAGACATGCTACATTTCACTTAGAGGTTAGTGAAAAGAAAGATCGTCTACTTTGCCATCCAAGTTCATGGACCCTCTGAATTGTCTCCATGAGTCCATGTTGAGAACCTCTGCTCCTTCTCCATTGCCCCAATGCAGTTCTCTTTCCACTGTCCCCTTTTACGTTCCCACTGCCACCACCATGGTTCAAGACACTGTTACTGTTTTACGAACTGTTGCAGACTGGTCTCCCACCCCTAGTTCCATCTTATGCCCAGCTGATGGAGTAGTTTTTCTAAAGCATGCATCTGACTGTATAATTTCCCACCTCAAACCTCCCATGGCTTCCCATGGCCTCTGGGATTAAGTCCAGATTCCTTAGGAGTTCCTTTAGGGCCCTCCATAATTTGACCTTTTTACTTCTAATCACCTACTCCCGTTTGCATCTCCTAAGTTTCAGCCACATGAATTGTTCCTCAATCTTTGTGTTTTTCTCCCTCCATCCGTTATCCACGTTGCTCTCTTGACCTAGATTTCTGATTTCCACCATCTCTGCCTGACAAAGTTCTAATACCCTTAAAGGCTTACTTCAAATGTGAAATCAGCTAAAATAACCTGTTCCTATGCTGGACTCTCTTAGCACTTTATTTCATCCTATTCTGTTACCACATTCTACTTTTATTATGAGTATTTAATACTTATTCCATAAATACTTGTCAAGTACCTGTTGTCAGTGTGGCCCTGTACTAGGGTCCGTGGGGATATAAAATGAAGCCGATTTGGATCTTGGTTTTCAAAGGACTTAATTTTAGGTTGGGGGATAATGTGAACCTAAGTAACATTGTTTTCAAGGTGGAAGAAAAGAAGTATTTCAAGAGTCCAGAGGGAGAACTCACTCTGCTAGAGGGATCAGAGAAGGCTTTGTGGAGGAGGTGGTGTCCAAGCTAGCTTGGAGGATCAGCGACCTATGTGGATGTACACAGGGAAGGTATTCCACCCAGAGGGAATACCAGGAACAAAGAAAGGAGACTGAAAGGAGCAGGGTGTGTTGGCAAAGGTGAAGTTTTGTCTGTTAATAAGGGGCCTCATGGAAGACCGGGCTGGTGTCAGGTTTGTTAAGGCTGCCTAGAGAATGGCCACATGTTCCAGGCAAGAAGATAAGACTGTCCTGTACACATGGAATCCATTGACAGGTTTCAACAAGCGACTGAAAAAATTAAGGTGATTTAAGAATAATTATGTGGCAGCAAAGTGGGAGGCAAATTTTACAGAGACACTGTAAACAAGGAGACTGATAACGCAACAAGGAGTAAGGACATGGGGGTGGCCTGGTGGTGTAGTGGTTAAGTTCACACACTCAGCTTCAGTGGCCCTGGGTTCGCAAGTTCAGATCCCAGGCATTGACCTCTGCACTGCACGTTAAGCCATGCTATGGCAGCATCCTATATAAAATAGAGGAAGAGATGTTAGCTTGGGGCCGATCTTCCTCACATACACATAAAAAGAATAACGACAAATATTTATTGAGCACTTACAGAGGGCCGTGCAATACCTTTACCTGCAATATCTCATTTATTGCTCACAAATATTACTCATTCATTTTCACAAATAAGAAAATGTAAGCTTAGAGAATGTGGGTGTCCAGGTTTACCCCTGGTGACAGAGCTGGAAGTTGAACCCTTTTACTGTCTCCAGTAGTTGATCTACAAATTAGCTATAATCTGAAAGTGTTAGCAGTAGAATTAGAGGGGAAGATCCAAGAAGTGATACTTTTTTTTTTTTGAGGAAGATTAGTCCTGAACTAACTTCCTCTTTTTGTTGAGGAAGACTGGCCCTGAGCTAACATCCATGCCCATCTTCCTCTGCTTTATATGTGGGACGCCTACCACAGCATAACGTGCCAAGCAGTGCCATGTCTGAGCCCGGGGTCCGAACCAGTGAACCCCAGGCCGCCAAAGTGGAATGTACACACTTAACCACTGCAACACTGGGCCGGCCCCTGATATTCTTTTTAAGTGATAGTATTTTTGTACTTTAAGTTTGAGGTGAGGAATGAAAAAGCAATAAATATCACCATGGTTGGGCTAAATTCCTGGACTGTCTTCACCAGTATTGGTCTCATCATGTATCTCCTACATAGATTTCTTTTATTTTTTAATGTTTTTTTTGCTGAGGAAGATTCACCCTGAGCTAACGTCTGTGCCAATCTTCCTCTATTTTGTATGTGGGTTGCTGCCACAGCATGGCTGCCAATGAGTGGTGTAGGTCCATGCCCCAGAACTGAACCCAGGCTGCTGAAGCAGAGCACACCAAGCTTAACCACTAGGTCACGGGGCCAACCCCCTACATGTGTTTCTATAGTAAAGAAATAAGACACCAGTAAGCAAAATATGTTGTGACAGTTTTGCTTCACTTTACAAAAACTCATAATACCAAAATGGGGAAAGGGTATAGTTACTAGTTGGGCTTGGCCTTCTACTTGGACTCCTCAGAAACCTTGCAGAAGAAAGTGGCAACAGCACTGGCTTGGAGATGTACCAAGCTCTGCTTCCAAATATTCCTCTTGGGGATGTTTCCTGAATGTGAACTGGAATTTTTGAAGGCATTTGCCTCTAGGGGAAAGACCATTCTTGCGTTAGTACCTGTTTAAAGATGTTTAATGGTTTCAGGGCACTGGAGGAGTGATTGTCCTAGGCTCTGGTCAAGTCAGCAACATCCACCCGCCCCCCCCACCCCCCCAAACAAAACAAGGTAGCAATAAAGAGGAAGAGCTAGTGAGTGTGCCCTTCCGGAACCACGAGATTGCTCTGCATCTCTTTGGTACTCTCTTCGCAATCGCTGAGGACTGTAAAAAGAGGAGCAGGCAGGGGCAAGGTTCATTTATTCCAGTCCCTTCTATTCCACCCCTCCTTGCCCTTTATACTTCAGGTCTTCTCCTGATGTAGCTGGAGAAATTAAACCCTGTGTATGTCAATCCTTCAAACTCAGGAAAAGCTTTTCATCTCCTAAACTTCAAGTATACCTTTTATAATACATTGAGTACCTCTTCCCCTTGGCTAATGTTCTTACATCACTTTGTATATGTTTTATTATTCTGATTAGACCGTAAGTTCCTTAAAAACAGAAATCACCTTTAAAAAAAATAAGACCTCCCACCACCTGCACGATTGTCTTGAATATGGTAGTGATTCAGTCTTGATTTGTCATTTTTCTCCTCTTTTTTTCTGATTTATCTCTTCTACTCAACACTTTTCTCATTAAAAAGTTCAAAGATGCTCTAGAACAAGGTTATTCATTCAACAATGTTCATTAGATTCATTCTATATGTCAGGTACCTCTGAATGTTAGTGCTGATTACTATCTCTTGGGGTCATGATTCTTAGTGTTTTTTGGGTCATCAACACCTTTGAGAGTCTAATAAAAGCCATTGAAACCTTCTCTCAGAAACACATACATAATAAAATAATGCTGCAACCCTGTCATAGGGTCTAGACTTTCTGACTTGATCAAAACCAAAACCATTTGAAAAAATCCAAAATCCTCTTCAGTGTGACATGTTTAGGAATTACCACTGCATTATCACGTATGATCTATCTATATAGACAAAATGTGTCAGCATTCATATGTAGTTGGTTGACCATATAGCACTAAGGGAACTATTTCAATATTTGAACTGATTTTTATTGTTGTTGTTGTTGAGGAAGATTTGCCCTGAGCTAACATCTGTGCCAATCTTCGTCTATGTTGTATGTGGGTCGCCACCACGGCATAGCCGCTGATGAGTGGTGTGGGTCCACACCTGGGAATCAAACCCTGGCTGCCAAAGTGGAGCATGCTGCACTTAACCACTAGGCCTGGGGCCAGACCCAAACTATTTTGTTTAATCATAAAGACTTTAAAGCAAGAAATGGCCGTCTTTCTGCCACTAGAATTTGGAAGGCAAAATACAATACAGCATCATTTTTTCATTAAGGTAAGAGGTCTGATTCTTCAGTGATAAAAGCATTTTTCAAATTATAATATGTCATATTGGTAAACCTAGTTTTTGAAATGTTTGCCTTGTGTTTTAACTTTTGTGCCATCTGAAACATATATAATCAAATTCAACTGAGAACTAAAGTACATAAATGAGATTTTTCATAGCACATTTTCCCATGAGATTATTATAATTGATGTTTTAATCAATGTTTGTTTATTATCTTGAAAAATTATTTGTTTTCACTGAAGAGAATGAGTAGAGTGTACATGAGTTATTTTCAGAACAGTTTACCAGTGGGTTTCTTTGTATTACTTCCACTGTGCTGCTCTCCCTAATTAGCATCAGCATTTGCTAGATTTTATTGCAGAAAGACTGGCAAAGAGAAACCCTGTCATCTGGAACCTGAGTTCTCTGAATTTGTATAAAACTTGTACATGTAAAAGGTGCAGAAAGGGAACAGAAACTATCATTTGAGAATTTCTTCTCTATGTGAATAATTAATGATGGAATAACTGGACACAACGAGATTTACCGTCATCCGCAGCTCCTTACCTCTACCTCGAAACTTGTGGCAATGATTATTATTTCAGTAAGACAAAGCTGTTGAGATTCCCAAAAAGGATGAGATTTCCAGTGACTTTTAGGCATCCAGTGGGACAGAATTCTTTGCTGCTGGATTAAGTCTATTTTATTTATTTATTTATTTATTTGGAGGAAGATTAGCCCTCAGCTAACTACTGCCAGTCCTCCTCTTTTCGCTGAGGAAGCCTGGCTCTGAGCCAACATCCGTGCCCATCTTCCTCTAGTTTATACGTGGGACGCCTACCACAGCATGGCTGCCAAGCAGTGCCATGTCCGCACCCGGGATCTGAACCAGCGAACCCCGGGCCGCCGAGAAGCGGAACGTGCGAACTTAACCGCTGCGCCACCGGGCCGGCCCAGGATTAAGTCTATTTTAAATGGTAAAATGACCTGATTAAAACAAAAAGAATCTTCTACCCATGAAAAAGATCCCCAGGCAGTGCAAACATCATCACTATCATCAGTGAACATTATCGAGGTTCTTTCAAGGGTAAGTCACTCTGGGAGGTACCAAGCTTGCAAAGCATCACCCATGGCTGTGTCTTTTAGGTGCTCACAACTAGACTGTTACCCACACCTGGGCAGGGACCGTGTTTTTATTTATGTCGGTTTTGTTACATTCAGATTTCTTACACCTTCAATATTTACAACCATGTCTTGCCTATAATAGTTGCTAAATAAATATATGTTGAACATCTGAATCAACATCTATTAAAATAATTGGAGAGAAAAAAATAGAAGAGTTGAAGGAAAGCTTCTGTTTTGTAACGTAGCTTTTAAAAAGAAAAATGTTACATTATGTTCTTTTTTTTAAAACACCTTATGTGTTATTTGACACATACAAAATAACATATATGATAAATGTACATTTTTAGGCATAATATTAAAATAAGCTCCAGTGAACCCACCACCTATTCAAATAACTAGAAAATTACCAATACTGTGGAAAATGCTGGTGTTTTCCCCAATGTGGTCCTCCTGCCTCATCCCCAGCCTGAACTGCATTATCAATTCAGGGGTGGTCTAACTTTGAGATGTATAAATCAGTAACAGCGCTTTACAGAAGACAAATCTATGTAGTTCTTTATTAAGAATTACACATTTAGAGCCAGCCCCACCCAATTCCTGTCTAGTGGTTAAAGTTTGACGCACTCCACTTCGGCAGCCTGGGTTCTGTTCCCAGTCATGGAACCACACCTCTCATCTGTCAGTAGCCATCCTGTGGCAGCATCCCACATAGAAGAACTAGAAGGACTTACATCTCAGATATACAACCATGTACTAGGGCCTTGGGGAGGAAAAAAGAGGAAGAAAAATAGAGGAAGATTGACAACAGATGTTAGCTCAGGGTGACTCTTTCCCAGAAAAAAACAAAAAAACAAAAAAAGAAGAAGATTACACATTTAGTAAGTGAATGAAAAATAAATACATTTGTTAATAGTCATGTGGAAGATCATTTATTACAGGCCCTTTGGATATCATCAAAAAACAGTAAGCAAAGTTACTTCTATGTGCCAAATCCTGGGTACATGACAACAGTCTACCTGTGCACACAGGGAAGGCATGAACCAGAGTTCATTTCCTAGGGTCTTGTTTTGCCTTTCCTTCCCTCTGGTGGTGTAAAATGATTTTTGAGATGTCATTTTTTTGAAATTTGCTTTAAATTGCTTTTCTATTTGTCATGTATGTTTCCTATTTCATAGTCTCAAAACTGTCTTTAATCGTTTGGGCTATGTTTTTGCATAGATTCTGAGTGAAACTCTCCCTGTGAGTTTTCTTTGAAGAGATTTTGAGTTATAACACTGGCTATAAGTAAAGATTTACTAAAGCAGAACATAAAAGAAAAATAAAGACCCAAGCGACACACAGAATGGCATTGTAGTAACATCGTATCAAATAATTCTTACGTCAATATGTACCAGGTGCATCCTTTTATACAATACGTATTATAGTCTATTATGTCTAGTATCATAAACTCATAAATTCCAAAGAAATACCATATTGTAAATTAACAGAGTTCCTTTCCAGGACAATTTTCCCCTTGTTAACCTTTCTACATCTGGTTTCCATTGCAGTTCTATACACAGCCATCAAGTAGTCTTTCTGATTTCTTTTAATTTTTTATTTTGACATAATTTAAGACTTACAGAAAAGTTACAAGAATGGCGCAAAGAATTCCATGTCCTGTTCACCCATGTTTCCCATATGTCAACATTTCCACATTGGCACAGTCACACGTGTTCTCCTGTGCTCACTCGTGCCCACACATTCCCCCCTCCCCTCTCGGCAGACATGATGTCCGTTTGTCCCTAAAAATTTCAGTGTGTAATTCCTGAAATAAGGTCATTCTCTTGCATAACTAGAGTACAATTACCAAAATCAGGAAAAGAACATGATACCATTGTCTACTATTGTCTAATCTATAGTCTTTATTCAAATTTTGAAAATTGTCCCAATACTGTTCTTCATAGCAAAATAAAATTCCAGATCACGCATTGCATTCAGGTGTCATGTGTCTAGTCTCATTTAATCTGTCTTTGTTACAACACTGACTAATTTACTGATTTCTAACCAATCAACATGCTGAGAGTTTTTAAGGAAGAAGTATATTTCAAATAGTTGAATTAATCACTGTCATGATACACAGGAGAATTTTTAGATGCTAATTATCTTATGTTATATTCATTAAAATTCATTCCCAAAGAAATGGTAGAACAAAAGGTGAGAAAAAACAATTTAGAATTCTAGACTTTTTTCCCCCATACTAACCCAATCCATGTTTTTTTACAGTTGAGAAAATAGAAAACAGAATGAGACAGATTAGGTAATTGATCACAAGTCCTCCAGCTCTCCTGATTCCTGGATCTCTGTAGTTTTCTCTATAGCATGTAATGCTCAGTGGAAAAAAGTCATTATAAAACTCTGAAAGTTGTACATTGATTTATTTTTATTCTATCTATATTTGTATAGAATTGGTATATTTGTATTTTAATTCTATATTAAATCTATATTAATTCTGTATTTGGTTTGCCCTTAAGAATTCTGCCTACCAGTAGTCTCTATCTATTACATATTTATCCTTTACAATAGGTGTATCATAGATATTTTATTTATATTATTTGAAATGTAATGCTTGTTATATATAGAAGTTAAATGTGTCTTAAGACCGTCTACACAGTATTTAGACAGCAGTGTGACACTTTGTCTAGGACACAGGTGTAATGTGACCTATGTACTTCACGGAAGACAAGCTGGGCTCCAGTCTATGTCCTAAAGGAGAGGAACCTTTTAACAGGTACTGCTCTAAACTTTCTACCCAAGTGTCCCTGATAGGAGAGGGGACCAAAGAGGTTACAGCTACAGGCCTGAGGGTGCAGCCTGAGCTGGTATACACAAAGCTGCACATTTCTTTAAAACTATGTATTTCGTATTTAAAATTCATACACATTGTATGTTTTTATTGGTTAAAAAGATGTTGGCCCCCTAAAAACCACCTAAGAGATAAAACTTATTTTTTCCTGTAGCTTCAAATACCACTGTACATCACCACCCCACAGTTTGAGAAAGATGTGAAGAAATTTATGAAGAGAGTTGGTGGAATTCCATGCTTGGGGTCCAGACAGAACAAGTGTAGTAACTCATGAGTGGCTGACAAGTAAAAGGCAGTCTGTGGAGAAGGGCACAAGTGGCACTCGAGTGCAGTAAGGTGGAGCAGAGCAGTCCTGTGGACTTTGATGCCACCATGAGGAGTTGGAGAAATACAGTGAACAATAGGCAGATTGGGAGGAAGGAAACCAGGATTCTGCTTCTCTCTCTGCTGATCCTTTGCCATGTGACCTTGGGCAGGGCACTGAAATCTGGGCTCTGATATCCTTATATGGAGAAAGGCAGGACTGGAATAGGTGATTGTGTTTCCTTCTGGCTATAATATTTTGTGGTTCATTATGAACTAATAGAATGCATTAGCTTGTTTATAGTTCTTATGTTTCTTAATTTACAATTAAATCTGATAGATGCTCTTAATATTATTACTAGCCATTTGCTGCTGATAATATGCACTATTTATTTCAATGCAACCGGTGTATTTACACTTTTAAGAATATCTCTGTGAAATCTAGGCCTGCCATCTTATGGATCCTAAATGGTACTACCGAAATGCAGGGTAGTATATCTGTCAGAGTCAGGAGATGATTTTTGCACAGATTAAGAGAATACCTGCTTAGGTATATGTAGTTTGTTTCCAAAAGAGTTTATGCAGTATTTTGAAATTTATTTTCTTTGACAATTCTTAATTTTAACTCTCTAGAAGAGAATCCGAGTAAATCTAAGATTTTTTCCTATTTCCCACATCCAATTTTAATTGTTCATTGGTCCTAATAAGTATTTTCTAGGCAACATTTCATTTTCTAAATGGCTATAGGTAGTTCCTTTGCTTTTGAAATTGTTTGGATCAAGAGAATGGTTCTTTGAAGCGTTATATGGAAGTGCTGGCATGCATATTTTATGAAAGCTGTGATCAGCTACTCATCAACGATTGTGAAATATAACAGTCTTCCTTTTCTCTTTTTATATAGCTGAAAAGTGATGAGAATGGATGGTTTTCCAATGCAACTTGGATGAGTGTTTGTGGAATTCTCTCCTTCCACCCCCTGCTGACACACCTTAGCATTTCTCTTCTGTCACATAAAGGATCCAAAAACACAGAACTTCTGTTCACAATGAACACGGGGGAGTTAGACAGTAGGAAACATTTTTCAACTCTTTCAAAACTGTAACTTTAAAATATTGCAAATGAAAGACCAAGGGAAACAGACTGCTTCCCAAGTGAATTGTGGAATTTGTCTCTAATTAACTTTCTTTTGTCCAAAACAGATCCAAATAAAGTTATTTTGCCTCCCTTCCCACTAATATAATTTGAGACACTGAAATATTCTAAGGATTGCTTTTGATGGGCATCCTGAAATTTTATTTGGGGCAAAAATGGTAATTCTTCTGTTTAAGGTTGCTGATTTCATGAAGCTTTTCAAACCGTGCTCTGTTTCCCACTGGTTTTCAATTTGTTTGCAATATGCTTCAGTGTTTGTGGAGGTTTTAATCCCTTTCCAGCTGAAACGTGATTATTATAGTACAGTAGAAGGCAGCATTTGGACATGGCTGACGGTGCAAGCACTTGCTGTAATTAATTTTCATTGGTATGGATCCTTACAGCTGAATCAAACAGCAGCAGCCCATATCAATCGTAGAGAAATATAGGGGGATTCTCCTCCAAACCGTTTTAGCTTCTCGGGGCTCCATTTTTTAGCTGAATAGTGACATGGGCTGAGATTACCTCCTTCCTGCTGCCTCCTGAAGGTTAATGCTTTCTCGCATCATCTCATGATTTAATTATCAGACCCCATTTCTTTAGAATTCTCTCTCCTCTTATTTGGCTAAGTCCTATTATTGACTTCCAGGAAACAGTTTAAAGTATTATTTCCACGTTGAGCCCAATCAAGACTGTGACCTCCATATTTTTCTGTTTATTTTGGTTATGTATTTGTAGATTTTTACAAATAGTTAAAATATCTTAAAATTCTAGTTGAAGATAAAAATGTATATTTTTTTAGTCTGACTCTAATAATTTACTTAAAACATGCTTGACAAAGCTTTTGGTTTTTACTTCCAGCTGCTCAATTCATGCTTCAGAATTTCTAAATCATCTACATGTGCTTTTACTCTTAAAATATGCTGTTATTATAAAATTAAATGACTATGTCAAGTGCCAACAATGCATTTTATGGAAACGAAATGGTTCACAAAAATAAATCACTGTAGGAAACATATCTCACAAATAAGTGTTTTGTGAGGTTCAAGTTTCACTTAAAAAGGTAAAGATTGAAATAATTCTAATGCTATAAAACCTGGTTTTGGAGAAGGAATGCAAATGTGTAATTTACATGTTGAAACATAAGTGTATAGCTACCTATTACATTTCAAAGTTTAGTTTCCTTTTACTCCTGCCATGAGAATATTCCAGTAGCCATAAATCCAAAAATTAAATCATCGCCAATTATGTGCCTTCCATTTAAATATGCAATTAAAATCTTTAGGCAATTACTTTTGGAAGAATAAGGTACCAGTGTAAAATTTAGCTTGAGCCAACTGGTTTTATAGAGATACTAGGGGTTAGGACTTCAACATATATTTGGGGGGGGGTCACAATTCATGACAAGATAAGGAGGAGATGGGTGGATGAGTAGGCAGGGGAAACAGCATATGCCAAAATCCTTTGGTGGGAGGAAGCATGGCCTGTGTGGAATGGAGAGGGGAAGTGTGGTGCGAGAGGAAGCTGGAGAGGAAGTAAAGATTAGTTGTTAGGCCTACATTAGGGATTTTGGTCATAACGTAAAAGCAATGAAAAGTTACTGCTGAATTTCAGCAGAAACAAGATGTGATCAGATTTGCACTTTGAAAAAATCGTCCTGGCTACAGTGTGCAGAATGGGTCAGTGACAGCAAGAAGGGGTGCAGGTGTACCAGCTGGAAGCTACTGCAGTCGAGCAGGTGAGAGAGGAAGGGACATAGAGGGAATAGAAAGTGAAATCAGCGAGCCTCCTGGTAGATCAGATGTGGGGATGAAGGAGGAACCATCAAGGATGGTTCGTTCCTAGAATTCTGTCTTGTTTATCTGCATGCATGGAGGGGACACTGAGAAAGAACCAGGTTAAGGGACAAAATTGTGAGTTGTGTTGGACATGTTGGGCTTGGGGTGCTCCTTGTGGAATGTCAGATAAACATTTGTGAATCTGGAGCTTAAAGGAAGGTCCCAGCTGAAGATGAAAATTAGAGTCATTGGCATGTAAGTGATGTTGAAGATGTGCACCCTGGATGAGAGAGTCTAGAGAGAGAAGAGCAGAGGATCTAGGGCAGTAGCAGAAAATGGGCCTACGAAGGAGACTGAGGCAGAGCAGCCCAAGAGAGAGAAGAGGAAAACTGGGAGAGTATGACTTCACAGAAGCCGGGGAAGACGGAATGTTCAGATACAGCTGAGAGGGCAAAAAAACGTCCATTGGATGTAGCAATATGGAAGTGATTGGGAACCTTAGAAAAAGATGCTTTGGTGTAGCAAAGTGGGAGGAAGCCGGACTGGAGGGGTTTGAGGAGTGAATGGTGGGGGCAGAGCCGGGGCACAAGGAAATGAAGACAGTCTGTATAGACACTGCCACTTTCCAGAAGTTTTGAAATGGTGGAAGCAGTGGTTGCTGGAAGCAGGGTTGGGACTGTCTTAGCTCAGGTGGCCATAAGAAAGTGGTGTAAACTGGGTGCTTAAACAACAGACATTTATTTTCTCGTGCTTTTAGAGGCTAGAAGTCCAAGGTCAAGGTGCCAGCATGGTTGGTTTCCGGTGAGAGCCCACTTCCTGGCTTGTAGTGGTCGTCTTCTCTCTGTGTCCTCACATGGTAGGAAGTGAGAAACGGAGAGTAAGCTCTGGTATCTCTTCTTATAAGGGCACTTCATTCCATCCTCAAGGCTCCACTTCATGACCTCATCTAAATGTAATCACTTCCCAGAGGTCTCATCTCCAAATACCATCACATTGGGGGTTACGGCTTCAACATGGGAACTTGGAGGAGCAAGGGCAGGGGACACAATTCAGTCCATAGCAAGAGAAAGTATTTTGGTTTTGTTTTTAACTGGGAGTGCCTTCAGCATACTGAAAAGTTGCAATTGAGGGGGAAAGAGTGAATATTTGAGCCAAAGAAGGGTAATTGAAAGCATACAGCAAGGAGAAAACAGAATAGAAAGAGTGACCTTAGATAGAAAAGGAGACACTTTCCCATTTAAAAGGATTCTTTAGGATTTTGTCCTTTGGGGAAAACAGCAAGTGGTGTGGAATTGCCCAGACCACTTCACCTGCGAGTGGAGAGGAGAGCTTCTCCACCGTGTTCGGAACTGTCAGGATCTCTCCCGTTAGGTTCGTCGCTGCAGCACCTGCGGTGCAGAAGAGGAGCAGACTCCAGTGTCTGCACGTTTTAATGTTTTCAAGTATCAAAGCAAATCATTTTTTACCTCCTCCCAGCCCTGGGCAGGGGTGAGGTGGAAACGGGGAAATAAAATTCAGTTTTCTAGGAAATGATCTATAAAAGATGGTGGCGGTGTTTTCCTCGTGATCCACTACTTCTCTGCTCCCCTCCCTCTTCCTGCGTATTTCCTCCATCCGCAGAAATCAGCATCTGAGGAGCAGGGTCCCTTCAAGTGCTCTGCTTGTGACAGCTGACGGATAGGGGAGCACTGTGCTGGCTGTCTTCCTGCCCTGGTTTTCCTGGGTGATAAAACAAAGCGAGCTTCCCCCACGCCCCTCCTCCCTCAGATGGTCCTCAGACCCGGGCTGATGCTGCAGCCCAGGGCAGGTTTTTATGCTCCTCTGTTTGATAGAGTCTAATCTGGCAGCTGCTATAAATACAGGAGGACCCAAAGATCAAGTCTTTAGTAAATCAGTCTTGGTAACCTAGTCAATAAATCATAAGATATGCCACAGTGGCAAAATAGATGATCATTTTCCCTTTTTAAAATAAAAGTTTATGATTTTCAGTCACTTCAAGGCACACTTTTTCTATTTCTGCGGCAGTAAAGAAAAGGTTATATAAGTTTTTCCATGCCGTGGTGTAGTCAAGTCCAACCCAGAACAAAGTCCATCTCGTCCTCTTTATCTGGGTGATAATTCGTTTTGCTGTATTCATCATTTCTGGCTTCTTTCATTTTTTAAATCCTGGGCTTGGTTGGACCTTAATATAAGCATTCCTGGGACTCCTCCGTGCTCTCCTGTCCTAATGTATTTCCATTCTGTGTCTCCTGTATTAAGCTTTGTGTCCCACGTATGCATTTGTGGACTGGCCTTCAGCTGCATCTGTTCCTGTTTGTTGAATCTGCTGAGAAAGAAAGAATGGGCCCCGGCTGGTAGGGGCTCAGGAACACTCTAGTTCATACTGGCATAAGTGGCCTTAGGATTTCCATGAAACTATTCCTTTTCTGTATTTTTATTTTTGTCTTTTAAAAAAATTGCATGGTGGGTGCTGGCCTGGTGGCACAGCGGTTAAGTTTGCACATTCTGCTTCAGCAGTCCAGGATTCGCTGGTTCGTGTGATCCCTGGTGTGGACCTATGCACCACTTGTCACGCCATGCTGTGGCAGGCGTCCCACGTAGAAAGTAGAGGAAGATGGGCACGGATGTTAGCTCAGGGCCAGTCTTCCTCAGCAAAAAGAGGAGGATTGGTGGCGGATGTTAGCTCGGGGCTAATCTTCCTCAAAAAAAAAAAATTGCATAGGCATTCCCTGAAAATATTATTGTAAAAGATTAGAAAAATACAGAAGTATTTATAGCAAGATGTAAAAAAAAATTTCTCCACCATCTCTCTTCCCAACACTTCTGCTATCAGTTCCATTTGCTGTTTCCAAAGCGAGGTTTGCATCTTTTCAGTACCTTTTCTGGGTTCGTGTACATAAATACTGGAAATATACCTGTGTGTGTATATATATGTATTCACACACATGTTTATTTATTTTACATATATTTATATATTATATAAACAGATACACAGGTTTTATGTATTTATATATCATATTACATTTTATATATTTATATATGTATATATACATATACACATTTATGAGGTTTTATTTACATTAGCGAGATCATATCATACATATTATTCTAACTTGGTTTTTCATTTAATATGTTTTTGGAGTCTTTCTATTCCCCCTCCCTTCTTCCCTCTTATTCTTTTTAATCACTGCAAAGTATTCCATAATATAGGTGTATCATTATGTAACCAATTCCCTATTTTTGTTTTTTGTTGTAATTGATAATGCTGCAGTGGACAGAGTTACCCTTGCATTTTGGTCCATAAGTGAAAGTATTCTTTTAGGTTAGATTCAAAGTAGTGGTATCCTGGGCATATGCATTCAATCAAATTTTTGGAAAACGTCTGTGGCACCCTTCTGGCTCTGCTGTTCCCCCAGCGAGCGCTGCCCTGGAACTCCCTGTTCTGCCTTGACTAGTCTTCCTAGCTTCTGAAAGAAGGAGCCAAGTGAGGGGAAGGTGGCTGGGGGCTGGGTTGGCAACACGGCAACCAATGCTGCCATATCCGTGTTAGAGAACCAAGAAAGTTGGGAAATGTGGCAAAAGCAAAGGGTCACAGGAGGATCTGCCAACATCTGGGTTCCTGGATGTCCAGGAACACAGACACCTTGCTCTGGAAAGCAGAAATCTAAAATTCTGGGCTTTGAAGGACACAGCACATGCTTCAATCTTAGTTTGCTTAAATGGAAATTAACTTTTTCTAAGGCTTTACCCAATGATCTACATTGAGACAATTGGCTAACTTGTATTCAGAAAAAAAGTATAGTTTGGTTTCTACCCTACATCATGCCTCAAGATGAAATTTCAGATAAATCAAAAATTTAGATGTAAGAAATGAAACTAGATTGTACTAAAAGAAAATTTCAGTGAATATTTATATATCCTAGAGTTGGCCTTGATTTTTCTTAGCATGACACTCTAGCTTTGGCTAGAAACCACAAAGCAAAATAAACTGATTTGACTAAAAGAACCTCATAAGAACTTTCCCATGGCAAGAAAATCCAACGTAAGTCAAAATTTAAGATAAACAACCTGGGGCAATATACTTATGTAATAAATAATAGAACTGTGTAACATCCTATATGCATATGTATAAAGAATTCTTACAAGTAAACAAGAAAAAGACACTCTCCAATAGGAAAATGCCAAAGGTCGTGATTAAGCAATTTACCAAAGAAGAAACACAATGGACCATAAGTATTTAAGTGTAAGTTGGTCAATATTTCTGGAGCTAAGCAACCTTATATATTAAATGATATGTATTAAAAGTTTTAAAAGTTTCACTCCCTCTGACCCAGAAATTCCACTTCTTGGAATTTATCCTAAGGACATAATGATGGATGTGTGCAAAGATTTAATTCATAGATGTTAATTTCAGTCTTATTTATAATTTTTAAAAATGGGATACAATCTATCAGAGAGAAGTGACTCATGAATCATGGTACAACAACATAGTTTTAATGGGTTTGTAGTATGTCACTGATGTTATAGAAATGATGACAGGCAAAGATACTCATGGGATACTGTTAAATGAAAAAATCAGATTCTGAAGCATCATGTACCATGCAAAGCCGCTACTTTTTATCCCCTAGAATGTGCTTATTCATAAGAGAAAAGCCCAAATTTTAATAGTAGTTATCTGGTTTGGGCAGATATGATTTTCATTTTATTATTTTTGCTTGTCTATAGTTTCTGAATATTTCATGTATTACTAAAAATTATGTTAAAATAATTTCATATTTGCCAGGTGCTATTTCTAACCCATTGATCTTGCTTCATCTCTTTACATCTACTTATTTAAACATTACATAGAGTCTCCAATTTTGGGGTCACTTTTTGTAAATCTTTAGTGAATAGAGGTGCTAAGTCTCGCGTTAAGCATATGAAAGAATAGACTTAAAGGTAAGAAAATAGACTAAACTATCTCAAACTTTCGTAATAAAATTCTATGATTTAAGACATGAGACACACTGTCTAATAAGTGGCTCACAAACACGTTCCTAGAAATACACTCTGAGTATATTTCTGGCTCATTTTTTTATTATGTGTGGATGAGTACTGGTGTAGAGATCAGGAATATAACAAATATTAACACTACTATTTTAACTTCCCCAAATATTTATGGATTAGTGAATTAAGAAAAATGATGTCACTTTCAGTTGTTAGCACTTCTTGAACTGCGAATTAGTTCACTCAAGCAGTTTATTTTTAATTTACTTGATTTTATTTT
This sequence comes from Equus quagga, assembly GCF_021613505.1. Classification (NCBI taxonomy): domain Eukaryota; kingdom Metazoa; phylum Chordata; class Mammalia; order Perissodactyla; family Equidae; genus Equus; species Equus quagga. Next base: position 32,250,263 of record NC_060286.1, on the reverse strand, counting down.
AATTCACTTGATTTTTCTCAAAATTGTTTTTCTGCAAATTAAAATGGAGCTCTGCTTGCAAAACAATATTACTCAGACACCCTGAACATAATGATTCGCTTCATCTCTTATTCTCATCTTTGATCATAGCTGCGGAGCGTGGTTTTAGTGAAGATGGATTTGATTATCATCTTCTAAAGAAAAATTGCCATATCCATATAAATGAATAGTCAGTTTTAATTAGTTTATTATCTTGGGTTTGGTGGAATTCTTTAATGGATATTTGAGATAACTGAGCAGATGAGGGTGGTGGGGTATTCACTTATTCATTCATTCAGCAGACTTTTCTGCAGCACCTACCATGTACCAAGGACCATGTGGCTTCCCACTCCCATTCCTTTCTTCCTTCATGCCTACCACGTGCCGAGCACAGTGCCAGACTATGAGGATACAACGTGGAGAGCGGCAAACTTGCTATCTGCCCTCATGGGTCTTGAAGTCTAGTAGAGAGAGGCACATCTATACAGATGAATACAAGCTATAACTGCATGAGAGAGGTATGTTGAGAAAGAGTGGAGGGAAAAAGAATAAGATCAGAAAAGGCTCATAGAGAAGAGGAGTCTTGCTGAGTCATAAAAGATGAGGAAATGCTGATGGTGAGAGGGAATTCATCGCTCTAATAGCAACATGGGAGAAAGAGGAGAGAGAAGCTGGACCAGGAGTGGGGAGACTAGGCAAGTGATGATAGGACCCTGGACTGGGGGAATAGCAGCAGAGGAAGAGAGATGGGAACAGATACGATATGTGGTAAAGAGAGAGAAACACGGTCCTGATGCCTGGATGAAGGGTAAAAGAAAGAAAAGAGGCAGGAAGACTCCCAAGTCAGGAAGCCTCAGAAGTCGCCTGGGAGGGTGGATGTTGGTACTGTCCCTGGCCGTGGGGACAGGTTTTGCAGAGATGAACAAACAGTTTGAGGCACCTGCAAGACCCTGGCTGGATGTATATAGGTCTAGGTGCAGGTGAGAGTCTGGGCCAGAAATAGATTCTAGAGGCATCTGTATCTAAGAGGTCCACTTACATGACAGCTTGAAGACGGCCTAATGCTTTGGACTCTTAGACTCTTAGACTCTCGTTTTAATTATTATATTGCTGGAGTCACTCTCTCATTTCCATTATTTCAAATTGTTCATCCCATAAAGGAACATTGCCAGCAGTGGATAATCACAGCGCTGCAATGGCTAATGCTGCATTATGTCCCCTGGGGAGTTTGAAAATGTAAAGTCCTGGATCCCACCCCCAGAGACTGATCAGTACGGTGAGTAGGAGAGGCAGAGACACTTAATGTTCACCAAATATCCAGGCACCCCCCTCATCAGCCCCTGGCAGTGGGTGAGATCATGTGACAGGTTCTGGCCGATGGACTGTGAGTAGATATGCCTGGAGCCCCTGTGACTCTTCTTCCCCTGCCGCATCGACAGCAAGAGGCCTCGTCTCCATGGTGGAGTCACAGGAGAGAAGCAGCCTGTGTCCCTGAGTCCCTGCTGGAAAGGAGATTCCCTGGAGGACACTCAGAGCCACAGTGGACTTTGCATGAGTGAGAAATAAACCTTTCAGTGTTAAATCACCGAGCTTTTAGGGTGTGTCTGTTACTGAAGCCTAGCCTAGCCAATCCTAACCAATACAGCCAGCCTTCTGTGTATCCCAGAAACCAGCTTTATAAACATGCACTGTTGGTGATTCTGGTGCAGTGGCCCGCTGACCACACTTAGTGACCCAGTGTCCTTTGTTCAGAAATGAGGATGGGCATGTCGCTGAAGGAAGCATGATCCATCAGTGTAACTAATGTGTTGATCACAGTTTGTGAGCATCTGCCGTGTGCCAGGCATAGTGCTAAATGCTTCACATCTCACAACATCACCACCCTTGCAAGGTAGATATGATTGTACCCACGCAGGACGTGGGAGAGTGGGATTTGAACCCAGTTCTGATTCCAAACTTGTGCTTTGACTCAAAAACTCTCAATGTGCAAACTTTACACCCCTGATGTTTTCAAGCTGGGGTCCTACAATTGAAAGTAACTTTAGCACCCCCATCAGAATGACTTGCAAAGGTTGTGTAATATTAAATAGTAAAAATTTTCTTAAACTTTCTTTATGATTTTCAGCTAAGCATTCTTCAGGCTTTGAGAACAGCGATCTAGCATGCCTTTAATTTTCCTAACAAGAAGTGAAGATTTTGAATTCGAAGGGCTGCGAAGAAAATTTGCTGTGGAGTTACAGTTCCTTGTCTGGGGACCCCAGAATCTAAGGAATTTGCAAATCAGCAAACCAAGCTAATAGCACAAATTAGTTGTAATAATATTTCTTTACAAGTTCCTATGCATTGACCATATGTCAAAAAGAGTGAAAAACAGTCTCCACAGAGAAAGACAAATACTGTGTGTTCTCACTTATATGTGGAATCTAAAAAAGCCAAACTCATAGAAACCAAGAGTAGACGGGCGGTTGCCAGGGGCTGGGGGGTGGGGAATGGGGAGACGTTGGTCAAAGGGCACAAACTTCCTTTTATAAGAGAAATAAGTCCTGGGGAGCTAATGTATAGTACGGTGACTATAGTTTACAATACTATATTGTATACTTGAAAGTTGCTAGGAGAGTAGATCTTAAATGTTCTCACCACACACACACACAAATGGTAATTCTGCGAGGTGATGGAAGTGTTAACCTAATTATGGGAAACATTTTGCAATATATCCACGTATCTAATCATGGCATTGTACACCTTAAACTTATACAGTGTTATATGTTAACTATATGTTATATGTCAATTATCTTTCAATAAACCTGGAAAAGAAATAGTCTCCAGATCAACAGTGTGTATAGTTTATCCTCTCTTGGTTCTCAACAACTCAGTGTTCTCATCTACTTCAAAGCAGAACTGTGTCTTCTTGAGATGCTGGACTTAAATTAGGCCCAGTCTTCGCCCAGTCATATAATTTTGCATTTGCTGCTTCTCCTGGGCAGGTGCCAAGACAGCCCAACTCGTAGACACAAAGAGAATAGTTATGACCCACTCAAAACCAAAGTTCAGCTAACCAGTGGAATGCAACGCAGAGGGTGGGAACGTTTAAGTAATCATAGTACAACCACCACGATGACAAAAATACCTCAGACAACTTCTCAGTAGAAGAAATTATTGTCCCAACAGACCATGGATGTGCTTTTTAAACTGTTAAATGTCAAACCAGCTGATAGGATCAAATGTTGACAAGGATTCAAAGGGGTTTTTCTTATCAAATTGAGAAGCTTATTGCAAAATCATTATCTACGGTCTACACCAGTTGGGAATCTTGTTAGAAACCTTGGCTAAAAGGCTTTCTAGGGTTTTTTTCCCCTTAACTTCCCTTGGGAAATGGGTAGCATGGAGGGAGAGGTTACTGTGGGATACCATGACTGAGAAAGCAATTTACGCAGCAATTGCTAAAAAGGGCGATTGGCTGATTGATATAATTTAATGCCAGTTCTCAGAGTAATTGAAAATTAGAAGAATGATTAGGTGCAAGCTCATGAAATATCTCCAAGCATGACTTGCTCAAGTCCCACGTCAAACAAAGGAGCATGGAAGAAATATGCCACTGCAGTCCCAAAGTAACCCATCCAAGAACCCACACCTTGCCTGCCGTGAGGACCCACAGAGGAAGGCATTTACCTTTGGTGGAAAGTTCATTGAACGTGCTGCATTGACTATTTGAAAGTTACTTGTTCCAAACGCCCTTTAGAAACCAGCAATCCTATTAGCTTGAATCTAGAACAGTTACCTACCTGCAGTAAAAAGTAATTACAACTGTCAGCCAGCAAATAATTGCTTCAGTGTCTAAGTGAATGGGAAATCTTTCCTGGAAGGAATTTGTGTTCCTAAATGAGTCAGCTCAGCCTATCGTCTCTGCTTCGGTTGCTGACACATTGGGCCATCTGCCTAAACCAATGAGGAAGAGTGAAGGGGGTGAGGGAGCTTCAATTGGTGGAAACGATGCAGGACAGGGACTGCCCAAAGCTTAGCCTTTCCTGAAGACATGGGCATCCTAGGCAGGTTTCATGTCAAGGACTTGGCCGCTGGCTGCCTCATAAAACCTCTGGAGCTCCAATCTTTTCTGCCCGTTGTTTGCTAGTGCTTTCTAAATGTATATGGGAGTCTGGTAGACAGGACTCCTCTGCCCACAGCTGGGTAATAATGTCAAGGGATGTCAAAGTAGACCATTTCTAAAGGAAGTGAATGAGGAGGGATTGGCAAGGTCAGGAGTCAATCTATAAAAGGCAAAAATTCCAGTGAATTGGAGCAATGTCTTTCCAATAATATTCAAAAGCCCCAGATGCTCAGAACTCTCAGGGACCTCACTTTCACCTCCTGAAAAGCCAGCTGCACTTTGGTGGGTATCCCCTACATCACCAACAGCTGGAAGAACTGGGATATAGCGGAACCTACTCTGGACTGGGAGAGGGTCAGCGTTCTGGCCCAGGCATGCCATGAGCCAGCTGCTCGATCTTGGGCCAGATCTTGAATTTTCCAGACTTCTGTCTCATCACATGACAAATGACAAGGGCAGTTATTGTTGAAGACTCTCCTCCTTCGAGATTTTTCTTGAGATTTGGGACACAGTTGGGCTCTGTGATCTGAACACTGGCAGAATGCTGGAGGCAGCCAGCTTTAGGGATGAGGGTTTGAGGAGCTCTCCGGAGCTTAATTGAAAGGTTTGTGAAGAGCTCCTGTGTGTGGAGGGCCAGAAGGCATGGTTAAGCCCTGGGGGAAATTTACAGATAAACTGGGGCAGATTTGGGAGAGAGCAGGTGATCAGGGAGAGGCCTGGCTCCCCGGTGGCTGTGTGCCTAGAGACTAGGACCTTCTGCAGGTGGATAGAATGATATTATCTGTTTTCCTCTGCAAGTGAAGAAGATGAAGCGTTGTGGGAATGTTATATTGGTGAGCATGGTTGACGCGAAGAGTGAGCCCCGCCTGCTGAGCCGCCAGCTTCCTGCTTGGTCTTCCATTTTAGTAACACCTAATTTGGCAACTCACGGTTGCCTGCATAAATAACAGACCATAGTGTGGTTATGTAGCTGTGCACCAGCCTCTGTTTTTCATTCTCGCTTCAGCCCCAAGTTTAATATTAATATTGACTCATAATACTAAACACCTAACTTAACTGCAGACGCATTTACTCCTTAGAGACCAACAATATCGGTTTGGAATGTGTTGCTAAGAAGACATGAATTCTTTCCTAAATAATCATGCCTGGGGTTAGTTGCTTAAGTGACATTAATTAAGCAAATGCCAGATACAATTATTTACTAATTATTAATTCAAAGTATATTTTCTTTCTCTCCACTTTAGATTTACCTTATTATCAGATCTATGAAAAACGTTAACAGAAAGATGTATATTTAATGTGTACCTACTGAGGATGTCATTTGCTTTTACTGCACTGCTTTGAACTGCTTATCAACTGTAATGCTTTTATAAATAACAATTTTTGATGCAATGACTAGGGCACTAATTCACCTATTTTTTACAAAGGACATTGCTGGAATTTTTTTTGGTGAGGAAGATTGGCCCTGAGCAAACATCTGTTGCCAATCTTCCTCTTTTTGCTTGAGGAAGATTGCCGCTGAGCTAACGTCTGTGCCAGTCTTCCTCTATTTTGTATGTGGGATGTCACCACAGCATGGCTTGATGAGCAGTGTGTAGGTCTGCGCCCAGGATCCAAACCAGCAAACCCTGGGCCACCAAAGCAGAGCACACAAACTTAACCACTACGCCACCAGGCCAGCCCCAGTTCAAAATATTTCACAGGCGAATTGGACCCTCTGAAACTACCCCCACCAGCCATCAGGTGTGTTTTCCATATTCATTCTGTAAGTGTTCAAGTGCTGCTCTTTGCTGAGGACTGGGCCGGGCACCTAAGTGCCGTAGAAATTGAGAATGAGCACTTGACTGCTTTCTGTTTTTATTTCCCTTGGAGAGAGCTTTCATTTTCAAGGCTGAAACTTTGGAGAGCTTGTCCTTTATCAAGATTTCAAATTCTGTGCAGACAACTCTCAAATCGACATTTCCAGCCCTGGAGGCCTCCAGGCCCCCATCCCCACTCCGATATTCTGTCATCTGAAACCAGACCCTACCGCTGGGATGCTCTTAGTCTGGGAGGCACCTTTTGCTGGGCCTTGCAGTGTGGGGGGTGGATGGGTGTGGGCAGAGGGGCATGGGAGGTGTTCCAGGTAGGAGAGCAGCAAACAGAATTAGGAATAAAAGGGGTGTGGTGGCGCCACTGTCAGCCTCCTGTAGCAGGAGGGTGAGAGAGCCAAAGCAGTTAAACCTTGTGTTCAGTAGATGAAACAGCGGGGTGGCGTCAGTGAACAGAATGGACTGGAAGGGGACTGGAGGCAGGGGGATGAGCCAGAACGCTGTTTTAGTATTGCAAGTATAGCATAATGATAGTATGGATTAAAATGACAGGCCATTTCGATCCTTTTGGAGGAGGAGAAGGTCACGAACCCTTTGAAAATAGAATGAGAGCTATGGGTCTTTTCCCAAAAAAACATGCACTAGGGGCCGGCCCAGTGGCCGAGTGGTCAAGTTTGCGTGCTCTGCCTCGGTGGCCCAGGGTTTCACTGGTTTGGATCCTGGGCGCAGACATGGCACCACTCATTAGGCCACGTTGAGGCGGTGTCCCATGTGCCACAACTAGAAGGACCCACAACTAAAATATATACAACTATGTACTTGGGGTATTTGGGGAGAAAAAGTAGAAAGAAAAAAAAAGATTGGCAACAATTGTTAGCTCAGGTGCCAATTTTTGAAAAAAAAAAGAGAAAAAAATGCACAAATGTACGAAGTATTCTGTGTCATTTGGGGTGGGGCGTTCATTGGTCCCAGTGGTGATGAAATAGATTTAGGATCCCCAAAGGAAATAGGAATATTTGTACAGCATAACTGGCAGAGGTCAATGGGGAGACTTGCAAAAGGAAACAGTTTGGGAAAGAAAGGAACAGGTTTAGTTTCATTCAACAGGACATGTGGAGATGTGGAGATGGGCTTGGGGCCACTGAACATGTCTGGAGCTGTGAGGAGAGACCCCACAGCATGGCTGGAGGGGGAGACCTGAGTCCTTTGACTCAACTGTAAGAGTTTACATTTTGAGAATGAATGAGCTCCCTGAGTTAATGAAGAAGCAGAAAGCAATCAAGTGTTTCCCAATATAAATAATGAGGCACTAAATATGCAGGTAATATTCCTACAAGAGTTTGGGATTGCTGTTATAAAAACCATACATAAAGAAATAGATACTAGGTGAGTTCCTAACTAAATTATTTCATTAATATTCATTATAAAGCTTAAAAATAAGTTGTAAGAATCAAGATCAGGATAGAAGCTGCCCTTTTAAAATTATAGTTATTAAAAAGAGCTTAAGATGAACAGATGCATCCAGATGTCTACATTTTTCAAACTTGTTTCATGGTGTCTATATGCCGCAATGGCAGCCGTGCAGGTCAAAATAGCACGCTTCTGCTGCTCCAGATTCTCTGCCCACATCACCCCGAGCTGGCAGCTGAAGCAGCAGCATCTTTTGACCCTGTAACCTGCACTCAGGTGGGGGTTCTTTAGAAACTGGTCTCCCAGGAACAGATGTGTAGGAGTAGCCTGCCCTCCCAGAAGAGATAAAAGAGAATCTTATGGTTACTTCCCGAAATTTCTGTTGTCCACTCTAAACAAGGAACCATCACTCTGACATTTGGATTTGGGGAATGCATCAGTTCTCTTGACTTGGGCCAAAGTGACACACCTCTTCCAGAGAATGAGGTGGACCGCATCCCTGAGTCTTCCCTCGGTCCCCCTCCCAGGCTATTTCCTCCTTCCCAAAGGGTCTGGTGGTCATTGGACCGGCCATCCAGGACCCTGCGTGGGTTCAGGCTGGGACCAACTATGCTATACCCTCAACCCCCTGGAAGTGAGCACTAGTCGTGACTTTCTCAGAACCACACCCTCTATTTACTACAACCTGTGTTAGGTCTCTACGTCCAGGTTCTTCAGATGACCTGAAAGCACATACTGTAGAATGAATTATCTGGCCATTTCCAGGCAGAGTAATTTACATACCAAGATAATTGTCTTTGGCAGCTCAAGGTCAAAAATAATCTTTATGTCTCAGGGGCTACAAAGCTTTCTGGACCCATTCGGATGGTCATGGCATAACAGGCCTTAAAGACTTCTGCTCTTCAGAACTTGCAACAACTGCATCCCTGTTGCTTGTTTATTTTATAGCGCTTATCTCATTAGAAAACATCAAATGACCAGAGAGGTGACTCTAGCCAAGGATTCCAGAGCATGGTCCTGTTAGCTGGGGAACCATTTTATTGGCTGAACCATAATTCTGTGTCGCCTTCACTGATGTTTGGAATAAGAGCCCTGAGAGACACACCGTCCCTCCCCACTGATGAAGGATCAGATGATAAATCCACTAGGTCTTTAGAAGCGTTACTTACAATAAGAGTTGAAGCAAAATAAGGTTTTCTCCTTGGCCCTAAAAAGCAAATTATCTGGAACTGCCTTGGTCTGCTCAGCTGGAGGAACCAGGGCCAACTTGGTGGGGACCTGTCCTGGGTAAGGGGCTGCCCGAGGGGTTTATATAGGCCTCATCAAAAGGATGGGTTTAAATTAAGGAGAAAGCAGGAAGCCACGGTTAGGAGCCAGAGAAGCTGTCTTAAGCATCAGGTCCAAGGGTCAGGAAAGGCTGTAAGCAGAAGGCAGGTTAGGGGACAAGAACTGAGGGGTCAACCAAATATATGCTTGTATAACAGACGAGTGAATTGGGACCAGATCTGTGACCGAGGAGGCAATGGCCTTGGGGGGAACGTGTTCTAACTGGGGGTGACCAAAGGTGTGAAGGAAGATTGGCCAACTAAAATACGCCAGAACAGACTAACAAGGAAAATTCTAGAAAACTGAGGTTATATTTTTTGATGCAGGAGTGAAATTCCTAAAATGAGAGTTTGAAATCTGCTTGGGCCATGGGTATTTTGTATAACTTTGTAAAGGACTAATAAATGCTTGTTAGTTTACACAGCTACTCCCTCGTCTCAAGCACAGGCTTCCTTCTGGTGTTTTGTGTGGTCTGGTCTCAAATGGCCTGAGTAGCCGAGGCGTTACCCAGCCTCTGGGATATTAGTAGTGCAGCATCTTGTTATCAGGCCTATTTTTCTGGGTGATAACAGGCCTGCCTTCCTGCCTTCAGCCTTACCTTGGAATGGTAAATCCCTTGTGCCAAGTGAAAAGCTTCCCTTTCTATTGACACATCTGAAATACTTGCAGACTTAGGGTCACCAGGCAGAGTGGGCTGAGCCAGCTGGAAGAAGCCGGGGCCCTGCATGGTTGTGTGTTTACCGCGGCCAGGCAGGCGGCTCGCTGGTGCTGAATCTGGACTCCCACGGAGGCCCATTTGCTGCTTTTGTCGCCTTGCCAACGGCTTCATCTCCCTCCCCACTGCTCTTCCAGCTCTTCTGTGACTGTGGGAGCAGTTCAGGAGGCCCCCTCTGACCTTTCCTTGCCTCCGCCTCACCTCCCGGTGAGTTTTCTGGCGGGGGCTATGTTCTACCTGGGGTGCCCCTCCTGGGAATGACACAGAGTTTCCAGGAGATTAAAAAAACCCCTGGGGGAATGTCATCTCTGTGTTATGTTCCCTCAGCCCTTAGAGACCAGGGCAGTGCTGGCAATCTGGTCAGTGCTTACTAAAAGAAACATTAAAAGAAATCAAACACACGGACATATTTAGGTCTTGGTGCAAAGCATTATAATCGCTTCCGGCAGTTCTAAAAGTTGGTAGGATGATATGACATGTCAGTACTTTCAAAATCTCAGCTGCCTCTTGCGAATATACTGGATCCTAGAGATTCTTGCTTTTGAGCTCTGAGGATGACGATGGTTCGCCATGACTTTCACAGTTACTCAAGGGCAGGAGACCAGGTTTTCCCGAGCTTTCTGATTCTGAAAGGTTCACTTCTGGAAGGTTATTTACAAGCCCACTGACACAGAGCCCAGGGCTGCTGGCTGGCATCACAGAGATGCTAATTTAGTCTTCTATCTTTATTACAGGATCCCATTTAAAAGAAAAACTACTCAGTACTGTCTATCTGATTGCTTAGGGTCTCATGCCGTGATGGATAAAGTTTTACAGTAATTGAAAAAGTAATGAATAAAACCCCAGGCAGGAAATAAATCACAAAGTTCATTAATTCAAAGCACCAAACATTAATTTGTAGAACACTATAGCACAGTGTAAAATAACATTACCTACAGTGTAAGAATGAGAGAAAGTGGGAATTAATTTTATTTTAATTTTTAATGCACTTTTGACTGCTCAGAAAAAAGATATTAAACATGAACATAATTTGATATACACACTGGCATTTATTAAACCACTGATTCATGAACAAATTAAGCACCATGTATGTTTTAAGTATTAAAGCTTCCACAGTGATAATTAACTTGAATGTCAAAGAGGAAACCATTATCAGCCTATTCTGCAGAATCCCCCATAGATGATGCAACCCATATGCTGGAGGATTGTGGAAAGTTGCCATCAGCTGCTTGATGATCTCAAGAGAGGTGGAAAGACATTATGCTGTCACTTGTTCTAATGAATCTGTTAGCCAGGCATTTGAGGATAGTGAAAAATCAGGAGATGAATTTTCATCCTTGATGCCACCTTTCAGTCTAACAGGGAAAGATCTGTTTCTCATCCTTAGGCCAATCAAGCTGCATTCTGGAAGCTCGTCTACGACATACGCATCACTAATGATGCAGATCGGAGAACTACACTGGGAGTGTCGCTTAGGCTGAATGACCGTCACCACTCTGTGACATTTCACTGCTGGGGTCATTGAATTTGAGGGACCTGACTTGAATTTTGATTCTTTGAAGACAAAAACTAACTCAAAAGAAGTAGCAAATCGGCATGATTTTTCACTAAAAGAGTTGTCACTCCAGGGATGGAATTAATTGATAAACCAATCAGGTGCTAAACCAACATATACCGCGGTGTTGGGTTTTTTCCTAGTTGCAAAAGTGGATGTAACCTCGGAATTCTATTTGGTTGGGGTTGAAATTGAGCATAGGATTCCAAGATGCTAAAAAAAGCATTTATTCTCTTTGACATTTGTTAGTGTATTTGTTTACTCGAACAGGGCATTTGGCTTAAATTATCTAGTTTGACAGGCTGCAATGATCAAATTAACAAAATGATTGCTAAGTATTCACTAAGCACATTCATAAATTCTATTGGTTATTTAATATTTATGTCCATAATTTTCCTGCAAATGAATCACTTCCACTCAAGATTGTAATTTGCCTCACATCAGTGGCCTCTTGGTTGGTGCACCCTGTAGAGCCACTTTGGCTCATAGTTTGCAATTATTTATGCAAAAAATTAGTAATCAGAAATTGAAATTTATTTAAATTATCCTGGAAGAAATAAATTTGGGTCTGAGCTATCCTCTCTTTTTTAAAAGATTTTATTTTTCCTTTTTGTCCCCAAAGTCCCCTGGTATATAGTTGTATATTTTAGTTGTGGGTCCTCCTAGTTGTGGCAGTGGGACACCGTGGCCTCAATGTGACCTGACAAGAGGTGCCATGTCCCGGCCCAGGATCTGAACCAGCGAAACCCTGGACTGCCTCAGTGGAGCACACGTACTTAATCACTTGGCCACGGGGCTGGCCCCTGAGCTATCCTTTTGAAAATAACTTTTTTCTCTTTTTATTATCAAGGTAAAAATATTCATTATATACTGTTCATAAAAATATAAAATTGAATGTGTATATTTTCCACAACTCCACTGACAGATGTTACCTTGTTTACTTTGGGGTGCATAAACTTTATTTTCCCAGTATACATAGATATTTTTCCCAGAAGTGTGATCACACTAAGCCTATTGTTTTAAAACCTTTCAAGAAACATGTCATATATCATGGTGTTAGCGCTGACACTGAAATTAAACTAAAGATTTCAAAGAACTCAGCAAAAAAAAGAAATAAGAAAAAAAAACACAGAAAAAACTCTATTTTTATATCTAATTCATGATAGTGGTTGCTTTTGGGGAAAGGGTGGAAAGGAAGTGGGTTTGGGTTTGGGGTAGGGTATACAGGGACTTCGATTTTATCTATAATATTTTATTTCTTTTATTTAAATCAGGGTTTTTCAGTTTCAGCCATACTGACATTTTGGGCCAGACAGTTCCTTGTTGTGGGTGTGGTCCTGAGCATTTTGGGGCGTTTAGCAGCATCCCTGGCCTCTATCCAATAGATGCTAGTAGCAGTCCCCAGTTGTGACAACCAAAAATATCTCCAGACATTGCCAAATGTCCCCTGGGGAGGAAAAATGTCCTTCCTCCTCTCCTTGAGAGCCACTGATTTATAAGAAAAACAAATAAGTACAAATAGAACAAATTAAGAAAAAAGAAGAAAATGTTAACGTGCTAAATTGGGGGTAGGAGTGAGCACATGATAAGTTTTTGTATTATTCTGTATCTTCTGTAAATTCTTCCCAAAGACTCAAAAGGAAAATGTATCTTTTTATTCTTTTTTAAAAGATCCAAATCTTTTAGCTTACTGATCATTGAAAGTGATGTTTCCAATAAATTCCTGTCTTTGACCCACCGCAGGCTGGACACACCCTTGCTTAACCAACCCCTGGGGATGCGCTCTTTGATCGGCCGCTTCACCTGCTTATTTTACAGAGATTTTCGGTAATTCATCTTCACTCTGGATGGCTGTATGTTGGCCCATTTTCTTGCTCCTGCCTGATTTCCGGCAATCTGTCACATACTCTCCTGAATATTCTTCCCTGTCTAATCCATTCTTCATACTGCCACAGAGGGATCTTTCTAAGACACAAATATTTAACATTCATTACTTAAAATCCTTCAAAAGAAGGTCCAAATTCCTTAGCATGGTGCAATCCTGCAATGTGAGTCTTATGCAAATCACCTGGAGTCAGCACAGACTTACAGGTGAACAGGACTGTCCCCCCAAGATTGTACTCACTCCAGACACGGGCTGTAAGTTCAGGGGTCCCCAGGCTACCTGCACTCATGACCAGCTGGCTACAAATTCAGGGATTTCCTCAACCGCCTAAGGTATGATAATCTGCTAGAACAACTCACAGAATTCTCAGGAAAGTGCTATGCTTAGGATTATAGTTTTATTATAAAGGGTATAAATCAGGACCAACCCAATGAAGAGACACACAGGGCCAGGTCCGGAAGCATCCTGAATGTAGAGCTTCTGTGCACTTACCCTGTGGAATCAAGATGCACCATCCTCCTGGCACATTGATGTGTTCACCAACCAGGAAGCTCACTGGAGCCTTTGTGTCTCGAATTTTATTGGAGTTTTATTACGTAGGCATGATTGATTGAATTATTGGCCACGTGATTAAACTCAGTCTCCAGCCCCCCTCCACGCCCTAGAGGTCGGCTGGCTCAAAGCCCCAACCCTCTAGTCACATGGTTGGTCTTTCCAGCATGGCTGGTCCACATCCTGAGTCATTGCATTAGCACAAACTCAGGTGTGGTCAGGGACCCACCATGAATAACAAAGAATCACTCAGGAAATGTCAAGGGTTTGGCATTTACCTCTGAGGAAGAACCAGAGGCAAGAACCAGATAAATTCTTGTACAACATAGAGCATCAGGGTTCTTCAGGACCTGACCCCAGCCACTCTTCCCAGGCTCACCCCAGCTTCTCTCACGTCACTGCAGCCACATGCAGCCACATAGTCCTGGTCGAGGGTCCTTGGGCACATCTTTCTGTTTTAGAATCTGGACTTCCACACATGCTATTTCCTCTCCCTACATTTGCTTTCTCCTTGATCTATCCAGTAAAATCCTCCTCATCTATTAAGACCGGGGTAAGCAGCTACCTCTGTGGAGCCCTCCCAGTCAGAGTGAATTCCCACCTCCCCGGTGGGGCTAGTATTCCTTGTTCATTAGGGATGATCTTTGCAGAATTGTTTGTTGCGATGTCAGTATGTGCTGTTGGCACGGAGTATAGTTACTTTGCTGAATAAATGTTTTGTGGAGCTGTGCCTTTATTGTTTGAAGTGATATTTGTCTTTTTAGAAAGTGTCCTCTTGCTCTCGTTGCCTTCTGTTTTTGCCGTCTTACTGCTCATGCTCCAGCACAGTGGTAGTTCATCATTACAAGCATCCTTCTTGGCTACTGGTGGATGAGCTACCATTTAAGATCCTGTAGCTGACAATCCTGTCCGGCCACTTTTGTCTTGGAGAACATGGATAACATCAGTGAGATGACACAAGTGAGGTTTGCTAAACATCTGGAAATAAGGAATGGTTATATATATTGTGATCCCATCCACTGGATGAAATATTATACACCTAATACATATTTATGAGATTTGTAATAAAAGAGAGAGATGCCTATGTAGAATATTAAGAGGAAAAGTAATCACATCTATGATGAAAAAAATATATGCATAAACTAAGACACTGGAAAAGCATAAAAGAAAGAAACAAAAGAAAAGCCTGCATAGAAATACTCCAAAAGAGTATCTGTCTTTGGCTAATGGAAGTATGGGTGACTATTCCCCATCTTCTTTATATTTTCCTGTATGTGAAACTTTTTCTATATCAAGCATGTATTGCATGCTTAAAATAGTAGGAGAGGATAGTTCCTCTCTGCATTCCCAAATAGGTGGGCAAAAGGTGAAAACCACTTTAATTTAGACACTTTCACCTGCAACTGGAAATTTACAGGTGAAAAAATTCACACTTTTGCTCTTTTTGGCAATGAGAGGAGGAGTGAAAAGCAAGGTGCAGATGGAAATAAAGGGGGAGGAGACAAACCAGCCACTCGTGGCCCACACTTAAAAGGCATATGACCACAGCGAGGAGAATTGCCAGGGAGACAAAAGTCAACAAGAAAAAGGAGTTTTTAAATGGAGACTGGGACCAAACCAGTTGTTAAAATGTCACTTTTCTAGTCAAAGAAAAGCAGCCTGAATAGTGGGGACTTAACTATTTGCTTATTAAAAAATTATTTAGGGGCCAGCCCCATGGGGTAGTGGTTAAATGTGGTGCACTCCACTTCAGTGGCCCGGGTTCATGGTTTGGATCCCAGGTGTGGACCTATACCACTCGTCAGCCATGATGTGGCAGTGAGCTGTATATAAAGTGGAGGAAGACTGGCACAGATGTTAGCTCAGGCTAATCTTCCTCAGCAAAAAAAAAAAAAAAAATTGAAAAAATAAGAGGTTTATGTTGTTTCATTGATATCTTTCATTATCAATATAACTTATAAAACATATATCACTTTCTGGAAGAGTTCTAATCACAGCAAAAGCTGAAAATTCTTTCAGGGCATTTTGGGAAGAAGTGCTAGTTTAAGAATAAGCTACCCAATAAAATTCATTTAACCTTTAAAACTCTCGTTAAAGTTACTTTTATCCAAGGCTCTTAGGAAATGACCACACAACCTTCCTTATAGGAGAGTAAATCCAAGTGTTTCCCCCTAAAGATTATTCTAAATGGAAACCTCACTATCAAGCATGATTGGTCACGTTCTTCTCTAATTTCTGTACCGCTTCTAAAAACCTAACATATTTCAGACAGATTCTTGAGTATGTGAATTGTGATTTGGCACAAATAGGCTATTTTAGCTATGATGGAAGAACTGCTGTGTGAGCTTGTGTCCACATACTAAGGCATTTCCAACCTAAGACATTTTTACCCTCTCCAAAAAAAAAAACAATGGAAAGCAAATCACACCAATGAAGCGGCTCAGACTCTTCTATTTCCTTGTTGATATCCGTGGTTTCCAAAGGCACATTTTCTTTCTTTACTTCATAGGGACTATCAGAAAATTCCTTAAGAGTGAATGAGTTGATAGACCTGTTTCTCCGGTTTGCCTGAGTTAGTGAGTGAAGATTCTTTCCTTCTTAAAATGAAAGGAGTTTGCTTTTACACGTTCTGGGTAAACTGGTTTAAAAGTATCATCCACTGACACTAAGTGGAACACCTCCAGGCTGTGGGGTTATGACCTTGAGTGTGGAAATAGTGTCATTTACTCATTCATTCACTCATTCATTCTCTATTATTTAGGACTCTTGGTTGCAAGTGACAGAAAGTCGACTTGAATCTGTTGAACTGAAATAAGGAATGTATTATAAGGATATTGGGCTGCTTCCCAGAACCCAACCATAAGGCTCCGGGGATAACTAGAACTAGCGTTCTAAAATCTCTGGAACCCTCCTGTCCAACTCACATCTGCTTTCATCTTTCTCTCTCCACAGGCACGTTTCCTCTGCTTCTCCACCAGCTCCTAAGCTAGTACATCTTGCACTTTAGACACACAAAGAGAGACCAGCTTCTCTCTCTCAGTTCTATTTCCAAAATTTCTGGAAAGGAACTTTGCTTGGCCTGGTTTGGGTCAGATCTGGGTGGAGCACCTACCAACTAAAGACTTGGCCCTGTTGGGTTACATACTTACTCTGATAAATCAGATAGGGCCAGGACAGCGAGGCCGCATCATACTAACACGATCACCTTGTAGATTTAGAAAGGAGGGTGCTAATTAAGCAAAACAAAAGGTGTACAAAAAATATGTAATATGTCCAGATTCCTTCTTACTACAGAAACATTACTATTATGGTTTTGATGCTCCTAAATCTTCCATATTAATTATTTTTCTGGAGTGGACAGATATAAAGCACTGGGGAAGACTGGCACCATCCAGGTGACCTGAGGTGATCTGCTAAGGCAGGCAGAAGCAGCCCCAATTAACTGAGCTAACTTAGAGCTAGAGATTTTGGTAGGAGTGAAAGTTGCAGACATGCAGGGGTTCACCACCCCTACTGTCATACTAACTCCCTTTTGGTAAGTACCGTGTGGATGCCTTCAAAGCTTGAAGCGTACTCATTTTGGACTCACATAACCCAATTCTCATACAGGTCTGCAGCTTTCACAAGAGTCCATCCATCTCTTGATTAGATTTGTATCTCTTTGGTTCCTAATGTATTTCCTATCTAACTCTAAAGATCTTTGAACTCCCTGGGACCCAAAGAAATATATTTTCACCTGCAAATACTTCAATATGTATCTCTAATATATAAGAACTTCAAAAAGTAACCTCGGTGCCATTAGTACATTAGTACAGCTAACAGAATTAACAAGAATTACCTGGTACCATCTAATACTGTCCACCTCTTATTCCTCCGTGTCTCAAAAAGGTCTTTTTTTGTCCAGTCAGAATCATAATGAGGCTATATTTGGTTGATATATCTCTAAAATCTTTTAATCTATTGCAATCTCCCACCCCGTTAAAGACATTGATTTGTTGAAGAAACCAGATTGTTTTCTATAATTTCCCACATTCTGGATTAGGCTGATTGCTTTCAAATGGTATGAACCCTTTACAATTTTCCTTTATTCCTATATTTCTGGTGGCAGATTCAGGTTCAACTCTTCTTTTTTAGCCAAGAATACTTAAATAGGCGGGTAAATATATTTTCGAACCAGCAAAGAACTTTGTGCTTGATAGCACCTTGAATTCTTTTGTATCCTGAGATATTTAAAGTGGTAAACTCACTAAAATTTGGATATCTTACATGGCTTTGAGGGGCACTTGTAGTCACAACTCACATTATAGCTAACTGTTATTAAGGGATTTCCACGAGCCAGGCCCATGCTAAACACTTTCCCTAAATATTTAATTTTCTAAACATATTGTAGAGGAAAGTAAAGCTTACAGAGTTTGATTAATTTGACCCAGTTAGGAAGTAATGGTATGAGTTCAGGAGTCGAATTGGAATCCCAATTTCCTACTAGTCTCCGCTCTGAACAATTCCATCTCCGAGTCGTTACTTCCCGGTTCTCACAGAAGCCCGCCAATACTTATTACTGGGAAGCGATCCCGCCCCGCCCCTCTACGTCCCGCCCCGCCCCGCCCCGCCGGGTTTCGAGCGAAGCCCAAGCGAGCGCCGGGAAAACCACACTTCCCAGAGTGCACCGCGACCGCGAAGGCCTCACTACCGGCGCCCGCTCACCGGCGCCATTTCTGTGGAGGGGAACGGCGGTGCGGCCTGTGATCATGGCGCTGTTCCCGGCCTTTGCGGGCGTTAGTGAAGCTCCCGCTAGCGGAAGTTCTAGGAAAGGTGAGCACACAGACGGGATAAAAAAGGCACTTGGCGGGCTTAAGACGTAGTTTCTCGGGCGCTGGTCTGGGCCCTTTTCTTGGATTTGTTTATCCATTTGTATCCCAGAGTTCTCCGCGGCGCCGCAAAGCCTTCTGGGAAGGGCTCCTTTCCTCCTCCGGGCTTCTGGGCTAGAGTTGTAGAGTCGTGAATGGGAGAAAGACAGACCAAGGACAGGCCCTGGAGCTGGGACTTCCATATGGTCATGTTGTTGGACCCCATTCTTCCTCTGAGCCTTAGTTACTTCACCTATAAAATGGGAATAATGGTACTCCACATCTCGAGGAGACTCCTGATGCAAATGCGGGGTGTTGTTCCGTCTTTCCTCCTTTCCTGTTTTACTTATTTCTGAAATGCTTATTGGGTTCATACCTTTTGGCGGACCTAGAGCTAGGGGATTATGATCCAAAGCTTAATCAAACACAGTTTCTCTCCAGATGGCCACAGCTGCTGGGAATTAGAACTAATATATATCTCTTGAGGGCCTACTGTGTGCCAGATGATGGCATTACATGTTTTATTTAAGCCTTAGACATTCTCAGGAGATCTGCCTTGTTAAAAGTGGAGGGACATAGTGAATTGTAATTTAGTCTTAAGTCGTGCCCTATGTGACAGAGTCCAGTTGTGTCTGACATCTGTGTTATATCCTGTCATAGCCCCTACACCTCTTTTTGGGTAACATTTCTCATAATTGTGAGTAATTTCTTGTATAATTAGTGTAATTTTGGTCATCCTGTATTGGACTGTATCCTCCATGTGGTCAGGGACAGTGTCTGGCTATTCATTGCTGCATAGGTAGCCCCTAGCAAGGCCTAAAATATAGTAGGTGTTCAGTAAATAACTTGCTGAAGGTACAGACCAATAGTAGGTACTTAACAGAAGAAATAGCAGGGTTAGAGATAAGGTAGGGTGTTAGAGCTGTCATAGGTAAACTACAGAAGTAATGACTTGTGATGGGAGGTTCAAAGAAAGCTTTATGTAGGAGCTAACTTTTGGGATGGATCTTCAAGAGGGTAGGATTTGGACAAATAGAGAAAGTGGAAGGGCATTCCAGGGCCTTCAAAGGCTTGCAGGAAGGAAAGCGTGAGACCTGTGCAGAGAACTGCGTATAGTCCAGTTTGTCTGGAAATACTGTGGCATAAAGAGGAGCCTTGGGAAGCATGGTTGGGACTGGCGGTGAGGGAGGGTAGTGACTTGAATAACAGCCCAAGGGTTTATCTTTTTATTTTTAGAGGACGAAATAGGGAAGTGTTGCTTTTGTCATTTATCTTAACCAGTATTTGTGGGACATCTGGGTATCTACCATCAGGATAATATTTATAAAAGAGCTTTTATAAAGTACTGTATTTTTAAAAATTTAAACAGCATTATCACTCAGTGAAAGTATAATTCTTTAATATCATCTAGTTTCCAGTCAGTGTTCAAATTTCCCAAATTGTCTCAAAAATGTCTTTTCTGTTTAGTTTATTCAAGTTAGGATCCAAAAAAGATCGAACGTTGCATTTCATGGATATGTCTCTTAGGTCTCTTTTTACTATAAAACAGTTTCTCCTTCCCCTCCATTTTCCCTTGGGATTTGTTTGTTGAAGAAACTGGGTCATTTATCCTGTCAACATTTCCCGCTGAATCCTTATGGTGGTGTTTAACGTGTTTCTCTATCCCAGTATTTCCTGTAAACTGGTAATTAGATCTAAAGAGTTAATTAGATTCAGGTATAACCTTTTAAGTTGTGAATACCTCATTGGGTGTGCTCTGCATTTGCTATTGAATGAAATCAGGAGGATGTACTGTGTAGTTTTCTCTCTTTTAGTGATGTTAAGATTGATCAGTGGATTCATGGACAGCCTGATTGACCCATTATGAAGCTACCCATCAACCTTTCACCTAATGATTTTTGCAGCTCTTTTTGATTATTGCTTAGATCTAGTATTTCATTGAGGTTACAATATGGATATTTTCTAACTTTAGCATTGCTCCTGTATTTATTAGCATCAATTATTCTGTAAAGAACTTTTTCTTTTCTTTCTTTTTTTTTGCTGAAGAAGATTCACCCTGAGCTAACAACATCTAGTGCCAATCTTCCCCTTTTTGCTTGAGGAAGATTTGCCCTAATGTCTGTGCCAGTCTTCCTGTATTTTGTATGTGGGTTGCCACCGCAGCATGGCTGCTGCCGAGTGATGTAGGTCTGTGCCCAGGAACCGAACCCAGGCTGCTGAAACAGAGTGTGCTGAACTTAACCACTAGGCCTTGGGGCCGGCCCCTAAAGAACTTTTTCTTAACGCTGTTGGGACACCCTCAAATACAGTTCAGGTAGGAAAGACAAGATGAATGCTTGATTTGTTCCCTTTGTCACTTTTCAGAATAATGAGTTGGGGTCCCAGCAACTTTTAGAGGTGACCAATGAGGTGTTTCTTTTTTTTCATTTTGATTTTTACTCATGAATTTTTACCATATTTATATTTCAGTCCATTGCAGATATTATTTTTCTAATGCTCAAAATGTCCCATCTTTGGCTAATGGGGGCTTAATCAAGTTGGTGCTTGTGTCTTTTTGACATGACCCAATTATCTTTTTACTTTTTAAAAGATTGGCGCCTGAGCTACCATCTGTTGCCAATCTTTTTTTTTCTTCCTTTTTCTCCCCGAAGGCCCCCAGTACGTAGTTGTATATCCTAGTTGTGTGTGCCTTTGGTTGTGCTGTATGGGACGCTGCCTCAGCATGGTCTGATGAGTGGTCCCATGTCCGTGCCCAGGATCTGAACCAGTGAAACCCTCGGCCGCAGAAGCAGAGTGCGTGAACTTAACCACTCAGCCATGGGGCCAGCCCCTGACCCAGTTATCTTTAATTGCTTCCTTACTTTCTGGCCTAAAAGATGCCAGAGTTCATCGCTTACATATGTTACGGCCTGGAATTGGCCATTTCTCCAAGGAAGCCTGGTTTCTTTTAGTGGAAAATGGTATGGGTATGTTAAAACCACAGATTGGATGTCAGGAGTACTCATTGCACTGGGTTGTCATTATTTCTAGACGTTTTCAGTGGTTAGAACGGGGAAGAGAAAAATATGTCATTAATTCATATTGATATTTCCAGTCCAAATTTAAGATTGTGAGATTTTTACTTAATTTCTTTGATTTAATATTTATAGTTCTTTCCTCTTATGCTGAAAATCTTAGTTCCTAGTGCCATTAGTACAATTATGTACATGTTCAAAATAACAATACTCATATGACTAATACTAAATAGTTCAGTATTTCTTTATGGTTCTATTTGTCCTTAGGACATATGCCTTGACGGATGTGTGGTCAAATTACCGTGTTTTAAAATCACTTGAAATAATTCTCTCTGTGGTTTTGTCACCAATTTGATATACAGTTAGGTATATTTTCAATTTTTAAGGATTGCTTTTTTCCTCTTTTTGATTTGATCTTGCTTTATAATGTTGTGAGATGTTTACATGGTTCTAAAGTTGAAAATATAGACCAGGTATAGTGAGAGAAAAAAACGCTTCCATCTCTGTTCCTCCAACCTCTTAAGTTTCTTCCCCTGTAGGTTAGAATTTTCATAAGTCACTGATAGCATTTTTTCCCCTGTTAATATGAGCCAACCACATTTCTCTTCTCTTTCTCAAATGGGTCCTATTTTGCATTTTACCTTAAATCCCAGAGATCACTTTACAGCAGAGTGTAGAGATCTTCGTCTTTTTTTTGACTGGTACACAGAACTCCATCATGTGGGTATCACATGCTTTATTCAACCAGTCCCTATTAAGGACATTTGGACTGTTTCCGGTCTTTTGCTGTTGTAAATAGAAGCACTGCACTTTTTGCCTTATGCTATAAAATGTTATAAAAATGTAAGATAGTGTTAGTAGTAGTGGGTGCAGTTTCAATAAAAAAAAAAAAAAGACAAAAAGAAACCACTCCTGGACAGGAAAGACAGGAAATACCAAAGCAAAGGAGAGGCTCTGCTCTCCACTCTCTAGGTGCTGTTCAGAGTTAGGCCAGGATTTAAGTGGGCATCACATTCAGTGAATGGTCTAGGGGGGCTAGATTCAGCCACATTCATTCTTTAAACAAACAGGTATACAGTGCCTCCTTTGTGTCAGGAGCAGCAGAGAGCTCCGGTGTCTTATCCCTCCAATTCTCAGGCTTTTCTTCCTACACCATCAGATTGTTTGTTGGGATTGTATACTCTAAAACAGCATTGCATGGAAGTTGAATATTTAGACAGAGTTCGGATGGAAGATGGCATATCAGTTTATTTAATCCTCTTAACATGTGAGGCAGGTATATTATCCATATTTGGGGAAGAAACTAAACTCGGTCTTTTTCTCCCCAAATCTCCTCTTCTTCCTGTGTCCACATAGCAGAAAATGGCACCACCATTCCCCCAAGCCAAAACTTAGACACATACCTCGACTTCCGCTTTTCCCCCATTCAGTTCTCTGTCCAGTCCTTCCAAATAACTCTTAAATTCATTAGTTTCTGTCTGTTCTCACTGCTGCTCCCTAGCTTTTGCCACCGTCATCCCTGGATTATTACAACAGCTTCCTATATAGTCTCTGTCTTCAGTCCTACCTCCACCCCGTGAACCACTCTCCACACTGTACCGAGAATTTTAAAATTATTTATTTAAAAGTCCTGTGTGCCATTCACTGGTCTAAATGCTTTACAGACGTTAAGTCATTGACTTCTCATAGCAACCCTATGAAGTTGGTACTATTATCTGCATTTTTTAAGGAGGAGGAAACGGAGGCTCAGAGCCAATAAGTAACTTGCCTACGGTCACACGTCTAATGAGTCACAGAGCCAGGATTTGAGGAAATCTAGCTTCGAAACGCGTGCTCTTAAACTCTGCTCTTCACTGCTTGTCTTTCAGACACTGGAGCTAATTTTGTCACCCTTGCTTAAAGCTTCCAAGAGTCTGCCCATGGCTCTTAGTTATAAACCCAAACTCTAACGTGTTGTTTAAGGCCCCCAAACCTCTCCGGCTTCATTTTGCCCCCACCTCCCCCACTCCCAGTGGTCCAGCCATAACAGCATCTGCTGCTTTGTTTCCCAGAGAGTCTTGTCTCACTTGCAGGCCCATTTCCTCTGCCTGGATGTTTCCAAGCAGCGTATTTGCTTAACTCCTTCTCATCATTTGGGTCTTAACTGAGATGTCCTCCCAGGCAGCTTTCTCTGATCCATACCTAGTTTGGATTAGGGAACCTACTTGCGTGCTCTCATTATTCCCTGCATATTTTCTCTGTCTTGGCATTTGTCTCATTGCATGTGAATGAGTGCCGGTTGTTCAGCTCCCTGAGGGTTGTGTTGGGTTTGTCTTGTTTGCTGTGTATTCCTGGTACCTTGAACAGTACCTGGCTCTTGGTAAAAAAGTGCTGCATGAAGGAAGGAGACTCAGAGAGATTAAGTATTTTGTTCAAAGTTGCACAACTAATACACGATAAAGCCAGTATTTGAACATAAGTCCTTCTGACTCCAAAACTTGTGTTATAAACCACACTATGATGTTGGAATGTTGGGGTTTTGGTTGTTTAAACATTACCTTTGGGATCCCTGGGTCTCTCAAATTGTAGGTTAGCTCTCTGGAAGGGCTGACTTTGCTTAGGTTCCCCGTAATCACCATCTTAAATGCAGTTCTTAGCCGTGTTCACCCCGGTGCCTTCTGTACGAATGTTTGTGCTCTCAGATTCTTTGTCAGAAAGTAAGGGTTTCCATCAAAATGAAGAGTTTGGCTCTTTTTAAAGGAACAGCTCCCTTCCCTAACGTATATATGCTAATTTATTTATACAATCAGCCCTAGAAATGTCTTTTGAATTATCATCACCGGAGAGATGGTGCTCACCTCTTAGCTCACTTAAACAAATTAGTAATCAGTGCTATTTTGTTAAAGTAGAATGGGGAGAGGGTATAGAACTTGGATATTTTATCTAATTGTGAGTTGAAATTTGTTTTTAAAGTTTGTCTATTCATGGCGATTCGTTCCTCCCTCTGCCCATAGTGGCATTGAATTAAAGTATTTTCACTAGTGATGGAGAAATAGAGTTATATGATAAACTTATTGCAAAAAGCATTTCAGCGTAAAGTGTTGAGTGATTCATTGTATTATTTTCTGTAAGGTTACACATGCTGTGCTTCTTCCAGATACCTGCCTGGGTTTTGTTACGGAGAAGTTCTAAAGCGGTTATTCTGCCTGATAGTTGCCCCATTCTTCCTTTCTTAGATGTGCGCATCCATATAAAAAAGTGCTAATTTCCAGGCAAGTTCCAACCTGTGATTTATTTACTAACCTGAAGGAACAAAAGGTTTGTCAGCCAGTCAGCTTCTCTATCTTAAACCCTAGACATGTGGTATCCTGCTAGTCTTCTCTGTAATATGTTACACTTAGCATATTACTCTGTAATATGTCCTGCTTAGTATTGACACAGTGATCTAATTACATATTTGATTTCTATCAAGGGCACTTGTAAATTATGTGAGGATGTAAGTAAATAGAGAAAAGGAC
The DNA here is from genome assembly GCF_021613505.1 of Equus quagga. Lineage (NCBI taxonomy): Eukaryota > Metazoa > Chordata > Mammalia > Perissodactyla > Equidae > Equus > Equus quagga. The sequence continues at coordinate 32,225,528 of NC_060286.1, read as the reverse complement.
TTTGCAATCTGATTAATAAAGCATCTTTTAATCTCAGATAACTTTCTCTAGGATTCTCTGTAACTAAAATGTAATTGAATAATCCAAATGTATTATGTGAACAGTTGAGGTTATGATTATATCTAAGCACTATGTGAGCAGAGGCCTGGCCTGTCGTGTTCACCACTGTACCCCAAAAACCTAGAACTGTGCCTGGACACACAGTAGGTATTCAGTACTTCATTCTTTAATGATTAAATCCACATTTACAGTGAAGACTGGAGGAATTATGATAGTTGTACTTTTTGTACCTAGGTAATGGCATGCTTTTGACGATCTCAAATTGCTTCAGTTTTTTGGGTAAATTAGGTGCTGGGGATACAAGGATGCAAAGATAGGGTTCAGATCCTCATTCATATTATTCATTCAACAGATATTTATGTAGTCCAGTTGCTTTGTGCCAAGGCACAGTGCTAGGAGTTGGGAGTACCTGAGTGAGTGGTCATGGCCTCTGCCCTCACGTTGCCTTTAGTTTGGGAAGAAAGGAGTGGGAAGTGGGGAGGTGAGCTGGAAACTTGAATGTAAGAGTTGTAAACCAGTTGGTGTATTTGTTTAGCTGGCAAAATAGATATATATTTTTTCTTTTGTCACTCCCTATAGTGTCACAGTAATCATTAGTAATCTGGTCCCTATAAGGATTTGAGTTGTTGACCTTTTTGGAATATAGTGGGAAGACTGACATGCAGATAATGAGATCACAATATGAAAATTGCCATGATAGCCCCAAGTGCCAACCAATTGCAAGGAGACTTTAGGAGAACCAACTCCTTAGTTGAGGAAGTGAAGAATAGCATTGTGGTGTGGTGGGGAGAGCCGGATGGAGCTTGCCGATCCAGGTGCAGATGTGTGCCCTGCACCACATGACTTAACTTCTTTAGGCTTCCAGCTGTTGATCTGTCAGTGGGGGAGTGGTGTCCAGGCTCTGCTCCAGGGAGCCTTCTCAGACCCACCCCCTCCCTCTGAACCCCCGACAAGAGCATCTCTGCTCTTTCTGTTCTGCACATCAGACTGCTTTGAAAGATTTTGTTTGAGCAGTGTGCTCTTTGGCTAAAAAAAGTTTTAAAATCTCGGGACTAGAGGATCTCCAAAATTTCTCCAGGCTAACATTCAATGATGATTACTTCTAATATTACATGCATGTTCACTGCTGACATGCTATGAAAAAGAACCAGGAAGTAGAAGAAGCAGTGGCAACTTCTTGTCAGATGAAAATACCTTTTGCCCTGACAAACGGTCACTTGATTGAGATGAAGGTCACACAGAGGTCAATGATGACTTGAGTTCAAACCCCAAGAGTTTTAGTTCTTTATAAACTATTTATTTTCACAATGGTCCCATATGGCAAAGCCTTAATTGCATCCTTAAGAAGCCTTTCTTGCACCTTCTGAAGACTTTGGGAGAGTCACACCCTTTATGTTATTTTGACATCTGTGTTTCTTTACATTTCCTCCAAGCTGTCATCACTACCTGGAATATTTATGTAAAAATGTACTAGAATTGTTTGAGAGCATCTCTCCTTGCGTATTGTTGTTCCATATTTTCCACTTTTCTTTTGTTCACAACAGAATTGTATTATTGTGGAAGTAATTGTGATCTCAGTGAGCAACGGGAACTATTTTCGCATCCCTCTTGCCAGGAATTAGGCCCAAGGGAAGGGAACCAGCCTCAGAAGGAAAAAGGAGACAGTAGAAGAAAGATTGCGTGAACAGTTGTTAGCACTTACTGGATATGACCTTACAAATTACTTAGTCCCTTTGAGCCTTAGTTTCCTCTTCTGTACACTGGAGATCATTACACCTCCCGTGGAGGGCTGTGGTGAGGATTAGAAGATGTGAGGATGTAGACTGCTTAGCTTGGTGCTTGGCCTGTGTTAGGCACTTAATAAGTTAGAATCCCCCTCTCTCCCTTTTTCCTGTGCTTTTTAATGTACCTTTCCTCCTTAGGAATTTTCCTTCCTCCCTTCCCTCTTCTCCGCAAGTATTTATCAAACTCCTGCTGATGTGTGCCAGGCGTTGCTCTCAGTGCTGGGGATACAGCAGTGAATAAACAAAGTCCCTGGCATCATGGAGCATGCATTCGCATATCTCCTCACTAAGATGCAGTTATCATCAGGGACTAGAATACAGAATGTATAAAGAACTGTTGCAACTCAATAATAAAAAGACAACCCAATTTAAAAATGGGCAAAGGATTTGGATAGTTATTTCTATTCAAATATGAATGGCCAATAAACACATCAAAAGATGTTCAACATCATTAGTCACCAGGGAAATGGAAATCAGAACCACAATGAGAAAACACATTACACCCACCAGGATGACTATAATCGAAAGACAGTAAAGAGTTGGCAAGCTTGCAGAGAAATTGGAATTCTCATACATTGTTAATGGGAATGTAAAATGGTGCAGCCAATTTGGAAAACAGTCTGGCAGTTCCTCAGAATGCTCGATGAGTTACCATATGACCCAGCAATTCTGCTTCTAGATATCTACCAAAGAGAAATGAACACATACGTCCATGTAAAAACTTGCACACCAGTGTTCACAGCGTTCTTCACAATAGCCCCAAATGCAAACAACCCAAGCATTGATCAACTGATGAATGGGTGAAACATGATATATCCATAAAATGGATTATTCTGCAGCAATAACAAGGCATGGAGTACTGGCACATGCTACAGCCTGGGTGAACCGTGAAAACATGCCAGGTGAAAGAAGCCAGTTGAAAAAGATCATGTATTGTATGATCTCTTTTATATTAAATGTCCAAAATAAGCAGATCTGCAGAGACGGAAGGTAGATGAGTGGTTGCCTAGGGCTGGGAGTAGGAGAGCAAAAGGGGGTGATGGAGAGTGACTGCAGATAGGCATGGACTTTCTTTGTGCAGTGATGAAAATGTTCGGAAATTATTTTGTGGTGGTACTTACACAATTCTAAATATACTAAAAACCATTGAATTGTACACTTTAAATGGGTGAACCTTATGGTATGTAAATTATAGGCATACCTCATTTTATTGCACTTTGCAGATATTGTGTTTTTTGCAAGACTCCATCAGCAAAAGATTAAAACTTGCTTGAAGGTAAGATGGTGGTTAGCATTTTTTGGCGATAAAATACTTTTAAATAAGGTATGTATATTGTTTTTTGAGACATAATGCTTTTGCACACTTAACAGACTACAATATAGTGTAAACGTAACTTTTATATGCACTGGGAAACCAAACAATTCGTGTCACTTCCTTTATTGCGATAATTGGCTGTATGGCGGTGGTCTAGAAGTGAACCTGCCATATCTCCTGAGATATATCTGTATACCCCAGTACAGCGGTTGAAAAGTGCAGTTACCCTTCTCTCTTACAGCTTCAGCCATTCCATGGGTTCTTTCTCCTCAGAATATGAATCTACTCCTGCCTCCCATCCTAAAACAAAACAGGACAAAATACAAACCCTTCCTTGGGCCCCCTTGCTGCTACTATCCCATATTTTTTTTTCTTTCCTTCACAGCTAAGACTCCTAAAAGTGAGAAAATGAATAATTCAGAAATAGTTCATTGCATAAGTTAGAAATTCATGGATAAGCAGAAAGAAGAAAAATTTTGAACATTTAATCTCACCACCCAGCGACGATCATTGTTAACATCTTATATAATTTTAGCATTAATTAGAAAAGTTAACACCTTGTGTTTTTATTTTCAAAAAGGAGTACTGTTACAAGGAAAGGTTTGTGTTAAAGTAAAGGTTCATATTAAGATAAATTCTACTAAGACAAAACGTTGGAATAAATTTTTTTAAAGAAAAATATCTTAATCTTCTGTAATATTAAGCATGGTAGGTTTTAATGCCTGATTTGATTTTTTAACTTTTTGGAATCGTCTAAATCAAATTTGAGGTCATTAAAACCTGATGCTTTGGAAGCGTTCATGCTCATTAGAGTGTGGATGGAGTCATAAAGCCTTGTTGCCATTTAGGCCACACTTGTTACATGGCTTCTGCTTAAGCCGCAGCCTGATATCACAAGAGGATTTTGGTCTTAAATATTTTAGAATGTGTTAAAGCCCCATGCCCTTTGTAATAAAAATTTCATGGATTCCCTTCACCTTCTGTGGATTGTTCAAAATGTCTGGCTGACATTGGCTGTGAATTAGGATGTCAGCTGATAAGACGGATTTCCTGCTTTAGAAGTCATATTGAGCTAATTTCATTGATCTTTTTTTCCCTTTTGCATGTGCAGAATTAGACTGGCTGAGCAACCCAAGCTTTTGTGTTGGAAGCATACCATCTCTGAGCCAACAAACTGAAGAGACCACAGCTCTTGCTTCTGAAGGGTTGCCACTGACAAGGTAGTTTTTTTGATAGATGGATTTTTAGTCTTTGTCAGTGTACTGCCTGTAGCTTAGCTGGAATGATGCTCCTTAGAAAACACTATGATGAAAGAGCTAAGTAAAACTCCTCCTGTTACTTAAAGTAATGAGGTGATCCTTGATTTTTTTCCCCTTACCTCAGTCTTACAGATTGCTCCCTTTTTTCCCCCTTTGCATTGCAGTGGCAAGAAGGTGACACAGTTACTGCCAATAATTAGGCCATGAGGGAAGTGGCATCGTTGTGATTCTTAAGTAACTTACTAACCTCATTAGTAACCTTTAGAATATTGTAATTCAGATATTTCTTTAGTTGCATTTTCAACACTTTTGTAAAAATAGAAGGAGCTTATATAATATAGTGTAGGGTAAAATCACACAAAAACTGGGGAAAGCAAGATGGCACACGTCTCTCCCCAGTTTTGAAAGAAGCTTGTTGTAGATCACTGAATTGAGAAATGAGCTCTCTCGCAAATGTAGACTAGCTGGTCTCATGAATATGATGAACCCTGGGAAGACATGTACTCTGAAAGCGTAACAAGCCTTTGGAAATTGAGAATAGTTGGTGCATGAGAGGGAGTTGTTTATAGATATTTCAGTAATGTGAAAGAGCTCATCATAACCTTTAAAACCAAGGACCAGAATTAAACTTTTTTTGGCATTCAGGACATGCTGGCATAAAACGTAGGCCTGAAAGTAAACCCTTTAAAACGTTGCTGTAAAAAATAATACATTTGATAAAATAACTGGTAGATTATTTCCTTTTAAAAATGTATAGATATAAAAGTATAGGTTTAGAACCTACTAAAATTAGAATTTCTTCGTCTGGTGTTATTTTAGGTCCCACTCTTAAGTCTTTAAGGTGAGTTGTAATCCAGGAAGATACTGTGTGATGTATGGGCAAATAGTAAGTCTGTGTGGGCATTTATAGGGTTCCCTTTTACAGATTTCTTTGTCTGCTTATTTATGTATTCTTTTCCCAAATTCTCTTTTGAAAATAATGTTGATTTTCCCAAACAGGAGTCCTCTGAAATCAGAGCCATCAGAGGAAAGTGACACTAACAGAAAGCTCAAATCAATAAGCAGAAAAAAGAAGAAAGAGAAAAAGAAGAAAAGGAAGCATCAGCATCATAAGAAAACCAAGAGAAAACATGGGCAGTCGAGTAGCAGTGGATCTGAGCCAGATACTGATTCTGAAAAGGACAGATCTTCCAGAAGCATCAGAGACAGTAAAAGGGAATCAGAGAAACCAAAGTAGGTTTTTTATTCTCAAATACCTATAATATTTTAAGCCTTGAATTTTTCTCTCTCAATTGCTGGCACAAAGTCGACATTTGAATGGTTATCTAGCCACTCAATCAAAATGGAGTTGATAAATATTTCAGTAAAGCTGGGGGAAAAAAATAGAGCTCTACTATTTGGTCAACATAAAAAAAGAAAACTTTCTTTAAAAAATGAGGGCCATGATTTTATTTGAGAAATGTTAAATAGACACAATATTGTGTCAAAATCTGATTCAGATAAAAAGTCTTCAGGACTTTTGAAAGATGGTGAATGTGCCACACAGTAGGTACGTGTGGGTAAAGGTTCCATCTCTGAGGGGCCGTTGGCCTCCACTCTTAAAAAGAGTAAGAGGAATGTCTTCTCTTCCTTGATTTATCTTCTTTTCAGTCACTCCCGTCAACCCTTTGGTGTACGTGTGCGAGCATGTCCACACACAGACGCTCTCTTTCGTTAAGGTTAATAGCACTTAAAATAATCATTGCTTTTGTCTTTCTTTTGTTGTTTCATGTTTGTTTAGAAGCCCCGTGTTGAAGGTGTAGAATAGTTCATGACCACAGTATTTTCTTTCCTTGAGGGTTTGCTTTCTCTCCTCATCTTGCTGTGCTGTCCACCTTGAGCATATTCAAGTCATTCTGCAAAATGATGTCAGTGCAGGTACTCAGTGATTGCTTCCTCTCTGCTTAATTTAGCATCCTCCTATGTAGGGGAGCGCTTCGCCCATAGGTGGGACAGATGGTATGTGGTGAAACTACCTGAACTATTCTCATTTAACTTTTTTCTTTCCTTTGTTCATACGGACTAGAAGAGAGAAAGTTTAAGTACCTGTCCAAGGCATACTTGAAAAAAAATTAGTGCTGTTAAGATTTTTGCAACTCTTCCAGGATTAGTTGCTTTTGTTGTGTGCTTTGATGTCCCATTGATGTCAGCGAGAGCTCTGCATTGGAGCGACTCTTGAATCTGGCTCCTCGAGTTCCCGTCACAGGGGCAAACAACACAGCCTTCCGGGATCCTTCTGTCATCAGTTCTCTGTTAGAGAGCTGCCGGCCTCTGTGGCTCAGAGGAGCCAGGTTTACTTAGCCCTCTGTGTGTCTCAGGTGCTGTACTTATAAGCTAAGCTTGCTTTAGGAGGGAAAAAAAAGAGTCAGATGCAAAGGTTCTGAATTTGAGTTTATGAGGGCAGGAGCCATGCCCGCCTTGCTTGCACTCAGTACATTTTTGTTAATGTAGATGAATATGTTATTGATATTCTTTTTAGTGTGTCTTCAAAGCAAAATACATTAACTGTTGTATCTTCTGAAAACTCACCTTTAGCTACTTGTCCTTTTTAATAGGTGAGGAAAATGAGCTTTAAAGAATTTCATGAAACCACACAGGAACTACCATTAGAACTTGAAAGGGAGTTATTTTCAGCCTGTGTTTGCCTACCTCAGAGGTGATCTTTACAGCCTCCCAATAGTTTTATGATCCAGACAGCACTTTTAAGTTTGCTAATATTTTGCACAATATCTCTGTTAAGATCAAAATAGATTGTCCTTCTCTTTTACTTTCTTCCTGTTTACTTCTGTAGTCTCTTTATGGGAAGGTGATCGGAAAGAATTGTTTGTTTCCATACAGGCGGGACTGAGATATGGGTGAGTTGTGAGAGTCTTTCCATGATGTCAGGAAAGTGGGTTCCTGACGGGTAGTACACCATGTGGGACTCTATTTCAGGGTGATCCAGGGACGGCTTCCCCAGAGGCCACAGCTCCTAATTGACCTTTGTTTCCCAGCCTGCACTCTTTTTCACCTCAGCTGGAGGCGGATCCTTCCTTGCACACAGCCCGGAGCACATCGTACTTCCTGACTTGGGGTGGGATAAGGGTCTGTTTACTCCCCAGGGGTCGTCTGCAGCTGGCCCTTCTTCCCACCCTCCTGACCCCCTGTTGGTTTTCCATTTCTTTCCGGAATGCATCAATCTCTTTCCCTCTTTTTGCTGCCCTTTACGGTTTCTGTCAACAGAAAACCCTCTACAGTTGTTCTGAAGGAGAGTGTGTTAAAATGGCCATGTATTTTAACCTGAGGCATGTCATTCAATAAATATTTATTGAGTAGCTACTTTGTGTCCCTGAAATACCATCCCCTTGTATTCCCAGCCAAGAATGATTTAGAAGCCTCCAGAATCTTTATTTCTATCTAGGCAGAGCCGAAAAGCAAAGATGGAACAACAGTTAATGGCTCTTTTGACTGCTTTGGCAGCTTCATGTGTCAGCAGCGTTATGAACTGGTTTTCTTTAGAGGAAGAAAGATCTGAGATGCCGGTGAAGCCGTCTCTCCTCTCACTTGCCTCCTAGGGAAGTGGTCCCGTTTGTGTCTGAGCTGAAAGTCTGCCAGCTCACAGATTGAGTCGAAGGGATAAGTAGGGTCTTGTCTTACAGTGGACTCTCTGCCCTTTGTGTAGGAGATCTGTACGAATAGGCTGAACACTGTACACAGTCCATAAAAACGAGACTTAGACCAAGCCTAAGTAACACCTGAGACTGAGCTGTTCAGAACTGTGGCTGTTTTTTACTTTTTAAGCTTTGAGTTGGAATAAATTATCTGAGCACTTTCAAGTAGGTTAGGAGATGTAAGAACAGCCCACTTTAATGTCACCCTTGAAGGTGTGACAGTTACCTCTGCCTGGCACTCCAAAGTGCCTCTGAATAGGAATTTTTTTTTAAGGAAAAAATCTTGTGTATAAGTGTCTTTGCAATTCAAGTTACAATCATTTAAATGAAATGTTTAAAAAGAACGCCCATATCCCTTAGGTTAATTTCTGAGATCAGATGAGTTCTTTTCTTGGTAAAGTGCCATTTAGTGTTGACAGTTTTTGCTTTATTTTCTAAAACCCCTTTTCCAGAGCAGGAGTCCTCTTCCCATCTCTATGGCGTGTGCACATTGTATGTCCTTAGGTATGCTGGATGCTGTGTGGAGTTTGAAATGTTTAACTGTCCTATTTCTAAAACGTGACATATGTAACTGAAGACCTCTAAGTGCCCCTCCCTCCTTCTTCACCTTCCTTTGTTCCGCAGTCAGCAAAATAATGCCACTGCTGATAGTGGACGTTGCCTTGTTTGGCTTGAGGACGTTCAGGCTCTGACAGGAGAAACCTTCAGAATAGATAAGAAGCCGGATCCTGCAAACTGGGAGTATAAGTCTCTCTACCGTGGAGACATAGCAAGGTAACCATCATGATGTCTTTCCCTGATTTTTACTGGTGGGAAGTACCTTCTTTCCCCTCTGAACTCTCTCAGCACTGTCTCTATCTGGTTGCCCCCACCTCCCGCCCCGATTTTGTTGGGTTTTACTCATTGTTAATTTGTTCAGGCGTATGTCTTATCTCACATTCTAAAATGAAAGCTTAAGCCTTACGATCAGGATCCAGGTCAGATTAATCTTATTATCCGTGATGCTTGGCACAGTGCCTGGCATAGTAGATGTTCAGTAAATATTTGTTGAACGAATGAGGCTGAAAATACCTTGAAATAGTTAATTATGACAAACTATCTGGAAACCATTTAGTCTAATCTATATGCCATTTAAAAAGGTTGCGAAAGCCTTTTATTTATCCACCCCCTCCTCACATATGCCATTTAAAAAATGACGTTAAGTGGTAATGACTTTTTCACAATGTTTCCAGTATACATCACCAGATAATCATAAAAATAGGTGATGATACTTGCTTCAGTAATGAGTTTAAACTTTTCTCCTCTAATCTATCAATCAAAAATATTTGGGGGCCAGCCCGGTGGCTTAGTGCTTGAGTTTGCATGCTCCACTTTGGCAGCCTGGGGTTCACAGGTTCGGATCCTAGGCACAGACCTACACACCACTCATCAAGCCATGCTGTGGCAGTCACCCACATGAAAAATAGAGGAAGATTGGCAACAGATGTTAGCTCAGGGCCAATCTTCACACACACATAAAACATTGAATACTTATTAAACCCTTTAGGCACTTAGTACTTTATAAGACACTGTTGGGAACTTCAAGAACAATAATACACAATCTCTATTGCCAGACAGCTTCCAGGCTGTGGAAGTTGAAGGTAGAGAATCATGGATTATAAGGCCAAGAGGAGACTTTGAAGATCATTATCATTCTTTATAGGCTAATTACTTTTAAAAATAAATTTCAGTTTCCATTACTTTTGCTGCATCTTCACATTTAATCATGTTTTCACTCATCATGATGTTATACCTCACCACATAAGCAGTTCCCCCTGAAATTTCCTTTATGATGAGTTTCTATCAGTTATTTTTCAGCATATTTATGTCTACATACTGTCTATGAAAACCTAATGGCGGAGAGTAAATGACTTTCACATTTAAAATGTATTCGTATATTTTTGAATTATTTTAATGCTCCCTACAGTCTTGTTTGGTTGTCCATGCCACCACAGTGTAGTGCCACAGATGTGGTACCGATTGGGCGTGAAGTATGTACCAGGATCCTGTGCTCGTTCTTCACTTGTGTTACCCTGTCTGATCCTCACCGCTGCCCCGTGAGGAGGAAAGCACTCATTTTACGAACGAGGAGAAGGAATCTCAGGGAGGTTAAGTAACTTCTCAGGGGGATGCAGCCAGGTAGCAGCAGAGTTGAGATTTGACCCTGTGTTTCTCTGACTTCAAATGTTTTTTCGCTGTCCATAGATAAAAATGAGACAGGTTGTGCAGTAGGACATTTTCTAGATTGGGAAGCAGACGACTAGTTCTCATTCTGACTTTGCTGTTTATTAGTGTTGTAATCCCAGGCAAGTCGCTTTACCTGTCGGAGCCTCCATTTCTTCATTTGTAAATTGGCATCTGTAACTCTTGCTGTGTCTTACACTCAAATATCAGAAATATTTGATATGGAATTAGAAATTGGTGTGCAAATATAAAGGGTTATTATTGAGTAATAGATGAGAAAAGGAGAAAATGCTGACACAGAGTGCTCTTGAGCCTCTGCTAATGAATGGCCCAGACCTTAGGAAGAAAGTAATTAGAGAGAACTTTATTAATCTAAGCTGCAAAGATACTACTGTAAATGGCTTAGGGCACTGGGGTGATTTCCTAGTAATTTACTACAGCATAAGTGAGGTAAGTCCTCCCTGGATTAATAGCTGTACAACTGTTTGTCCAGGTCTAGAAAGGTATTGATCTCATGGCACTCTGAGGTGGTCAGAGGACTGTTGGGAGTATTGTGTCAGGTACCGAATTTTCACACTTTCAGAGGGACACTGACAAAGCAGGAGCATTGAGAGGAAGGTGAGCAGACAGCTTGGCTAGCACCAGCCTCTGAGGACTAGAATAGGGCTCAGGGATCCGTGGCCTGTAGCAGGGGTATGGTCATTGTCTTTTTTTCTTTTTGTGAGGATGATTAGCCCTGAGCAAACATCTGCCGTCACTCCTCTTTTTGCTGTGGAAGACTGACCCTGAGTTAATATCCGTGCCCATCTTCCTCTACTTTATATGTGGGACACCTGCCATACCACGGCTTGACAAGTGGTGCATAGGTCCACACCAGGGATCCAAACTGGCGAACCGCGGGCCACCGAAGTGGAACATGCGAACTTAACTGCTGTGCCATCAGGCCAGCCCGATCATTGTCTTTTAAGCTTTGTTGGACTATCTTTTGGAAGGTGGATTGACAGTGTTCTCTGTAACTTGGAAAGACAACCAGGACCAATGAGTGGAAGTTTCTGAAAGTCAGATTTGGCTCAGTGCAAAAGCAGACCTTCTAATGGTGTGAGCATCCCAGCAAGGACGTGGTGCGTGTTGGAGTACTGTGATAAACGGGAGTTGGGTTTTTAAGATAGTTTGTAACAGAGTCTAAATTACCTTGGAAAATTCCTTGGGACTAATATACTGTCTGTCAGTGAAGTGAAGTTCAGTCAGTTTTTTCTCCATTTTTGGAATAGATTGTTGTTTCTTTGGCTATACACCAGATGAAATAGTTGGCTTATGTTTAGGAGCCAAGTTTTATAAAATAATAGTAATAATTTAAACTTACCTAGCCCTTACTATGTGACTAAGGACTTTACATGTATAAACTATTATAAGGGCTCTTCTAAGGACCTTATCTATCTAAACTTTTTTTGATCATCCTGGCAATGCTATGACATAGGTACTGTTTTTATCCCCATTTTACAGATGAGGAAACCGAGGCACAGGCAGTTTTTGTTTTGTTCTTTTAAAAATAGCTTGATGAAGGTCACTCTGCTAGTAAACGGCGGAGTTGGAATTCCAGCCCAGGCAGTCTGGCACTGTGAGAGGCACATGTGAATTGAATTCACTGAAGGAAAGGCAAATTTAGTTTGCCCAGCTCAGTTCCCTCTGTGGCTCAGACCTGCTGAGTAGATTCAGGGCAGACTTGGTGCTCAATTTAAATATAGTCTCTTCCCTTACCCCATCTCTCTTTCTTTCTTCCTTTTTTTTTTTTGGTGGCCAAATGCCTACATATGTGTTCATTTAAATTAGTGATATCATTTACTGACCTCCAAGCAAAGTGGGGTCTCCAACCTCTGGAATTATTCAAGTGAAGACTAGCTAATTATTTGATAAGGATTTTATAGGGAAAGTACCTTCATTTGGGTGGATATTACATTAAATTACATCTTAGGTCCTGTCCAATTATTACAATTCTATGATAAATTAGATACAGCCTAAATGTCTAGCAATAGGGAAATGGTTAAATAAATTAGGGCACATCCTCCAGTGGACCAATTTGAAGCCAATAAAATTGTATTTTCTAAAACTAATGGTATGAGGAAATGCTTAAAAGTAGGGAGGAAAGCCTGAAGCTATATATCAACTGTTTTTTAAAAGGATATGTGTGTATACATGTAAATGTATATTCATACACACATATCTGAAAGTAGATACTATTAATAATTCAAACCTGTAAGATGCTTTTTTCTCCTTTATCATTTTCATCTAATTTGCTACAAAATGCAGCTATTAAAGTCAGTTTTACAAAATGCAGTTTTAAAGTCAGAAAACTCAGTAAACTTTTTTAAAAAAGAGATTATATGAATATCTAAAATACTGTTCACTTTCAGTGAAAAATGAGGAAACAGTACTGTTAAAATGATAGTAATTAAGCAGAATGAAACTAGTTTTTTAATTTATTTTTTATTTTTTCCTTTTTCTCCCCAGAGTCCCCCAGTGCATTAGTTGTATATTCTTTGTTGTGGGTCCTTCTAGTTGTGGCATGTGGGACGCTGCCTCAGCGTGGTCTGACGAGCAATGCCATGTCCGCGCCCAGGATTCGAACCAATGAAACACTGGGCCGCCTGCAGCGAAGCGCGCGAACTTAACCGCTCAGCCACAGGGCCAGCCCCCGAAACTAGTTTTTTATTTAAATTTTTTTCCTCAGGGAATGGTAGGCTTATTTTCAGCTGTTTTAGCACTGTTTTATCTCATCCCCCTTTTATTATAAAGTTGTTGTTGACTCATGAATGGAGAGAGATTATCCTGAGGTTCTCTAGGAGCATTTGAGAGAGGGGACAAAGAGAAAGGCTTTGAGGAGAAACGTGTGTGAGAGACTTCCCCTGAAGTGGAGTTCACGGTACTTGGCGCAGTGAGGGAGGCCCCAGAGAGAGCTCCCCAGCTACCTGCTGACAGTGGGGAGCCAAAGGAGGTGACGGGGCTGCACCAGGGTGAGGTGGAGGTGGAGCTTTCTGGGAGTTGACAGATGGCGGCAGCTCTCTCCTGCCTTTTTCTCCCTGCAGCACTTTATTATGAAAATTTAAAAAATTATAGCGTATGTTGAAAGCATTTTAGTGAATACTCGTATACCCACCCCCTGAATTCTGCCATCAACATTTTACTAAACTTTCCTCATCACATATCTATCCATCAACTCATCTTACTTTTTGATGCATTTCAAAGTAAATTGCCAACTTCAGTATACCACCCCTAAAACTTCAGTGTGCATATCATTTAGTAGAGTTCATGGTTTGTTTAGTTTTATATTTTGATTTAAAATTTACATACAGTGTAATAACACAAATCTTCATTTGCTGAGTTTTGACGAATGCATACAGCTGTATAACCCAGACCTCTATGAAAATATGACTCCGACAGGTTTCCTCGTGCTCCTTTCCAGTCAGTCCATACCCCACCTCTCCAGAGGAATTATCCTAATTTTTTTCCACCAACAACGAGTTTTGTCTCTTCTTTTTTTTAAGGATTGTCACCTGAGCTAACAACTGTTGCCAGTCGTCTTCTTTTTTTTTCCTGCTTTTTTTTTCTCCCCAAGTCCCCCCAGTACCTAGTCGTATATTCTAGTTGTGGGTCCTTCTAGTTGTGGCATGTGGGACGCTGTCTCAACATGGCCTGATGAGTGGTGCCATGTCCACGCCCAGGATCCGAACCAGTGAAACCCTGGGCCGCCCAAGTGGAGCGTATGAACCTAACCATTCAGCTATGGGGCCGGCCCCATAGTTTTGTCTGTTCTAGAATTTCATATAAATCGAATCATATGATGTGTACTCTTTTGGGTCTGATTTCTTTCACTCAGTGAAATGTTTTTGAGATTCGTCCACGTTGTGGCATTTCAGTAGTTTGTTCCTTTTCGCTGCCGGTAGTCTTCCATTGCGTGGCCATACCACCATTTGTCCATTCTACTGTTGATGGTCACTTGGACTCTTTCCCGTAGTTGGCTGTTTGAATAAGGCTGCTGAGAACATTTGTGCACAAATCTTTGTGTAGTTATGCCGTTTTGTTTTTCTTGGGTAAATACCTAGGAATAGAATTGCTGGGTCATAGGGTAGGTCTGTGTTAGTTTTTTTAAGAAACTGCCAGACCTTTTCCCAAAGTGACACTACCAGTTTGCATTCCCACCAGCAGTGGATGAGAGTCCTGGTTACTGCACAGATTACTCACCAGCATTTGGTATTGTCAGTCTTTTTCATCTGAGCTGTTCTGGTGGGTATGTGGTGTATCACATTGTGATTTTAACTTACATTTCCTTGATGACTAATGAACATGACTTTTTCATGTGCTTATTGGCCATTTGTGTTTTCTTTTGCGAATTGCTATTCAGATCCTTTGTCCATTTTTTAATTGGGTTGTTTGTATAACATACATACAGAAAAGTGCACAGTTTTCCTTAGGCTGTGCAGATATTCAGTAGTCACGTGTTTGTAACTCTGGGGACGCCTACACGTTCCATAAAAGCGTTTTAGAACCCAGCCTCTTTTCCTCTAGAGTAGAAAATAGCCAAATGTAATTTTATTTGACATACTTTGTTTCAGGATTAAAAAAAGAATCTTAGACCTATTTGTTGTCTTCCTAAGGGGGGACACAGGACCATATTGAGGAAAAGGGACTGGTCTAGGAGACAGATGACCTAGTGTCACCTCTGGTCTCAGTGTCCTTATTTAGGAACAGTGTAAAAGAGGGGATGATGATTTCCGCCTTGCCTGTCACGTATGATTGTGATGATCAGATGACGTAATGTATGTGACAGTTGTTTAACTACAGAGCTTCAGGAAAATATGAATTACTGAGATCTGGAAGACGGCGTGATCTTAAATTCGTGAGACGTTAACGAAGAGTTGAAGTGTTAGAGGAATAAGTCAAAGGGGCAGAAAAAATTAATTGCTAATCCTCATATTTCTCTAAATAGGAACAATTTGAAGGTAAAGTAGATTTGAATAGATGCAGTTAACTTGCATCTAATAGCAAGAGCTGAAGTGGGATGGGCCTTCGCTCATTCAGCGCCAGTGCACCTCTTCCCTGAGTAACCCTTTTTTCTTTTTCAAATAAAAGGTACAAGAGGAAAGGAGACTCCTGCCTTGGCATTAACCCAAAGAAGCAGTGTATATCTTGGGAGGGGACTTCCACGGGAAAGAAGCATCCACACAAGCGTGTTGAACGCTATTTTATGAAGAAGAATGTGGGATTAATGAACATTGACGGAGTTGCCGTTAGCAGTCAAACTGCACCTCCCTCGTCTGAGCCCGTCTCATTTATCCCAGTGAAGGACTCAGATGATGCGGCTCCTCCTGTTACAGCCTGGTTGAACCCTCTGGGGATTTATGATCAGTCCACCACACAGTGGTTACAAGGAAAGGGTGCTTCAGAGCAAGAATCAAAGCAGCCAGACTCACAGGTGGACAGAGAGAGCGCGCTGCTCAAGGCCAAGGTGGAGGAGTTTAACAGGAGGGTCCGGGAGCATCCTCGGGATGTTCAGCTGTGGATGGCGTTTGTTGCTTTTCAGGTAAGTGTCGCTGTCCCAGGTCTTTTACCTCAGAATGGCACTCCTAATCCTGGGCAAACCAATCTACTCGGTAGCGATTTTTGAGTTCCTATGCTAGGGGAACCCGGCACTGGGCATATAAAGATTATCAGAATATAGCCCTTGTTCAAAGTTCAACGAAGAAGAATGACGGATGAGGAATGAATGAAATCTGGGGTAATAAATGCCAGATGTTAATGTGGGGATGAAATGAGCAAGTGACTTGGCACTAGGAAGTAAGAAAGGATCTCCAAGAGATGGTGAAAGTTGAGCAGACTCTTGAAAGAAGAGGAGACGTTCACCAGGCAGGGGTCGGCGTTCCTGAAGTACCAACAGAACACACAAAGCTCACAGAACTGCGAAAGAGGGAGGCTGCTCCTTCACTCATCTGCTTGGAGCTGTATGCTCTCGTTCTGAAATATATGGATTTGTCTTAGTCCCACTTATTCTTTTGAGCCACTTAAACAATTACCATATTTTATCCCACATTTGGTTGTGTTATTGTTAAAACTGTCTCTTCAGAAGAGGTTTTCAAGACATTGCATGTTAGTTATTGATACATAAATCTAAGTTTAAAATGACAGAGTGGACAGGTGAATCAGGTGAAATAAACACAAGCTCAAACATACTAGGTGATGCAGGCACCCAAGGAACTGAGTTTTCCTTAAAAGAGATTGTGAGAAACAAGTGGTTATCAAGAAAGTCTTAGTAACAGTTCATTTTGGGAGCTGAGAAACCCTTTGGGGCTCTGTAAGCATTGTTGAAATCCTGACGATCCCCCAGTTTGTGTGCATTTGTAAATTGATGTTTTTGTTGTCGAGGACGAGGTCATGAAAAGTCCGGGCCTGTATGCCATCGAGGAAGGAGAGCAGGAAAAGCGAAAGAGGTCCCTGAAGCTGCTTCTGGAGAAGAAGCTGGCCATCCTGGAGCGGGCCATTGAAAGCAACCCGAGCTGCGTGGACCTGAAGCTCGCCAAGCTGCAGCTCTGCACGGAGCTCTGGGAGCCCGCCACCCTGCTCAGGGAGTGGCAGAAACTCATATTCTTACATCCCAACAATACAGCCCTTTGGCATAAATATCTTTTATTTTGCCAGAGCCAGTTTAGCACCTTTTCAATATCAAAAATTCACAGTCTTTATGGAAAGTGCTTGAGTACCCTGTCTGCTGTTAAGGATGGCAGCATCTTGTCTCACCCTGAGTTGCCCGGCACCGAGGAGGCCATGTTTGGTAAGGAGATGATGACCAGGCCTGCTTACGTGGGAGGAGTGATACTTGCTTTTGGCTTTCGTTGAAAATGAAGATTTATTTTTGGTTTATTTTAGAAAGGTCTAAATTGATAAAACTGATTTTTAAAAAAGTACTATGGCTCCTTTTGATTGTAACAGATTCTGCCCCCTCCACCTTCTCGGTGGTGGGGCCTTTGGGCCAGCAGAGTGTGGAAAGTATCAGCGAGCTAGAGGTTCCGGCTTTTCTACTTATTAACCAAGTAAGCAAGTTGAGTCTCCTGCCTGCATTGGCTGTTGATGGCCTTAGCTGTTGAGATGCCTGTACTGCTCATCTCACCCAGTTACAGGGTCTCAGCAGTAACGTTCATGGATGTCCTCACTGGCTGGAAATCGCTATATAGATATAGGTTATCTGTATTATTATGCCATTAACATTTTTGCCATGTCCCAAGGGAGACCAGAATATAAATTTTGTCCAGTAGTGAGACCCAGGAGACAGCATGATATGCAGGAGCTGGAGACTATCCCTCTTGACTTGAATCCTGGGTTTGCCCTTCACTGGTTCTGGTGTGACCTTGAATAGGTTCCTTAACCTGGTCAAGCTCCGGTTTCTTCCTCAGCAACACTAGTGTGATACCTGCTTTCTGGGGTCATTGCGCACATTAACCAAGATGCTATATGGTGAGTCGAGCTCAGTGTCTGGCACACGGCAGGGATTTATTTGATGGAAACCTTGCTATTACTATTAACTTTTAAAGATGTAAATATATTGCTCTAGAACTAATAAGCATTTACCACATTGACTTAAAGAGTTTGTATTTGACATCATTTCTGATATCCACAAATAGCTTAATGTTATTTAGTAAATGGAACTGTACCACAGTTAAGATGAACTGAAGTTTTCCAGCATGGAACCTTGGTTTGTTGGCAGCACACTGAGCATATGATGAAAACTCCTGGGGAATAATGCCATCCAGTGATCAGTTGTCACAGATCTTTGCTTTCTGATAAAAATCTACTACGCCATCCTTTTCCTAGAATTTTTCTCGTAATAAAGAGCTTTGAGTATTAGATAAGCAATATTCAGACCAACCTCTTGCTTTATTTTTATGTAATATCTGTAGTTTTTATTGTTAATTTTTATATACTGCGATGGTTTCATATAAAAACGAGAATAACTATACTCTGATTACTATTGTGAGTCCTTTTAAATCAGGACATGTATGTAATACAGCTTTGGAAATATAACTAATTTCAGGGAAAAGATGTTCTCGCTGTTTAACTGCATCTTTATAGAAATTATGTTCTTTCCCTGTAATGGTGCTAACCAGGATTCCTCCCCCGACTCTCCCTGCTTCCAGCCCTCTTTCTTCAGCAGTGCCACTTTCTGCGGCAGGCCGGTCACTCTGAGAAGGCCGTCTCTCTGTTCCAGGCCATGGTCGACTTCACCTTCTTCAAACCGGACAGTGTGAAAGGGCTGCCTACCAAAGGCCAGGTACCAGTTCTGCTTGCGCCTTCTTTCTCTCTCTCTCTGCCCCCCGGCCGCTTTTGGGGGAAGGTGTGGATAATGGGAGGTTATGGTAGTATTTTTTAAATATCCTCCTTTTATATCAGTCCTGCTGAGGATTGTTTCTCAGAAATATTCTGGCAATCCAAGGAAAATTCCATAACAAAAGTAGTGAAACATGTAGAGGTGAGAGAAGGTTCATCCCCTCCCCCAGTATAGAGACTCACTTATGTCCTTTTTTTCTTTCTTTCTTAAGGCCCTTGTTTAAATGCTTGTTATCCCCACCGGCTGGGGAAACAGTTGCCATGCCTTTTAAGCCACATGCTACCCTCTCCCACCCTTGTGCATTCTAATCTGGGTCTTGTGTCACTTCCCAGTTAGCCTTTCCGCTACCGAAAATCTTTGCTGGAGTTGCAAATGAAAGTACATGTTGGCACTTTGTCCACACCCATCCTAACTGGGGAGGAGTTAATCATTTAGATGACGAGTGAACATTGCCAATATTTGTGATGCCTGCGAAGCAATAAGAAAATCTTACCATAGAACTCTCCATATAAGAAAACCTTCTTTTCCCCCTTTCCACTGAAGAAAACTCAGTTTCCTAGTCTGCAAAGATAGTCTAGTGGAAGATGGCTAGGATGTCTAAATTTATGGTGAACTTTTATTGGTCTTTTTTGAGAGGTTAAGGTCTCCATCTTGTGGAATTTTCATGAATTGCTTGTAAAGACTATTTCTATCATTACTTTTATCTATTTTTTTCTAGACAAAGTTGGGTTAAAGAGTATTGGTTAGTATTGGTATAACTGATTATTGGTATAATAAGTCATATAACAAAGTTATTTTAAGACATGCTTTGTTTTTTGTGTGTGTGTGTGTGGTGAGGAAGATTGGCCCTGAGCTAACATCTGTTGCCAACCTTCGTCTTTTTTGCTTGAGGAAGATTGTTGCTGAGCTAACATCTGTGGCAGTCTTTCTCTATTTTTTATATGTGGGATGCCACCACAGCATGACTCGATGAGTGGTGTGTAGGTCCACACTCAGGATCGGAACCCATGAACCCCAGGTCTGCTGAAGCAGACTGCGCAAACTTAACCACTGTGCCACCGGGCTGGCCTCCATGCTTTGCTATTTTAAGAATATGCTGAGCTACAGAAGTGGCTCTTAGCTGACTCTGTGGAGCATTGGGTGTGTGGCTGGGGGGTCAGGATCAGAATCACTCTCGTCCTCACCCTTTTGCTGAAACTTTCTGTCTGTGCTGGACAGAGTTACTGACGGGACGGGAGGGCGCTGCCCAGGACTATGAAGCATCGAGAACTACTCTTCTAAAGTGTCAAGAGCCTGATCCACCCTCTGGAGGTTTTCAATACTAACAGCACGTGTCATTGCAAAGCATTTACATGACTGCTTTGGAATAAAGCTTTTTATTTCCTGACACTCCATATCTGAGACATTGGAGAGACGTTGTTACCACAAGCTTGGTAGCATAACATACAGCAGGCAGTGTCTGCTGTTACCGGTCTGTGTTTCTGTGGAATAAATAAATTGGCTATACGTTTATCACACTTTAAAAAAATACCCTTTTTTTCCTTGAGTGCGCCTTCCCCCATCCCTCTTAGAAGAGCAAAACCTAGAAAGAGGGAGTGTCGTCTCCCAGTTCTCTCCTGAGGTGGCTGAGTGCGCTTGGAGTAAGGCCCTGTCAGGTCAGGACGGTCACCTGCCCGTGACACAGCCTCTGCCAGGCCTGCGTGGCACTCCCTGGGGCTCAGGCTGCATAATCCTGGCCCATGGGGTGCCCTTCAGAAGCCTGCTCATCCTCTTCAAAAGGTTTCTTACAAAAGCTTTCATTGAGCAGGTTATTGGCTCACTTTTCAAGTCCTTGTCAGTTGATAACATGATCGCTTGCCTGTTCGTTGCTGTGTTCACAGTCTGTTCCGTAGGGAATTCTTTATTGCCACTGAACTGGTTACCACACTCCGCAGACCCGGTGCCCACGTGAATGGAGGAGGGCCTGTGGTCACAGGGCCCGGCTTTAACACGTAGACCTTCTTATCCAGCAGCTGCCCACCGTGTGCAGCTCTGTGCCAGCAAGCATTTATTGAGTGCCTCCTGTGTTCTGGGCACTGTGCCAGGTGTTAGGAACGTACAGTTAGTTGAGATGTGGTCATGCCCTCAAGAGCTCACAGTCTGTCCTGTTGAAACTTTGACTCCCCTTCCCCTGAAAAGGTCTTGAAAGCAACTTGACTTCAGGTCTTAGGGGGCCCAGTGGCGTTAGGGGAACTGGCAGTGCCACTGTTCCCAGGAGTCTGGCCTTCCGAGGTCAGAACTGGAAGCCATTCCTGTCCTGCCCAGCTGCAGGCCCTTCTCGATGGCCTTGGCCGGTCTTTTTGTAAGCTAATCTCAGAAGTGTCATCTCATCACTTTTTGCTGTATTTTATTTGTTAGAAGAGGTCACTAGTGACTTCCAGGCCAAATACAACGAGGCAGAAGTGGGTTGGGGGGGCTAGCTTGGAGGCTGCAACCACACTAGATAATTATTTTTTCTGATTTGGAGTGTGTGTCATCTGCTTCAAAGACTAATGACAAGCAAGATTTCAAGAACCATTAGCCCCTCTTGTGCCAGTCAGCACCTGTTTTGCCCAGTGACTCAGCAGTTTTGTGCAAGTTACGCTAACCTCCATGTTTTAAACCCAAACAGGTGGAGTTCTTTGAGCCCTTTTGGGACAGTGGAGAGCCCCGGGCTGGGGAGAAGGGCGCCCGGGGCTGGAGAGCGTGGATGCACCAGCAGGAGCGGGGTGGCTGGGTGGTCATCAGTCCAGGTGAGGCCCCTCTTCGTTAAGATGTGTATGCCTTTTGCTTCTGGAATTTGTTTTTATGTCTTTGTGATTATTTGTTTATATGTATAAGCTGTTTATCGGTAGCTTAAGAACATTGTACAAACATCAAAATATCAAAAATAAATGAAGTAGCTGTCCTGGGAGAACAGACTGCTTCTTCCCCTGAGGGTGTTTAAGGCAGTTGACCCCCCACCCCGTTCCTTCAATACATGATGCTTTGAGGGTTCGAGTTTCTTTCCAGAAGAAATAGTTTTCATTTTTTCCTTTTATAGGTTGCTCCTGAAGAAGTAATCTTGTTATTAATCCCCCATACCTCCATTTTAGTGTGTATTTAAGATATTTTTTTTTGTATGGACCAACAGATCTGTTGAAAAGTACTTACCTTTTTTGGAATGCTATAAAATAATTATTGACCAGCATTTATATAACTGTCGTTCTAAATGACCCCAAAGTACCTTCCAGATTTACATTCTAAGACAGTGCTGTCCAATAGAAATATAATGCAAGCCGTATATGTAAGTTCACATATTGTAGAAGCCACATTAAAAAAGTAAAAAGAAACAGGTGAAAATGATTTTGATAATGCATTTCCTTTATCCTAGTATATCAAAACATTAACATTTCAACATGTAATCAATATTTAAAAATTTATGAGATAGTTTGCATTTTTTTTCATGCAAACTATTTGAAACCTGGTGCGTAGTTTACTCTGACAGCACACCTCGGTTTGGACCAGCCACCTTCCCGTGCTTGAACCACATGGCACGGCCGCCGTGCAGGCTGGCCAGCTCTTAGCTATTCAGGAATTGCGTCACTCCCTGCTTTCCTGACAGTGGGAGGGGAAGAGCTCAGGCTTGGCCCGCTTCTTCTCACATGGGCAACCATTCTGGGCCTTGGTTTCTTCATCTGAGGAATGAAAACTTTGGCTTAGCTACCATCTGTGTGGCCGTGCAGAACTCTGGGCCAGGTGACATCTCTGTCACCACTAAGGCGGGGGAGGGGCCCTTCAGGTTTCAGGTAACTCCTCTGGGCGGTGCCATCAGGTGAGGGTCATGCCTCACTTGGTCTGTTGAAGGCTCAGCTGGGTTTTTTTTCTTTTTTTTTGAGGAAGATTAGCCCTGAGCTAACTATTGCCAATCCTCCTCTTTTTGCTGAGGAAGACTGGCCCTGAGCTAACACCCTTGCCCATCTTCCTCCACTTTTTATACGTGGGACGCCTACCACAGCATGGCTTTTGCCGAGTGGTGCCATGTCCGCATCCAGGATCTGAACCAGCGAACCCCTGGCCACTGAGAAGCGGAACGTGTGAACTTAACCGCTGCACTACCAGGCCAGCCCCAAAGGCTCAGCTGTTTTGACTTTGAGTGTTCTTTCCCCAAAAGAACTGGAGCTGTTGTTCAGGCTGGCGAGTGGTTTCGTATATGAAGAAAATAATCTGCAGGGCAAACGGAAGTAGATGTTGCACTTTTAGACACTGAGTCTGCAAGGCCACATTGAGGAAGGACCAAAAAATAAAAGTCTTATTGGTAGTAACTCTGAGTGACAGATTCAGCATGCTTCTGTGTTTTTAGGTTGTTTCTGTTAATGAGCAGTACTCTTAACAATGCACGATAGTTATGTTCTAAAGTTTACCATAGTCTGCATTTCTGTGAGGGCAGAGTTCTCATAGCAGTGTCCAGAGACCGAGTTAACATTACTTCTCTGTTAGGGTCTAACAGTCACTCACAGGCAGATGGGAACTTAGTTTTCTCAGAAGGTAAAGCACGTGTTGAAACCCTGATATTTTAATATCAACTAGGGACACGTGTTAGTGCTTATATTCCCTGCAAGCTTTCCAAACATTTCCATTGTCGAGAATCTTCTACTGAATTTAATAATTTCTTTCTAATGAATTTAATGGGAGTCTTTAAAAAACCCAGCAGGGTCAGAAGACAGATTGAAAGTTTCTTGTTTCCAGAAAACCAGTGGATACATTTTTTGATTTTGTTTTATTTTTAATTCCTTTATCCGCCTGGACAAGGTTGGCATTTAGAGAAGAGGTGGCATCTATCAGTGATTCTGAAGTATTTTGTATTCATACATCCCAGCTTATTTCTTCTCTCATACCCTCAATTCCTGGTTGTCTGTACTTGTTACATATATATTTTCGTCCAAAACCATGGAATCTTTTGACTTCCTTATGTAATAAATTTGGGTCTCTAAGTCTGATGTATGACTCACAGGGGTAATTTCTTTTATGATAAGTTTTTCAATGAGATTAAAGGATTACTTTAAATGTAGACCTTTAGAAGAAGGTGATAGTTAAATTTTAGTTTTCTTGAGAAATTCACAAGAGCATTTGCGTAGAATATTAAGTTTAAAATGCTCATACACATATCATATATTTGAATTCCTTGGTGTTTTTGTTTGTTATTTGTTTATTTTGAAATTCTTACAGATTCACAGGAAGTTGAAAGAAAAATACACAGGGAGGTTTTGTTGCCCTCCACCCAGTTTCCCCCCATGGTGGTACTATTTATCACAGCCAGGAACTTGACACCATCTGCAGAATTTATTCAGAATTCCCCAGTTTAGAAGCACTCATTTGTGTGTGTTTGTATAGTACTAGCCGGTTTTGTCACATATGTAGCTTCCTGTAGCCACCACCACAATCAAGATACAGAGCTGTTTCATCACCCCGAGCCTCCCTCGTGCTGTACCTTTTAGCCATAGCCGCCCTCCCCCCGACCCCTGGGAACTATTAATCTGTTTTCCATCTGTTATGTTATTTCACATGTCATGTAAATGGAATTATACGGCTTGTAACTTTTTAAGACAATTTTCTACTGTAAAACATACATAAAACTGACCATTTTAACCACTTTTAAGTGTACAGTTCAGTGACATTAATGACAGTCACATTGTTGTTCAACCATCATCCCCTCTATTTCCTCAACTTTTTCATCTTCCCCAACTGAAACTGTGCCCATTAAATGCTAACTTCCCGTTCCTCCTTCTTCCCCCGTGACGACCCCCACTCCACTTTCTGTCTCTGACTTTGACTATCTTAGGAACCTCGTGTAAGTGGAATCATACAATATTTGTTGTTTTGTGGCTAGCTTATTTGTCTGCAAAGTTCATGCAATGTGTAGCATGTGTCAATATTTCCTTCCTTTTTAGGGCAGAATAATATTCCATTGTGTGTATATACCACATTTTGTTTGTCCATTCATCTGTTGATGGACACTTGTTGCTTCATCTTTTGGCAATGCTGCTGTGAACATGGATGCACACAGATCTGTTTGAGACCCTGCTTTCAATCCTTTTGCATATGTACCCAGAAGTAGAATTGCCAGATCATATGGTAGTTCTGTTTAATTCTTTGGGG
Organism: Equus quagga; assembly: GCF_021613505.1. Lineage (NCBI taxonomy): Eukaryota > Metazoa > Chordata > Mammalia > Perissodactyla > Equidae > Equus > Equus quagga. Next base: position 32,200,668 of record NC_060286.1, on the reverse strand, counting down.
AACCGCTATATTGTTTCCCACAGTGGTGCACCATTTTACATTCCTACTGCCAATGCACAAGGCTTCCAGTTTCTCCACATCCTCATCAATACTTGTTTTCTGTGTAACTTTTTTTTTTTGAGGAAGATTAGCCCTGAGCTAACATCTGCCACCAATCCTCCTCTTTTTTCCTGAGGAAGACTGGCCCTGAGCTAACATCTGTGCCCATCTTCCTTTACTTTATATGTGGGACCCCTGCCACAGCATGGCCTGATGAGCCATGGTGTGTAGGTCTGCACCTGGGATCCGAACTGGCAAACCCTCGGCCCCCGAAACAGAACGTGCGAACTTAACTGCTGCACCACCGAGCCGGCCCCTCTGTGTAAATTTTTAAGATTGACTTTTCTTCACTTAGCATAATTCCCCTGAGATTCATCCCCATTGTTGCGTGCCTCAGTAGTTTGTTCATATTTATTGCTTGTAGTGTTCCGTGGTCTAGATATGCCACAGTTTGTTCTACTGTTCCCCTACTGTGGGACACTTGGGTCATTTCCAGTTTGGGGCTATTGTGAATAAAGCTGCTGTGAGCATTAGTGTGCAGGTTTTTGTGTGAACGTACGTTTCCATTTTTCTGGGATCAGCACTCGAGAGTGCATTGCTGGGTCTTGTGGTAAGTGCAAGCTTGGTTTTATGAGAAACTACCAAACTGATTTCTGGGTGGCTGTACCATTTTACATACCTTGTCTGTTTATTTTAAAATATTGAACTTTACGGAAGACTCCAACTTTTCTCCTCTTCCATTCTGCATGTTCAGAGTTAGGAAACAAAGTGAAATAAAGTATAGGCTATCTTGAATTGACTTTTTTTTTTTTTTTAAGAAGTGAACATAGGTCATAATCATAAGGCCACTGGCTAAAAATCCTGATAGCTTAAGAAAATCTAAAGCAATGCTGTCATTAAATGTCATTTAGCATTCTGGAACTGTGCTAATACAGTAGCCACTAAGCACATGTGGCTATTTTAGTGAAAATTAATTAAAATGAAATAAAATTAAAAATTCAGTTTCTCTGCCAGCTGCATTTCAATGCCCATTGTCGCATATAGCTGATGACTACCGTATTAGCTCAGATATAGAACGTTTTCCTCGTCACAAAGTTCTGTGGGACAGCACTATTCTAGAATAGGCGTCATGCCCATTTAATTGCTGTGACAGTGTTAAAAATCATCTGATTTCATCAGCTAATTTGCTAGTTTTTCCTGGAATCTTGATTGATTATAGGAGAGTCCCTCTATGCCACCAAGTGTCCCAGAAGGCTGGGCCTGGGTCTTCCTTTTCTTGGCACACACAGCAGGTACCCACCACAGGAGCTGGCATAGCAGGTTGATTGGGTGTCGGTGGTGGTTTGGTTTGCTGCTTAGGTGAGCTAAGAGTTTTTTTTCTTGTTTAGATGATGAGGAGGAGGAACCAGAAGATGATGATCAGGAAATAAGAGATAAGACTCTGCCCAGGTGGCAGATCTGGCTTGCTGCTGAGCGGTCCCGAGACCAGAGGCACTGGCGGCCGTGGCGCCCAGATAAGACCAAGAAGCAGACTGAGGAAGACTGTGAGGATCCAGAGAGACAGGCAAGTCCCCCACCCCAGGAGGGACCCGAGCCTTGGGGTGTTTGCCTTGTCTCCATTCCCATTGGGGTGTGGTTACCTGAAGGAAGGTTGCTGGGCTCTCTGGGCACTTGCCAGGCTTAGGGGATGCTAGCCTACTCCTATACCTGTCTGGGGAAACTTTCCTCTTACCGAAAACCAGGGTAGAATTTGGCTGCTGGTGATGCGGGAGCACAGAGGCACTTGACCAGATAGTTCTTGTGCTCGAGGAGTGGGGGAGGCGCTCCTGGTCCCCACTCTGGAGATGGCCTTCCAGTTATTCAGTTAATTTTGCACCTGGAAGCCTGAGGGTTCAGGGTTTAACAACGCAGAATCACTGTCCTAGATTCTGTAACTGTCCAGTTTCCCCACCCCCCCCTTTTGGAGCCTCAAAGATATAGCAGATAGATGTGACTCCGGAAGACACGAGGGCCTGGATGTAGAGGCCATGTTGGGACAGTCGGTATGCAGCTTGTCCTGCTGGGGAGGCAGCTAGCATTTATGGAGACCCCGTTGCGCCCCAGGCACTTAACTTATGTTACCTCCTTTACTGTCATTGTGTGACTTGGTACCTGCTACTTGGTGTCTAGTGGCCAGCAGCTCTGGAAGATCTACATTGAAATAAAGGAAGAGATTCTATTTTGATACCTGGAATTGACCCAGTTTCACAAGATACCAATTATACTGCTTGACACGTGACGTGTTATGCGTACAGACTGAGGGGTTTTTACGGTAGCGAGCCTTGTGGGCATACTTTCCTACCAGTTACGTGTCCTGAGGCTGGGCACTTTTGCCTGTTTTCGTCACTTGCTGAATCACTAGTGCCTAGGCAATGCTGGTCCTGTGAGTGCTCAGTTAATATTCCTGGGTGTTGAATGACTATTTGATTCCAGAAATTCTGCTCTACGCAGAGGGGATCAGCATGAGCGAGGGCCCAGAGTACATGGAATGTTTGAGGAGTGGTGAATGGGGTGGCCAGACTGAAATTAGGACCAAGAATTGGGAAAAGAGAAAGAGGTGATCTCTGGGCAGGACGGAGGGGCCAACTTCCAGAGGAATCTCAGCTCACTGGAGTGCTTTTGCACGCACTGGCGTGAGGGAGTCTGCACAGGAGGGGCCTTTCCTGGCTGAAGCCGAGTGCTAGGGAAGAGCGGGGTCTTCCTTTGATGTTTGGGGGTTTTACAGAGTTCATGTTCCCCTTCCAGAAGTTAGCTCTCAAGCCTCAAATTTGAGGCAGTTTCCTGGAAGCTTGTTTTGGGAGCAAACTACTGCTGGGAGCAATTTCTTGTCTCTTAGCTTTTTCTCTAGTCAAAGCCTGGAGGAGAAAAGCTGTCTGACTAATTGATGGCTTTGGTGAGTTGAATCCCAAGTGGTCCAGTTTCATTGTGCTCACGTTTGGATTTCCTCTTTGCTGAGAGCCACAAAGACCAGTCAGATAAGCAGGACCTGGAGGCAAGGGGTCGTCTCCATGGGCTCCAGTTTAGAGTTAGTGCATGAAATCAGCTCTGAACATTTAGTTAGAGTTAGGCTCTTATAGTTGCTCTTAATGTTGTCCATTGGTCCTGTTGTTTTCTTTTTACCTTGCTGCTGTTTATCTATTTTTCTTTTTTACTTTTTATTGAGATTATGATAGTTTACAACCTTGTGAAATTTCAGTTGTACATTATCTTTAGTCATGTTGTAGGTGCACTTCACCTTTGTGTCCACCCCCTACCCCCCCTTTCCCCTGGTAACCACCTATCAGTTCTCTTTGTCTACATGTTTAACTTCCACCTATGAGTGGAGTCATACAGAGATGTCTTTCTCTATCTGGCTTATTTCACTTAACATAATACCCTCAAGGTCCATCCATGTTGTTGTGAATGGGATGATTTTATCCTTTTTTGTGGCTGAGTAGTATTCCATTGTATATATATATGTACCGTATCTTCTTTATCCAATCATCAGTTGATGGGAACTTAGGTTGCTTCCACATCTTGGCTATTGTGAATAATGCTGCAATGAACATAGGCGTGCATGGGTCTTTTGGAATTGCTGATTTCAAGTTCTTTGGATAGATACCCAGTAGTGGGATAGCTGGGTCATATGGTATGTCTATTTTTAATTTTTTGAGAAATCTCCATACTGTTTTCCATAGTGGCTGCACCAGTTTGCATTCCCACTGTTTATCTATTTTTGAGCATATTTTTCATTTCCTGGTGCAATTTTGTACAAAGAAACAACAAAATAGTAAAGTTCTTATCTTCTATCTTAAAAAACTTTTACAATTGTAACTTATCAAAGTAACTACAAAAGCAATTATGTGTGCTTTCAGAAATGATTATGATTCTAGGTTTTCTACGACTCCATTAGGATACTTTGAAATTTGGCTCAAGCCTGTTCAGCTTCTCCCTCCTTCAAGAATTCCCAGGAAGTGTGAGAATGCAAATGGCACTTATCCTCCAGCTCTGGCTTGCCTTGAGAGGCCTCTTGTTATTTGGTGTCTTACAGAAAACCTAGCTCTTGTCTGTTTAAAATTTCATTTGATAATGTTGAATCATCAGTATATCCATATAAAAGGAATTGTGGGAAAAATTGTGAAGGTTTTTTTTGATTGTTGCATGAAGTAAGCTGAGCTCCTGAATAGGTCACTTTGTTTTGTCTTGTTGCAGGTGTTGTTTGATGATATTGGACCATCTCTGATCCGACTTTCCAGCCAGGATCTTCAGTTTCGGCTGATTGCGGCCTTCCTGCAGTTCTTGGGCGTGCCTTGTGGCGTCAGCCCTCCCGCCTCCTGCCTTTATCTGGCCATGGATGAGAACAGCATCTTTGATAACGGACTTTGTGATGAAAAGCCGTTGACTTTCCTCAACCTGTCATTTTCTGGCGTCAGCTGTGTTGGCCGCATGGACCAGTTGGGCTGCCGGCGCTGGACCAGAGCTCACGGTCGAGAGGGCGAGGACTTCATCCGCAACGTCTTCCACCTGGTGCTGCCTTTGTTTTCCGGCAAGGAGAGGTCTCAGCTCTGCCTCTCCTGGTTACAGTACGAGATTGCAAAGGTAACTCCAGCCGCCGCCTCCAGTGTGGGGACTTCTTTCCTGTTGGTGTTTATAAATGAGATCACAAGGCTCTTGGTGTTCCTCGGGGCACGGGCCACAGCACCTTTTTTTCAGGGACCCTGAGGGCACCTGGTGTGCGGCTGGCCCTGCTGAAGGGCTGCAGTGAGTCCAGCCCTTCGGTGACTGGAGCTGTTGATTGTGTTGAGTTTTGTGGTAGCAGATGTCTGATTATATGAGCAGTTAGTGTTAAGAGCCAAGCTTAAGCTTAAGCAGGGTTAGAGGATTTAGGGGCTTATTAAAATAGATAAAATAAGCTACTTATTTCTGCTCTTTCTGTCTCCTAGAAATTCAGCTAGGATTGACTCTTCTGCCCTCTGCTGGCCACCAGTTAGTATTGAATCTTAACATAAAGTTCTGATGCTACAGATTGCACACACGAGGTTGTACTATTAAAATAGTGTCTGATAAAATTTGGTGGCCACTTCTCTTTGGAGAAGGAGAGTTGGCGTATATAAGCCTTGTTCATAGAGGTTTTGAATGGAAATCTGGATGTGTTCATTTGGGCGCACCTGCAGCCTTGGTAAAATTCCAGTTTGTTTCCTGGCCCAGGAATCCTGGGTGTTTACCAAACTCGTGATAAAGGAAAGAAATGTAGATGCCTTGTGCGGCTTTCTAAAGTTGACAGTACAAAGGGATTGCTGTGAAATCACGGAGCACTAGGAGCCATCCTTTTCTTTTTACTTCTAGGTCATCTGGTGTCTGCACACTAAAAACAAGAAGAGATTAAAGTCACAAGGAAAGAACTGCAAAAAGCTAGCCAAGAATCTCCTTAAGGAGCCGGAAAACCGCAACGATTTTTGCCTCTGGAAGCAGTATGCGCATCTGGAGTGGTTGCTTGGCAACATGGAGGACGCCAGGAAGGTTTTCGATACAGCACTCAGCATGGCAGGGAGCAGAGAACTGAAGGATCACGAACTCTGTGAGCTCAGTCTGCTCTACGCTGAGCTGGAGGTGGAGCTGTTGCTAGACTCGAGAGGGGCCGCCACAGCTCGAGCTGTTCACATCTTAACCAGGCTGACTGAGAACGGGCCCTGTGGGCCCTATGCCGGGCAGGTCTTGGCCGTTCACATTTTGAAAGCTCGGAAGGCTTATGAACACGCACTGCAGGACTGCTTGGGTGAGGGCTGTGTCTCTGGACCGGCTCCCACCAACTCCTTGAACTGCCTAACTAGCTTGGTCAAATGCTTTATGCTCTTTCAGTATTTGACCGTGGGGATCGATGCCGCTGTGCGGATATACGAGCAAGTATTTGCAAAACTGAAGGGCTCTGGTTCCCCAGAAGGCTGTGGCCAGGATGACAGTGCCGGCACCCAGCGTCCGAGCAGTGTTCTCGAGGCTGTCACACTGATGCACACCAGCCTGCTCAGATTCCACATGAAAGTCAGCGTTTACCCGCTGGCCCCTCTGCGAGAGGCACTCTCCGAGGCTTTAAAGTTGTATCCGGGCAACCAGGTTCTTTGGAGGTCATATGTACAGATTCAGAATAAGTCTCACAGTGCCAGTAAGACCAGAAGATTCTTTGATGCAGTCACCAGGTCTGCTAAACCCTTAGAGCCTTGGTTGTTTGCCATTGAAGCCGAGAAAATGAGGAAGAGACTAGTGGAAACTGTTCAGAGGTAATTACAGAGCATCTTGTTCATGTGTCCACAGACCTTTATGTTCCTACCACCCCGCTTGGCCTCGGGAATACAGAAATGAAAACGGCGCAGTGCCTAGAACACCAGCTCTGGGTACGCTCCGTGTTGTAGAATAACATATTGAAAGAGGAATGAGAGACTTACAAAGTAGCAGCAGCCTTCAGTAGAGGCTTTGTGGCTGTCTTCCTGGGCCTTGCTTTGTGGGACTCTGAGCGTTGCCTGTGGGGCTTAGGTGGTGGTTGTCAGGCCTTGCCGTGTCTGAGAGGCTGTAGTGAAAGCGACATGGGTACGAGTGCAGGCTCTGCAGTTGGGCTCTGGATCCAGGTCCCAGCTTTTCCACTTACCACTTGTGACCTTGGGCAAGTCACTTCACCTCTCTCCTAGTTTCTCCTTCTGTAAGATGGGAATAAAGAACCTACCTCAGAGGGTTGCTCCGAGGGGCCAGTGAGGGAAGTGCTGAGGACAGAGTGTGGAAGAATTACCTGCCTCTGTTACTGTTACTGATGACGACAGTGTCGTGTTAACTGTCATCTTCTGATGCAGTATTTTATATCTGAGGGTTAAATGACAGTCTCATGGCCCGAGTCGACATCGTTGTTCCTTCTGGAATCTTTGCTGTTGCTTCTCTCTGACCTTATAAATTGGGCAGAATTGCCTCTGAATAGTATTTCACTTGTTTTTTATTTCTTCCATTGGGATTTGCAAGGTCTTTCCTTTCCATAAAGTCAGATTTGCATTCTGCTGATGAAAGGGTAGGTTTTCTTTAGAAAACAGAAGCGAGGAGTTTGTTTGTGACTTCTGGCAGATTCAGCGTGGTGTAGAAACCCAGGACACTGCCTTGCTCTGGCCTTGGAGGAGCCACATCACATCTGTCCTCTGTACCCCCAGTGCCCCCCGTCCCGAGGGCCAGCACTGCCTCTGACACGCTCTAGTCCAGTTGTTGCTGACCCTGACAGTGCTCTTCTCCTGCGAGGTAGGATGCGAGAACTTGTCTCGGGGTGACATGGGCCTTTGTCTTGCAGGGTAGATGGTAGAGAGGTCCACGCCACAATTCCTGAGACCGGCTTGACACATCGCATCAAAGCCCTGTTTGAAAATGCAATGCGGAGTGACAGTGGCAGCCAGTGCCCCTTACTGTGGAGGATGTATTTGAATTTTTTGGTAAGAAAATATTTCGACTTTTTGTTTTTATGCTGGGCTCTGCTTCTTCCTTCGCAGGTGAGAAAGTGCAGGTGTCCAGGAGCCGCTGCAGGGGAAGCTGAGAGGGGCTTATTTCTGCCCTCGCAGCTTCTTGGCCTTGTTAACCCTAATGGGAACCCTGGTGGAATAATGTCAGGTCTCAGGACTTGGGAAGGGGTCGAAAGTTGCACTTTTCTTCAAGGTGTTTGGTGGAATGAAACTGAAGAGTAATTACAGGGCTGTTTGGAGCAGCAGAACTTGATAGGGTTTCTCTGAGTTGACTTCGTAGAGTCAACAATTGGAAATGGTCCAAGAGTTTTCATTTGAAAGAGACCTAAATTCTTTGCCATTCTGCTCATAAGAATTTCCAGGTCCTGATTCTGCTGTTGTTAAAAGATAAGATTCAATCTAGATTGTGGTTTTTAAAATAGATATTTCTAAAGCAGCTTTGTTTTTACTTAAAAGCACCATAGTGATTGCATATGGAAGACACAGTTTAATTTTGTTAATGAGCATGCGCAGGCTGAAAGGTGGTTCTGGGGCTTCACGGGGTCTGTGCGCTGGCTTTGCCTGTGGTTAGAGGCCTGCAGTGGGACGGGCTCATTTGCTGGAACACATCTACTGCCAAGTTTCATGCTTTTTAGAAAGACAGTCTTCTAGGCCACGTGACTGTTGTTTTAGTTCAAGTCTACTCAGTCACGTGACCTGCAATGAACATTGTGCCTTTCAGGAGCCAGGAGTGACTTCCTTATATGCAAATCTTATGTATATCTCTGATCATTTCCATAGCATAAATTCTCAAAACTCGATCAAGGTAGATGAACATTTCCAACTGACACATGACAGAGTCAGGTGTAAAGAGAGAGAGAGAGAGAAAGTCAGGGGTTAGGAGAAGTGTGGGCTCCCCCTATCTCCTTAGATTCCAGAATTCATCTGGGTCTGCCTCCCCTGATTCTGAAAGGCCTGAGAGTTGGGGAGGACGTATTATCTCAGGACAGTAGCTCACTGGCACACCCAGGACAGATGGGCACGTCTCTGTGGGCAGAAGTTGGTATCACGATGAATAACTACAAGAGTTTATGTGTTTCCTTACATTTATTCTTCAGACCTGAAAGCTCACGTTTTATGGCTTGATTCTCTTGTGTGAAATGGAAACCTTCAGAAGTCCACATCATGGCGCATTCGTGGTCTATAAGCAGGCGTGCCTGTGCATCCGAGGTGGCAGCTGGGGGAGCTGTCAGGGTAACTGGGTTCCAGTTGAATCTCCACTCCTGTCGTTTGGCCACTCAGCCGAAGGAGCAGATGAGATGCTCGTGTTATTTCCAGCACTGATATTCTGTTAGTCTTCCCAAGCAAATGAAAGACCTTTACAATTAAAAAGGGAGAGCCTGCAAATTTGCCAGTTTAACTTTTACAGGTAGAGTGAGTGCAGACTGAAAGTATTTCTACCGAGGATCTGCCATGAGCCAAGTTTAGTGAGATTGTAGATAGAAAGATTCTTGTTGACTTAGAAAAAGTGATTGGGGCCCTTAAGGAATTTCTGTCTTTTTAGAAAGGTTATTGGACCAAGGATTAATGAGAGCAGTGACTTCCTCTAGCATTTCTGGAGGCATCTGGGTAGGCTCCTAAGGCTTTGATAAACACATTGAAAACAATCAAATTAAGACCAAAATGCACGGTGTATGCTGCAAGTGCCAGGAGAGGGCGGGAGGAGGGAGCCGGGGCCTGTCGTGGGAGGATGAGGCTGTGTGGAGGGTTGTTGATGTCTTCGGTCGTGTGTGTGTGCCTTCCTGTGTGCGTATGTACGTGCATCCAAGCATACTTACATGCGTGCAAGCTTATTTGCTTGATTGCTTTTTTTCCCTGCAAAAATGAATGAAGGAGTTAAAACTGATTGTTGGCTATGGAGAATATGGGAGAAGAAAGGAACTGGACAAACAGCAGTTGAAATTTTCCGCTAAGGTTGGAATTTAGGTTAAAACATCTACTTGGGGGGTGCTTTCAAATGTGCTGTTTTTCTCAGCCAAACCTTTTTTTTTTTTTGCTGTTTTGGCTAAAATTGGTTGTTTTTAAGATTCCTAGAGTTCTTTAATTTGGTCATCTACCTCCACAATAAAGAAAGAAATTTAAGTGTATAAACCAGTTAGCTGATTCCCTGGGCCTGATGAGAGAAGTCTCAGGAAATAGAAAGGGAAAGTGGCATTTTTGAATTGGTAGTCCCTGGGTTTCTGTTCAGTCTCCAGTATGATTTCTTCTCCCACTGTGTTGACAGCAGTTAGCATATATTGAAAGGCCACCGTTTACAGGAGCTGGTGGGAGGGAAGAGAACCTCCTCAGCTCTCCTTTCTGGTGGTGAGTAAATAAACCTCCAGCAAGAGCACCAGCCTCCTCTCGGAATGAATACTCTGATGACGTGTTACAGAAATGGATCCTGTTCTTATTTGGGGAGGGCTGGATATCAGTTTTGTCAAATTACTTTAAAAAGTTAGATAAGCTCACAGTTACTTAGATTTCTTTATACTCAGATAAGAAAAGAGAATCAAATTTTGCAAAAGCCCAAAGACCGTCAGCCTTCTCATTTTCTTAGAGCTGTTACTCCCCCATGTGGAGGTGGCGCATATCAGCTATGAAGGCACAGAAATGCCCAAACAGGTGATTACTAAGCATCAGACAGCTTCTCTAAATGGAGAGCTTGGACACCCTGTTACTGAAGAGGGGCAGCTGCCATCCACACTGCCATGGGTCCTGTCCCCTGGCCCCTCCCCGACCCCATACCTGCCCGTGTCGAGAGAGCTCAGGTTTGGGCAGAAGGCCCACAGCACGAGGGCTTTCCAGAGGGTCGCGTCATCTGTTTACAAAGGTCTTGTTTGCTGAGTCGTGCATGTAGTGCGTGTGAGACTTGCTTCCTGGGGCTTGGTGTGGGGCACAGAGGGCAGCCTCTGTGTGAAATCTCGGCCCCCACTTCACTCTGGAGACTGTCTTGGTGGAATTGGCGGTTTACTTGGGGACCCATACCAGCAGCTCTGCTCCTTCACAAGCTGTGTCGTCTTCAGTTCTGTGCATGCACCTGGTCAGTGCCCCAAGATGTTCCCGGTCTGCCTGAGGAGACACGCTTACTCAGTCCCGATACCCTGGGGTAACCGGGTGCCATGGGAGTCCCCCACAGTGGTATGTCAGCCTTGACTTAGGAATTTCATAAGGAGTCATGGTTTGCTAAGATGAGAACACTTAGAAGGTGAGGAAGGAGGACGTAGAGAGCCAGAGTACCGCTCATGAACTTTCTTCCCATTTGAGGCTCTGCTCTAGTGAGAGAGAAAAGATCTATACAAGGCCATGTCTTAGAATATGAAATCCTGAATGGAAGAAACCAAGTCAGCACCCAGCTTTCACCTGGCATTGAGCCCTTCACACCTGATAACACGAAGGCATCTTCCGGCGGCCGATTGGTGAAGGAAATCGCAGAGAGCGAGTATCATTTGAGGCTGGTCAATTTATGCACCTGGATTTGCTGGGCTCCAGGAGTACCTGTGAGTCTCACAAAGGCAGGGGTTGAGAAAGAACAGTAATACAATTTTTCTTTCTTCTTTGAAAAACAAGGAAAAAAAGTCTTAAGTTTAGTCAGTATTTTAGGAGAGGATATTGAAGTGTTTTGGTGTGCAAAGGAAGGACAGCTCACACTGGCTCCTTGGGTATAAGTTCAGACGTCCAACCTCAGAATGGCCGAGGCTCATGCCAGGGAGGGAAGACAGGAGTCCACCATGAGGCTGGTTCTGTGGTGGCACTTGGAGGGGGCTGGGAAGGCCTGAGCCTCGCCTGAAGCAAGGTTATCACAGACGCTGGTTACAGCCCAAAGGTACAGTCTTGGTGACTGTGGGAGTGAACCTGAAGGAACTGAGAAGGGAGTCAGTGAGGCTGCCCTTGGTAGAGCGAGCTCCTGAGCCAAAGACAAGTCTCTAGATGCCATCGCCCGGTTTCTGGGAGGCCGGTCAACAGCCCTCCCTGGTCCCCTGCACCGGCTTCCCGGTGGGAAGAGCTGGTGTCTGCTAGCAGGCTCTCCTCTGGGAAGGCCACATGCGGAGGAGGAAAGCCCAGAGATAGACATCAGCTCCACGAGCTCTGCCTGTGCCCACTCACAGCCACAGACGCTCAGCAGCCTGGAGAGCGGCCTGGGGGCTGTGATCCTCTGGGGGAGCCACCAAACGACAGATCCCTTCCCTTCCTGGGACTTGGGAGAGGCCCCAGGTAGGAGATGCCACATGCTGCTCCAGCTTCTGCAGGTATTTTCTGTTTGTATAAAGTCAGGCCACATTCCAGGCACTGTTAGTAACGCAAGGTGTGATGATGGCTCAGAGTGAAGGAGGAGACAAAGGCAAGTCAGCAGTGTTAAAGGTCAACACTCTGGGCCCGTTGGTGGAGAGGAAATGACCCAACACAGTAGTGGCCCGAGAGCGTCCCATGGTACATGGGCCCAAACCCAGCAGCCACCGTGATGGTGCCAGCTCTCCCCGTGGGCTGGCTGACTGCAGCCGAGGAGCCCCCATGTGAATCAGTACAGCGGTGGTTTCTATGGCCTTAGCCTCCGTTTCATCACATTTGTGTTTTTTTCCCTCACCTCAGGTTTCCTTAGGAAACAAGGAAAGAAGCAAAGGTGTGTTCTACAAAGCACTTCAGAATTGTCCTTGGGCAAAGGTGAGTTCTAAAGACCGTGGTATCTTCAGATTCCAAGGGACTTTCCTGCCAAGCCTCAGTCCAGCCAGTGTCTGCCTGGCCTGCACCTGTCACTGGGGACAGGGCACATCCTGGGCCATTTCTTAGTGAAGCGGTCCCCATGGAGCCTGAGCCTGCAGGCATTTGTCTACTGTCCCTGCACTGGAGCTGGTGTTTCCTGGGAGTGTTGCTGTGGGCGGTTTTCCCAGCATTTGCCAGAGTTCAGCCCAGGTGCTGACCCGTTGGGATCCATGTCCTCACTCTGAAGTCCCAGGTCAGGAGACACTCAGAAGTCAGACTGTGGGTGACTGCAGTGTCTGCCAGCAACTCCTGTCCCACTTTGGAAGGAGGCGGCCTCCTTGTGAGTTTCCTCACTTTGAGTCTGCTCTGTGGGTTCGGTGTCCTTCCTGAAGCATGCCTGGGTGCTGCTGAGTTAGGACAGCAGAGGGCAGTGCAGGCTGTGGAGGGAGCAGCAGGAGGGCGGGATCGCTGGGCTGGAAGCGGCTGGCTGACGAGGGCGGTGGCTCTCCGTCCTAGGTGTTGCACATGGACGCTGTGGAGTACTTCCCCGATGAGATGCAGGAGATCCTGGACCTGATGACTGAGAAGGAGCTCCGGGTGCGCCTGCCGCTGGAGGAGCTGGAGCTTCTGCTTGAGGACTAGAGACCAGGAAGGGAATGGGGACCACATCTCTGAGGCAACGTTGCCTGCCCTGTCGGAACCAGGATGGGCAAGAGGAGACCAGTGATGCACATGTGCAAGCGTGTGTTAACAGACTTTTGCTTTAGAAGTTTCTCTTGAGAATGTCTGGGTTACCAGTCTCTCACCTCTTGCATATTTTTTGCATGTGCAGATGACACAAAAGCTATTGTTTTACATATTATATATGTGCACATGTGTATATATGTCTGTAGACAAGAATCACGCTAAGTGATTACAAAACCTACTGTGGTTGGTGTGTGCAAGTTCTCGTTCCTTTGGCTTTCTTAGCCCAGCCGGTGCCAGCCCCCACCATGGTGAGTGTACCCCCTCAGTTGGCATCCTTGGTGGTCCTGCCAAGTCTTATGGGTCTTGCAGCCTTTGATATGAAAGGTCTGGTTACTCAACACTAGGATCTCCTCCCCTGGGCAGGTTAGCAGGAGAGCAGATCTTGCCCTTATCTTCAGAGCAGTGGGAAGTCATTTAAAACTTGGTGTTCTGGCCTCTATCAAGTGTATTAAGAGTTTCTCATTATTCCCTAAGCCCTACTCTGTGACACTTCCATCTGTGGACCAGCAGCATCACCTGGGAGCTTGTTAGAAATGCAGACTCTCAGGCCCCTTCCTAGCACTGCTGAGTCAGAATCTGCATCCGAACAGGCCTTCCTGGGGACTTGTGTGCACACTGGTGTGGAAGGCACTGCCCAAAGACATAAGGCCTCTGCTGCAGGGGAGGGAGCCTGCCAGTGACCTCTGTCTCAGAGGAGAGTGGAATGGAGCCAGCTCCTTCCGACCAAACCCAGCCCTGCCTGTGAGATGTGCGGAAGGTACGCCCTCCTCTGCTATGCATCCGCACTGCTTAAGATACGAAGGCCCAGACTGGCCATGTTATTTTGATTTCTGAGGGGTTCCCAGCTTCTCTGGCTTTTTAAAAAAAAGTCATGATCTTGAGAATTGCTGAAGACATATTTCCTTGGCACCTCATCCAGAAAAGCCAGTGTTGCAGAATAGTTTTGGCTAGAAACTGACGGACATTGGTTGGGAAGGCAACATAGAGTACTTTCTGGGGCAGCGTCTCAGAGCCCCCAAGGAAGTTGCCAGCCAACCATGTGGATGCTTACCTTGCTATACCCTGAACTGCTCAGAAAGGAAAGAGCAGTGCAGGAAACAGACAAAGAAAAGGAAGGGGAAACTGACACATTTCCAAACGCTCTTGAGAGAGATGAGGTTTCTGAATCCGACAACAGGCAGGGCTGGTATGGGATTCTTCAGCCCTGACCTTTTGAGATTTTTAAGGAACCCTCAATCTCTTCGCACCATCAGTACTTCCTTCCTGGCCCCACAGTGCTGAGAACCCACAGAACTTCCATAAGGGAAAGCTGTCTTTTCTTCCTTTGAAGCCACAGCCACATGAACTCAGACTTTGTTGCTTAAACAAGAAAGATCGCTGGCTATGTGGTTAGGATCATTTCTTTCCCATTAGCTGCTGTTGTACAGTAACTCCACCACCAGCTCTGGGGGCAACAGGTACTGAAGTCTGCACTCCATGTAATCACTCACAGAAGCTTCCCTAACACCTGGATCCACCCACTTGGTGCTGCTGAGCAGCAGGTGTGGAGACACCAGAAAGAAGATGAACTGTTAGAGAAAGAGCGCGCTTTATTGGGCAGAGAGCACTGCACGTGACCAACAGACGAAGGCAGCCCGGTGGGCATCCTACACTTATGCTCAAAAACATACAGGGGATGTTTTGCTAATAAAGACCAACTGGAACACGGACTCCTGGGGCAGCTTCCCCAGCCTCATCCCTCTGAGGCGCTGGGACCCCCCACTGCCATTTCCTTGAAGGCACCTGTGGTCCACTAGAGATACAGCCCCTCAGGGGTGCCTTCCTGCTTCTTATAAAGGACATTTTCTTTAGATTTTTTGAAGTCTTCATTTGTTACTTTCATTCTGCGTTCTCTCAAGGCCATCAGACCAGCTTCTGTACAGATTGCCTGTAACAGAACAGTATGTTGAGAAAGTGAAACACTTTATTTTTATTCTAACAATTAAAAGAGCCATTTTGAAATAAGGTGTAAGACACTTAGACTAAGCACACACTGCTCAAATCATTTGGGAAAGATTAGATCTCTTAAACGTTGTAGCATTCTAATTATTTTCTCAAAGGATCTGCGGTGGCTTAAACTGGGAGTGATTAACAAAGAGGAGGACTGGCCCAGGAATCGGGGCTCCAGGTTCTAGTACTGGCTCAGCTTCTAACAGCTGTGTGGCCTGGCAGGTCAGTAAGTTCTCACAGCCCCACTTTCGTTAAAGGGAGTCATACTCCTAGAAAACAGATGAAATTATACCCGGCCTGGAAATCTAGAGGCAACAGAGATTATACCTCCATTTCATTTACCCATACTCAGAACATGTATTCTAGTTAAAGAAGTTTCAGTACAGTATTTATGGTAATATGTTTATTTTCTCAATAATTACTTGCCAAAAGTAGAACAAAACAAGAACCTATGTAATACAATGTGACAAAAACACAGTTAATCCTGGCACTGAAGTTTCTATTTGGTTTTGGCCCTCAGGATATTCAAGATGGTTCAGTAGAAAAGAGAAACCAAATAGGCAAAAGGGTGACATTTGGTAAACTGAGGTGATGGGCCTACGGGTGTTTACTACTGTTGCAGCTTTTCTGAAGGCTTGAAATTTTTCAAAATAAAAAGTTGGTGCAAAATTCAAAAATAATTTCAATTTTAAAAAGAGTTTTACTCACGAACTAAGATACTCATCTACACAGATGACAGTGACACGCAGTTCAGTACAGGCACCAGCATGAGAAGGCCCTGCGTGTGCCGTCCCTACCTAACCACGGCATTCATGCCTCATGAAAACCCAGGTCTTCCGATGAAAAGCAGCTTGCACCCACATTCAATGCTGCCAGGCCTTGCTCTAAATTCTGGTCATCTGGGAAGAAACATCCTAACTCATACATATATGTGATGAAACTAAGAGGTATGATCCAGCCCACGTTCTCACCTTGATGTCGGCACCGGAGAGGTCGTCTTTAGCCATGATCAAGTCGTCCAGGGTAACATCGTCAGCCAGCGTCATCCTGCTTGTGTGGATCTGAAAGATGCGCTTCTTGGTCTTTTCATCAGGCAGGGGGAACTCGATCTTCCTGTCAATGCGGCCTGCAGGTATAAAAGGTTTTCAGTGACACACCTGTGCAGCCCCAGGCGCTGCCCCCAGCTCAGGGAGAGGTCAGACAGCAGCATCCTGTGGGAAGGAGGTCCAAATCTTAACATGTAAACATTTATCTTTACAGTTTGTAAACCTCTGTTTGAATTCCTCCCATTTAAAAGAAATCCTCCCTGCTCTGGTACCTTTAGAAACAAATGAAAGGAGGAGTTCCTAAAAGGCCTATTTAGTGGAAAAGGACGCATTGATAGTAGTAAAAACGTAAAAGAGAGTAAAAACATGAGCGACTGCTGCTTTTGGTGCTACCTGAATGTAAAAAATGAACCTGAGCTATCCTATATATTCTTTCTTCAGAAAAAATTCTTGAGGTTAAAAGGGGAATATTAACTAAGGGAAAGAAAAGATCACAATACAAGATTGGAATTCAAAGAACCAAGCTACACAGACTACATCACGCTCTTACTTAGCTGTAATCTCAAGGGGACATAGTCTTGTAAGTTATTCTAGTTTTAATACGGTATTTGCCTTTCTATGTATCATTTATACAATCCCTCCACAGTGTGCTTAAGAAACACAAATACATATGACCACATTAATTCTCAAGGATGAAATAAAAGCAAATTTGACCTGGTCTGATAAGTGCTGGGTCCAAAGTTTCTATTCGGTTTGTGGCCATGATAACTTTCACGTCTCCCCTTGAATCAAATCCATCCAACTGGTTCAACAGTTCTAACATCGTTCGCTGAATTTCTCTCTCCCCACCAGAATTTGAGTCATACCTTTGGAAGAGAAAAAGAAGGAATGAAGACCCAACTGCCAAAGGGGAATTACAACAAAACACTGTGGTTTCAACCCACGTGTCACACCCTCCCAAGAGCCGATTACACATATTATTTTCTTTGTAGTGGTTCTCATGCCTGAAATATTTATTCAGTCTCCGTATTTGGTGTCTGATCCCCTAACCTGACTGTGAGCTCCTTGAGGGCAGAGACTCGTGCTCTCGGCTGTGTCCCCAGAGTCCAAATGGTGCCTGGCTCAGAGTGGGTGCTCAACGCACAGTTATCCACTGACCAGGTGCCAGACATTCACAACTCCTGGGGAGCTGTTACCCGGCACTTGGGAGAGAAGAGCCTAAACCATCCAGAGAGCCATGGACAGTAGGAACTGTGGAAACCAACATGCAGGCCATCCAGCGAGTGCCCAATGACTGATCATTCTCAGAGAAGAGCTACATGGTTTTTACCTCGAAATGATGCAAAATAGGTAAGAGAAAGTCTACCTTTTTGTCCCAATGGCATCAATTTCATCAATAAACACGATGGATGGTGCATGTTCTTCAGCAACTCGAAACAATTCCCGAACAAGTTTGGGCCCATCGCCTAGGTACTTCTGAATAAGTTCAGAGCCAACCACTCTCAAGAAGGTGGCTGAGGTTTGGTTTGCTACTGCTTTGGCTAATAAGGTTTTACCTATTTTAGGTTAAAAAAGAAAAAGACAAAGGGAAATAACTTCAAGTGCTGTTTTAACTTAAAAACTGTCATTACCACCTTAAATGGACATCAAATTGGGTGGATCCCTGTGATGAAAAGGCGTGCCACCATTCACGTGTCTTGACGTTCTGTTCTCCAAAGCAGTAAGAGGAAAATTAGGAAAACCTAAATAACATTTTGATTATTTTTAACTGTCTTCCTAAATTCATCATGATAATGTCGGAAAATACTTACAACCGGGATATTCAAGTTACATACAATTTTAACCTGACCCATGCAACCAGGGTTAGAGAGCCAAACTCAACTATGAAACTATCAGTGATGAAAAAAGGCCTGGGAATCCAGGTTTGACCTAAGGAAACACTCAGTGTTCCTGAGCACCAGGCCTGCAAGTGCCCCGGGCTGACCCAAGAGTTGTTGCTGGGGGTGCTTGGGCCGCAGGCCTGGACAAGTGAAACAGGACCAGCTCCTGAAAAAGCCACAACCAAGCGCTGCTGAAAGCTCAGGAGACTTTCCTGTCTGTGGTGTGCCCTTATGAGGAAGTTCCCCCCACCAATCTCAGGGAAGATCTCAAACCACCTTTTAATCCTGCTCTATTCCCTTTCTCTTTCATGTCAAAACCAAGAGTCAGCTACAAGCACACAATTTGAGAACTTGAGACCTGGACGACCTTGGCCCCTTTGAGAGGAAATGGGCAAAGGGCTAGGCAGTCACCTCAGGATGCAGAGGCAGTGAGAGGTTGAACTCGTAAAGGACCAACCTTAGGCCTGCAGGGGAAGGAGGAGGGGGCTGCTGGTGAGTGACACAGAAGACTTCATCCACGTGGGAAGAAGGACAGAGCACTAAGCTTTGCGACAAGATGTGGCAATGATGTTCCCTTTGGTTGGGCAGGCAGAACAGCAGGTGCAAAGGCTCAGAAAGCTGGACCACTCCCTGAGAACATCAACTAAAGATGGTGAACAGAAGACAAAAAGGACCTTCTAAGTGGGTGGGATCTTACAGTCCAGAAGCAGCCGAGTCCAGCTGCTGGGACACTTCAGTGGCCAGAAGGATCACTAAACCAGTCTCCTCCTCCTCCTCCTCCCAACAGGCCTGCTACCCTGTGCCTCACCCCAGCTCCTCATAGCCAGCCCCTTGTAGCACACATGCTCCAAAGAAGGCACGTGGCTGCGGGTCAGGAGGCCTGGATTCCAGCTCCAGCCCTGCTACCAGCTCAACTCGCAGAGCTAATGGGGCCTTGGGCTCGTCACTGGCCTCTGTGAAATGATTTCCTGAGCTGTAAGATGACAGGCTGCAAGAGCTCCTTGTCTCTGAGCACAGTTGTCTCCCAGTCCCCCTACTGTGGGCAGTCCTCAGCTCTCAAGATCCTCTTGGGAACATGGTTTTGATTCACTCCATCAAATAACTGCTCTCCCTTTGGAACTTATACAGCAATGAACTGCTAAGTCCCGGACAACTTACTCAGGTCAACTTATTGCATAATGAACCAAATATGCACACAGTCACGTGCCACATAACAGCTCAGTCCACGAGAGACGGCGTATACGATGGTGGTCCCAGAGGATCAGTGCCATAGAGCCTAGGTGCGTGGTGTCCAGGTTTGTGTCACTGCATTCTACGATGTTCTCACAATGATGAAATCGCCGAAAGACACATTCCTCAGAACGCATCCTTGTTAAGTGACGCATGACTGTATGTACGTATATCTTTATTTATTCATCCAATATTAATTCATTCAGTATCAATGGACTAGAGAATAAACCTAATCTGAACAGCACACAATAGCTTTTAAATCAGTGGTTCTCCACCATTGCTGTGACTCTTGGCCACACTCCAAATCAATATACCAGAATCTTCAGTGATGGGACGAGGCATCAGTATTTTTTAAAGCTCCCAAGGTGATTTCAATGTACAGCCATAGTTGAGCATCCTGGTTTATTTTTATTTTTTCTTACAAATTATTATTATATTTTTTTAACACATTAACTCTGTTGAAGTCTACAACTTCAAGTCTAAGTTCAGTTTCTTACTGCATCTACTTTACAGATAAATATACTTTTGTGTAATAGGTATGATTCCAAAGGAGTTGCTTACGCACAAATGTCCAAAATGTCTTACAGCATCGTTTTAACCTAAGGAACTGTGGCATCCTCACTCAACAGTTAAGTAATTCTAACTGGCTAACGCTGCTGCTCAAGGGAGAAGCTGAGCGTCTGGAAAGTGTCAAACGCAGACCATGCATACCTGTGCCAGGTGGACCATAGAGAATGACCCCCTTAGGGGGCTTTATACCCATCTCTTCGTAATATTCAGGATGAGTGAGGGGAAGCTCCACAGATTCCTGCAGAAAACAAACACTCGGTAAAAATGAAAGGCTTTCTTACTGAAATTATCAGCAGATCTACTATGGCATCATGAGTATATCTCGCTCTCAACAAAAATAAACTAAAATTTCAATCACTCTTGTTTGAGACAATGCGCTTGACTGCTACTAGGCACAAGGGCATACTGGAGAGGACATCTGTCCTACTCGAGCTCCCAGCACCCATCCCCTCTTCCCAATAGCACCCAATTCCCCTTGCACTTTCCAGCAGACGTCAGTGCTGAACAACATTAAGCCTTTCTGAGCAAAACGAACTGGAGAAATCTAAAATTCACCCTCTTCAATTAAACTACAGACAGGAGCTGGCAACATTTTCTGATTGCTGTTACCAACCAGGGACATCATGGCTAGTGCCCAGCTGTCTGAGAGGTCACCAGTGGAGATCTGTGATAGCTCTGAATGACTTCCCTATGGATGAAAGAACCTGCAGAGAGCTCGCCCACAGCCATCCTGGAGGACCACTTTCCCCCAACCCTAGGACCACGGCAGGGGCTGGGATTATGTTCTAGACCCCACCACTCTGTAAGAATGTGTCACTCACCCTACCCCATACATCACTGGAAGTTTCTAGATAGCCACAACTGACACCAACACAATTGGAAACATTATATATTCACACAGATAATTATTAAACATTGGATATAAAAAGTATTAAGCTACAGGTGCTACAAGAACTATCATACAATTTATTGTTATTTCTAGTACCTAACTCAGTATTAACAAATACATGGGGCTGGCCTCATGGCTGAGTGGTTAAGTTCACACGCTCCACACTGGCGGCCAGGGGTTCACTGGTTCGGATCCTGGGTGTGGACCTACTCACCACTCCTCAGGCCATGCTGTGGCAGCGTCCCACATAGAAGAACTAGAATGATCTACAGCTAGGATATACACCTATGTACTGGGGCTTTGGGGAGGAAAAAAGAAGAGGAAGACTGGCAACAGATGTTAGCTCAGGGCCAATCTTCTTCACCAAAAAAGCATTAAAAAAAAAAAAAAAGAATGAGATCTAGTGGGCTGAAGGCTGGTTTAGGGGAAAAAAGAACAACACACACCACTGCTCCCCCCCCCGCCACCAAAAAACAAATACAAAACACCACAACTGACAAGCTCTGAGTCAGTTACTGGTCTGATCAATAAAGAAAAAACAAAACATGCAAAACAACTCCTAGCACCCTAAATGAGACAGCAGTAAGAAACCCAAAGTCTAAAAACCCAGAGCTGGTTCCTAGACATACCTTAATTTCCTGAATTTGGTTGTCCAACCCTCCAATATCAGCATAGGTCTCCTGAGGGGCCTTTTCCACCTTCATCACTGTGACCAGGGGATCCGTGTCATCCATCAGCACCCCTATCACAGCATGCACCTAACAGGGAACGTTAAGCTTTAGCACAGGAATGTGAGGTTCACACAATTCGTTTACAACAAAGCAATGCCAACCACAGAATTTTTCTACTCTTAGGGGTGCTTTGGCAATCTACGTCCACAGGTCTGGAACAGTGGACCGATAACAAGGAAGGACAAAGCACTGCTATGGGCTTTCGTAGAGGCGATCAACTTACCTTGTGGTTGAGCAGCACGGAGCAGCCCGGTTCCAGCAGATCCTTGTCTACAAATGAAAGAATGCTGACGTAGTGTTCTGAGCCCACAGATGTAGACACGATGGCGTGATTGTCATCAATGATCTCTTCCAAGGTCCCTACCGACATTGGGGTCCCTCTCAGGTCATCCACCTTTGATCTTTCCTCCTACGTTAGAGTACACCAAAAGGGAAACAGATTAGAACTAAAAAGTAGATGATGCTGACAGTTCACTAGATTTACAAAGCAGCTGGTGCTTTTAAAAGGCAGCTAATAATGATCTGTAAAAGCCTGAAAGGTTCAACTACTTGAATTTCATTTATTCGTTGACAGTTTTAGGTTCTAAGTAGAATTCACTTTGTAAAAATGAAGTTACACTAATTTCTCAATTTACCTCTTGCTTTTCCTCTAAAGGCTTCATTTGTTCCTGATTTCTAATGAATTCTTCCTCCATGAGAAGATAGTCTTTAATTCTCTCTAACTTCAATAATTTTAACCGGCACTGAGTGTGAGGTGTCACTGTAATTAAAAAATAAAACTTTATTATACCTGGAGCTTGAAGTTTGAATTAATTCAGTTCATTCTTAAGGGAAAAAAGTTAAGATTTAAAATAAGCTTATTTTATTTGGACTGAAAAATTAAAAGTTTGTTGACCCTAAGTAAGCAGGTGTTAAATGTGAAGGGGAAAGGGATTTTGGCAGTTATAAGCAAGGAAGTAAAAATGGGGATGAGGTCTACGACCAGACAGCTAACACAAAACGACACAGACTAACTGAACTGTCTATATATAACATAAAGAAGAAAACAGTCATTGACCTAAAAGGTAGATTGCTTGGCTTTAGTCTTCCCAGAAGTGCTAATAAAAATAGCTACATGTGCTGTTCAGTCAGCACAGACTGTTGCACGGCAGCTGTAACACAAGCACACATTTGTAGGAGGACTGTGAAATATTACAGGTATTAGCATTTCTGGTGAACATTTTCCCCAATCTCTTTTGTGTTCTTTTGGCTTGAAGTCTCATGCTACACAAGAATTTTAACATTTATATAGACAGATCTATCAATCTTTTGTGGTTTCCGGGTTTCCTGACTTCTTCAAAAGGTCTCTCCTCCCCTAAGGTTAAATAAATATATTCCTGAATTTTCATTTATTTACTTATTTTAATATGTATATCTGTAATCCATCTGGCAATTCCATTTTCTCTCAACTGCAAATAAAAGATGCCAGGCATTTATAATAATCCATCCTCTTCCTACAGAACTGTCACTTTTACCATAAATTATCCATGAAACGATGTTGTTTTTGGACTTTCTATGCTCTTGTGGTGATCTGATGATCCATTCTTTATCAATACCATATTGATTCATTGTGGTGGATTATGGCACATTTCTACTGTCTGACTATCTTCATTCTTAACCAAGGAATATTTTTAAAATTAGTTATTTCATCTAAGCAGGAAGGGACTTGTTTAGATGGCAGTGAGGGAGGCATCTGAGCTGCAGCCTGAAGAAATGAGAAGCAGGCAGCAGGGGAAGGACTGGGGGAAGATTTTTAAGCAGAGGGCAGCAAAGGGCAAAGGCCCTGATATGCAGAGCAGTCAAAGAACACAAGGGACAGCAGTATGGGCAAGGAGCGAGGCACAGGGTGTGCGCTGAGGATGGAGGGGGGACCGGGTCGGGTCAGGAGGAAGCCATTGAAAACGTGTATGTTCAGGCATCGCATGATGTGAATTCCAACACAGTGGCACTCCATTTCCCTGTGAAATAACTGTGTTTCTAAGTTACTCAAGCCCGACATGAGTTTTCTAATCTAAAACTGTACTTTTAATACACAAGAGGAGCTGGTTATTTAAAGGAAACTAGTGGAGTTTCTTAAAGTGAGACACAGTTGTATACTGCGTGTATGCTGTTAAAACCAAAATAAAGCTCTTATTCCAACCTAGAGGAATGCCGCACAGAAGAACTGGAGAGAATAGTCATAGGGCTAGAGCTTCAACCACCCCCCATTTCCTGTCTCCACATTCAGAGACCTCTAAGCTACAGACACAGAGACAACCCCTAGGAATCAATCGGAAAGACCCCAAGGAGGAACCATGTCATTACCCAGTGGCAGTTTGCTAGCAGCATCTGGTCCCTTTGTTTTCTTCTTCTTTTTCCCCACTCGAGTTGGCACGGGAGGTTCATATTTCTTTTTCTTGTCCTTGAGTGTTTAGTACAGCAGGAAAAAAAAAAGCCACAGGGAAATCATATTAAAACACAAATTCATTTCTGTAGAACCATTACCTATTTCCAGGTGATATAATTTTCCTTATCTTTTAGGATGCTATTAAAAACTGTCCTTTTAAAACAACAACAACAATAACAACTGGGTTATTATATTCTTGCAATTTTAATATGTGAATGTAACTGATCTTTCTTTTTACAATACACAATGACAGATTATTCAATAAGGAATAGAGAGGTTAGAATTCAGAGTTATATGCCAGAAGTTTGAGTTGAAATAATTTGAGACAATTCTTCACATCTCAGGACATTAAACACTAAAATTACAGGCAATTTATTTTAACACTTCTATAATGTTATTACTTTCACACGATTAAAAATCATTAATTCATAAATACCTATTTGATAGTTAGGTCAACAATCTTTTCTAAAACATGAAAGGGTACTGTATCTGTAGGCCAGACTGGTTAAAGAACTACAGGATCATTTATTTTGTATTTTTTAAATTCATGAATTCCCAAAGAACTTCTCAGCTGAGATCTATGACATCTTCTACAATTTACTGACATCACAGACACATCTGGCTTATTTACCTTGTCATCCTTCTTGCCACCTCCAGGACCATGACCACCACTCTGACTTTGACCCTGAACAACAACAACAAAAAATCCAAAATCAGACAGAGGTAGAAATTCCGAAAATGATCACTTCAAAAGAATATCCTTTTGATTTGCCTTTGATTCTAAGATACCAACACTCCCCTTCATTTTAACATTTCTGAACTCTAGGCGTACCTAGCAGTCAACATGTACATTTTGTGTGGCAGAATCTTTTTGTCCTGAAAAGCTGTTAGTAGATCAGTGGTACACCTTGCAATTGATTGCCTCTTAAATTAAGGACAACTCAATTAAGAAATAGGTATAGGGGGCCAGCCCCATGGTTAAGTTCACGCCCCTGCTTCAGTGGCCCAGGATTTCACCAGTTCAGATCCTGGGCGTGGACCTAGCACTGCTCATCAGGCCATGCTGAGGTGTCGTCCCACATAGCAGAGCCAGAAGGACCTACAACTAGAATACACAATTATGTACTGGGGGGTTTTGGGGAGAAAGAAGAATAATTTAAAAAAAAAAAAGATTGGCAACAGATGTTAGCTGAGGTGCCAATCTTAAAAAAAAAAGAGAGAAATAGCTGTAACTGATGTATCATTATGAGGCTAAGATTCTAAGACCCTCCCTTCTTGAGGGGAAGGTAGAGAGCTTGACATTCTTTAATATAAAACTGTGACTGAGGCCACCAAGAGTCTATTTCATGAAATTAGGCCACGAAATCGAAATCATTTTACCCATTCTCCAAGAACCACTTGTCAATCATTTACTCCTTACTAACATTAGATGAAGATGCAGGAGAGTTTCCTTTCAACAGCAACTTACATGCGTCCCATCCCTCAAGCGAGGGGCTCTCGGGCAGCTCTTTCTTCCGACCTGAAAAGCTGAATCACCTTGAAGTATCAAGAACTTAGCGTGTTCGGAAGCTCACTGGGATTTCTGATTTTAAAACAGACCCCTCAGTTACAGGACAATGGTTAACACAGAGCAACGCCTCAGAAATAATGGCATTTTAAATGAGGAACAGTGAACTGACTCGATTACAGGGGCCCTCTCAGTCCCCTCAAATCACTGCCAGGCAGGCAGGCACCTCTAAATCAATACACTGCCAAGTTCACTAACAAGACCAAACAGCCCTAGCACGGTTACCTAAACGAGCTAAGGTCAAATGTATCCCCCACATGCAGGACTCTTAAAACTCCGTGCTTTACTCTGAAGAAGGTAATTAAGGGCTCCGAGAAATTTTGGGAAACAGAATTAGTTACACTGCAACGGGCTGCCAGAATTACAGGCTTTTAACAATTCCTATACCTACCAGGGAAATCTACCATTGATTGGGCCGCTAATGTGTGTGGGGTGCCTACTGTCCACGTGCCCAAGTCTGTATAGACTTCTCCTGCACTGTCTCCTCAAGGCCACACAGTCCTTCAAGGCAGGGCTCATATTCCCACCGTCTAGATGGGGAACTGCAACAGCCTAAGAACATGGGCTCCAGAATGAGACGCATCCAGGTGTGGTTTCAGTTCCGACTCCACCACTCCCAGGCTCTGTGACCTCGGTAAGTCGGGTGCCCTTAACTGGAAGGTGGGGACGACACCAGCTCTTATCTCTCGCTGAAAACGACGTAACACAGGCAAACGACTTGACATCTACATGACGCATAGTAACTACTCCTCAACTTATTATTAACAAGTAAGAAAAGTTAGCATCAGGATTTTAACTTTCAGTTTGGTGACAAAATCTGGGCTCTGCAACAATCCATTCTGGTTCAGTTCTTCACTTTCTGTGTATCCTCCATTTCTGTTTTTGTCCAGGCCATCATATCTTACAGACTCTAGCCTCTCAACTGAGATTCCCAGGTCGTTTCTCCCCTCACCAATCTGGCTATTACCTTCTAAAACAAACAGCGGACCCTTTAATTCTCCTTAAGGACCTTCAACTGCTCCCTGGTATTCAAGGTGTAATGTCCAAACCCTGCAGCTCGGCACGCCTGGCCCTCGCCAAACTGGCTGCAACTGACCTTTCCCAGGTTCATCTACTTCTCTCACGATCCTACAAGTCTGGCCCCGCTGGAGGACATTTTCTCAAATGGGCCCCGAACTTCTTCCCGTCTGGGGCATTTTACACTATGTTTCTCAGTCTCAAATAAGAGTAACAAGTAACCCATTAGTGAGCCCTTACTATATGCCAAGCAGTGGGCTAAACATTCTCAGGGTATCATCTCACTTAATTCTTACAGACACTATGAAGTTGGTACTATCAATATCTCTAGTTTACAGATAAGGAAACCACGGCCCAGAGAGGTTAAGCGATTTGCCTACTGTCACAAAGCTTGTGAGAGTCTACAGGACACCAACATCTGCGTGTTTCTCTGCCGCATGGCTATCTAACACATCACAGCAAGGGCTCCAGGGAAGATGACAGGGTTTGTGTTCTAGCGTAGCTGCTTACTGTGGCTCGGTTTCCTCCGTGGTAAAGTGAAGATAACAATAATAATTACCTCAAGGAACTGTTGTGAGGAATAATGAGAAAATACTAAAAAAGTGTCGTGCTTAGAATATTACCCAAAAGTCCTTAAAAAGATTATACGACTATGTGGTCTGGCTTTCCTGCTGTTCACAACACAGGCCAAACACATTCCCATCCCAGGCCCTTTGCACTTGCTGCTCCTTCTGCCTGGACCACGGGTTCCTCAGATATTGGCATAGGCTACTCTCTCATTTTACTTAGATCTCTGCTCAGATCTCACCTCCTCAGCTACCTTCGCTGATACCCTATGTAAAACAGCCACTCCTCCCCATCCTAGCCCTTTCTACAAGGCAGCCATATAACAGTGGGCACCCCACCCATCTCTACCCTGCTCCCAGACATCATATTCCGTATTTCTCTCCTTTTTGTCTGCCTTCTCCAGAACGTAAGCTCCACGGAGGCAGAGACTTCATCAATCATGTGCCCCCCCCAACCCCGGATCCTCAGTGGCTAGAGCAGAGCCTGTCCTCGTCCCCAAAAGTGCAGGTGCTCAGTAAATACTCGCTCTGTGAACTCAGAAATAAACGCGGCTGTGACCATTACTAATGCCCCACGGGCCCTTTCCCTCGGAGTTCCACCCATCCCAACAGCGTCGGTCTCTACGGCCTCCTCCAGATGCTCCCCTCCCGCGGTCCTCCACGGCTCCGACTCCCCCGCTCAGCCGGGACGACCCCTCCCCTCTTCTCCGGTCGCACATCCTTCACCCGCGGCTCAGAAGGCGCCCGTCCCAGTCACTGGCGGAGACTCCCGCCGATACTCCCGCGCTGGGCAGCAGAGCCCCGGTCGGCGGGGAGCGAAGCCGAGGGACCTGCCCCGCTCTGCCGCCCACCAGCCCGCCGGGGACCCTTCGCGCCAGGCCCCGAACCCAGGTCCCCGGGCAAGGCCCGCCGTGGTCCTGACGCCGTCCCCGGAGCCTCCGTGCCCGCGGAGCCTGGGCCGGCGGCGGAGGAGCGGGCTGCCTAGTGCCTAGAGCAGCAGTCTGGCTCTCTCGTCTCGGGCCGCTCGGACCCCGTCGCAGCGCGACCAGCAGCCGAAACCCTTAGTCACTCACCATCTTGCCTCGGCCGCTCGAGCCGCCGCTGCCGGAAGTGCCTTCACCAGACGGCCCGTCGAAGGCGGAAGTCGCCGAGGGACGCTACGGAAGCCGATAGGAACCAAATCCCGCACGGACGAAGGCGCGCTCCAAGGGGTTGTGCGGGCGGGCGGGATAGGGAATAACTTATAAGCAAGCTGGGAACCTCATAAATATTTTACTTAAAAAAAATTTAAAGCGCAGCCATTAGGTTATTGTCAACAACTTAAGAAAACGACCTCGACTGTCAAAGAACTGACAATTGTAAAAATTTTAAATATTTAAAATATGCAAAAATCATAACTGGGAAGGACTTAATTTTTCCAAGAACTGGAATGACATTTGGAACTGCGAAGTTGGCATATACTTTTGCACCAACATTTAAGTTATTATTTGGTCTCTGGAATTAACTGCTCACCTGAGAGAGTATTTGTCTCATGAGTCATCTAAATTTTTTTTTCCTCGTGACTTGTGACTTATGATGTTGCCAAATGTCTTAAAATTCCTCACCTTGCACCCAGTTGGTAAAGCTCGTCATTTATTACATCCACCAGGACATCGGGAAGATGGCAAGCGTCACTTTGGCCTCTGGAAACTTCCATGACAGGTGCTCAAAATGCTGCGTCTTGCTGAACTGAAGAGATGGATTTGTTTGATCTTTTGTTTTTGCTGTTCCAGATTAATGTAGGCATTTTAGTTATGAAACACTAAACATATTTCACTAATTAACACAAAAGAGGTACAAAATACAGGAAATTACTCCTTCCTTTTCGTCATCACTAAAATATCATAATAGAAAGTTTTGACACTGTTGATCTCCACCAAAAAATCTGGCAACTACATGATACGTGAATTGATATGATAGATTAGGGGCAAGACGACTCTCCCTTCATGAATGCTGAAAGCACTGCCAGAGCTGTATGGAATGTCTAGGCAATCTGTAGGGTTCCTAAGATGGGGTCACCTTTAAAGAAACACAGGCTAAGAATCAAAACTTCTGAAGTTTTCTATGTATGCTACATATAGAAAGTAGAGGAAGATTGGCAGCAGATGTTAGCTCAGCACTAATCTTCCTCAATAAAAAAAAAGAAAAAAGGAAACAAAGGAAAAAACCTTGGTATCCACTCAGCTCCCCACTCCCCTCGAGCATTTGAACAGCACCCACCTCCACTGGAGTGTGAGCTTTGTGGGGTCCCAGAAAGCCTGTGATTATCATTAAAATAGTATTGTGCATTTGGTATGGGGCTGGCCCCTATAAGCTCTTTTAAACTTACTTTGCTGGAGCTTTTCATAAGGAATCTCCAGATTGAATTTTTAATAGCCTCAAGAAGCTATTAAAAGTATACACACACACACATACACACGTGGGTATCTTATAAGTACCGCAAACTGAACTTAGCCTCTTCCCCTAGGACCAGTTCACCGTCATGTGTATTCTATCCTGGCTAATGAGATCATTCAGAGACCTAAGCCAAAGGGTCCCCTTCTCCCTCTCCCATCCCCAGCCAGTTCAGTGGTCAAGTCTTGTTGCTTTAACTCCACCATATTTCATCATCCCATCTCTCTTTCCATCACTGTCTAGTTCAGACTTCATTATTCCATCTCACGAGTCATTCAGCACGTAACTTCTGAGCACTTACCATGTGCCACTCTCTCCTCCAGGGTCTGGGGAATACTGCAGTGAACAAGCAGTCAAAAAGCCTTTCCCTAGTGGATTTTACAATTAACAAGTAAGTAAAATATACAGTATGCTGCCTGATGATAAATGTTTTGGGGAAAATTAAACTGGGAAGAAGGATAGGGATCGTGCTGAGGTGGTGGTGAGTGGTTCTGACTTTAAGTAGGATGATATCCAAGCAAAAACCTGAGGGAATGATAGAGTGAGCTCTCCAGATATCTGGGGGTAGAGCTTTCCAGGCAGAGGGAACAGCCAGTGCAAAGGCCCTGAGGTAGGAGCTGTAGGGGATGGATACTAGAGACACCAGGTGGTGAAGAAGTCAAAAACAAGCGCATAACTCCCAATGGAGGCTCAGGGGTTAGAGTTGAAGCAATATAACCCACTAGGGAAGAGAGTAGCAGACTTTGGCATCAGAACACCTGCATCTGAATATGGACTCCATCACTTCCTAGCTGTATTGGTTTCCTATTGCTGCTGTGAGAAATGACCACAAATTTAGTGTATTCCTGTCTAGACGTTCTAGGGAGAATCCATTCCATTGCCTTTTCCAGCTTCTGGAGGCCACTTGCATTGCTTGGCTTGTAGCCCCTTCTTCCATCACAAAGCCAGCAATGTTGGCCCTGCTTCCCTCATCACCTCTCTTTCTCTGACTCCTCTTCTGCCTCCCTCCTTCACTTTTAAGGACCCTGGCAATTACATTAGGCCCATTCAGATAATCCAGCATGATCTCTCTATTTTAAGGCCAATTGATTAGCATCCATAATTCCACCTGCAACCTTAGTTCCTCCTACCACGTAACCCAACATATTCACGGGCTCCAGAGAGTAGGACACGGACATAGCTAGGAGGTCATCATTCTGCCATACACACTAGCTATTTGAACACGAGCATGTCTCCTCCCTCTCTGTGCCTCAGTTTCCTCATATGTTCCAGAGGATAATAATAATAATACCTCAGATTCATTCCTTGCCCTCCCCAGGCCACCATGTCAGCATTTCTCCCTCCCGTCTGGCCTCCAGGGCCTGGGGCAGCCGCTGCATGTCCATGGTGCCTTCAGGGCTCACCAGTTAGGACTCCTGTACCTCCAGCTTCCACAGAGTGACAGGCCCCTGGGCTCAAATCTCCCTTTGTCTTTCCACCCTGGTGGTGACAGTGACTTCCTGCTGTTGCTCATCTCCCGGCAGCCTCCTGTTCTGTGTTGGCTTCTCATCACCTGCATTGTCTCCGCTGCAAATGCTCAGAATGGCTTCTAATGGCCAAGCTTCCTCGAGGAGGCAGGACTCCAATCCCAGAACCACAGCCCTCAGCCTTTGAAGCTACTTCACAGGTCTTCCAGCCGGGCGGGCATGTGGTAGGAGTTCCCTAAGCCTTTGCTGAATTGAGCTGCCACACGTCTCCCCGCTTCTCATCTATCCATGGATGAATATGACATTGTTAGAATGAGGCAGGGTTCTGCATCAATCCTATCATTATTTGTTATTTTTATAGATGTTTGGGCTGAGAACTCTTGTTCAAGTAAATGGGAAAGGAAAAAATTTAGTAATGAAAATGTCACTCAATTCTTTTCAATCCTCTGTGTTATAAACCAAAAACCACATAATGATCCATTAGCAACGTCTGTTATTAATGATAGCTTGACTTAAGTCTTGCTTTCATGTGATTGCAAAAAACTAGAAAACATCAGATGCACAAAAGGATTTGTTATCCAGACACGAGAGTCGTTTACTTTCTCAGTTTCTGGGAAATGCGCCCAAAAAGGCTTAACCGCAACGTGTCAAAACCATACCCATTATCCCTGTTTGCCTTCGCTCAGAGGCCCCTTGCTTACACTAATAGTCTCAGAGAGGGTTGGGGAAATTTTAATATCATCAATTTCATTAAACCTTTAGAAACTGCAATATTTTTTTTTTTTTTTTAAAGATTTTATTTTTTCCTTTTTCTCCCCAAAGCCCCCCGGTACATAGTTGTGTATTCTTCGTTGTGGGTTCCTCTAGTTGTGGCATGTGGGACGCTGCCTCAGCGTGGTCTGACGAGCAGTGCCATGTCCGCGCCCAGGATTCGAACCGTCGAAACACTGGGCCGCCTGCAGCGGAGCGCACGAACTTAACCACTCGGCCACGGGGCCAGCCCCAGAAACTGCAATATTTTTCATAAGATTTTTTAATCGTATAACCTCCTTTATGGGGCCAGCCCCATGGCCGAGTGATTAAGCTCACGTGCTCCGCTTCGGCAGCCCAGGGTTTCACCAGTTTGGACCATGGGCACGGACATGGTACCGCTCATCAGGCCACGCTGAGGCGGGTCCCAACTGCCACAACTAGAAGGACCCACAACTAAAATATACAGCTATGTACTGGGGGGATTTGGGGAGAAAAAGGCAAAAAAAAAAAAAAAACCCTCAAAACCAAAAAAGCCTCCTTTGAATCTATTTTGTCAAAACTGTGGTGTGGCAGCAATTTAGAGTATTCTAATTATGGAAAATATATGATTGTAAATAGTGCTCAACTTCAAGCCATTTAGCCAGATCAGATTTATTTCTCAGCAGAAAAAACAAACAAACGTGACTACATTTTTCAATTATATAAACTTCTTAGTATATAATTCAAGGAATATTATTTTTAAAACTGCTGAGGAATAAATTACAGAATGCATCTTGTAAGACAAATAATCAAAAGCAGTTAAGATAAAATTAAAATAATGTGTCCATTTTATGTTATAAGACAACAGAAATTAATATTTGCTTCTTTTTAATTCATTTTCATTAACACAATGTAACATATTGGAAAATATAAGTTACCTGTGAAGCAAGGATCATAATAAAATGTATGGAGGCTGGCTCAGTGGCATAGTGGTTGGGTTCACGCACTCCACTTTGGTGACCTGGAGTTCGTGGGTTTGGAGCCCAGAAGCGGACCTACACACCACTCATCAAGCCATGCTGTGGTGGCATCCCACATACAAAATAAAGGAAGATTGGCACCGATGTTAGCTCAGGGACAGTCTTCCTCAAGCTAAAAGAGGAAGATTGGCAATGGATGTTAGCTCAGGGCAAATATTCCTCACGAAAAAAAAAGTATGGCATTCTTTTGGTGAATGTGTGTGTATGTGAATTTTTTAATTTTTCTGGCACATATAATTTTTTAAATGGGAAGTAGAACATATAAAACATTTTTAAAGATGAAATAAGATGAAAATTGACTATAATTGGAATAAATGTTTCATATGACTAGATAGATAGGTTTTATCAACCTCATAGAATAACACATGCTGAATCTGGAAGAAATTATGTTAAACTTTGATCTATGGGTTTTTGTTTTATCTAAAGCATCTTGAAATACTGAGTACCCCCAGAAAACATTGTAGTTACAATGGAAAGAGTGTCACAAACCAATATTACTTTAGCTGTTCTAAGTTGCATTTCATCCTAGGTGCAAGTATGGAGATTAGCTAAAAAAATTGCTTAGGCTAAGTTGCATTTTAAAGAGCTGTTTTCAGCTCCAGTATCTCATACCAATGCTTGTTTGCTTTACTCTCCAAGAACACTGAATCAAGAGGGATTTTTTTTTCCTGAGGAAGATTCACCTTAAGGTAACATCTGTGTCAATCTTCCTCTATTTTGTATGTGGGTTGCTGCCACAGCATGGCTGATGAGTGGAGTAGGTCTGCGCCCAGGGTCTGAACCTACGAACCTCGGCCACTGAAGTGGAATGCACCAAGCTTAACTACTACGCCACAGGCCAGCCCCAAGAGAGCTGCATTTTATGTCAATGCGTTAATGAAAGAGGGGCAAGTCATCAAACAAAAGTTGTCATCACTTCCACTTTCCATTCTCTGAAACTGAATTCAGAATACCCTAACACGGGCTGTGGGACCTTCTTCCCAATGCTAAATAAACTTCCTCCTTTTGAGAAATAAGTATAAATCTGGAAAACATGAAGCCCCGTACATTCATGGTGCCTCGATTTTAGCTATTAAAGGAACTTTCCCAAACCCCTATTTTCAATAATTTCTGTGTGAGAGCCCTCTACCCAAGGTTTACCCTAGTGAGACATGGGTGAGGGAGGGGGCAGCTTTCTTCTCTCAGGTGGGAGAAGAACTTTTATGAATGCAGCTTCAATCCCAGAGCAAATTTTAGGACAAGAACATGTGGCAACTGGGGAACCAGAGACAGATTCCCAAACCCTAAGACTTGTGTACCCCAATTTGAAGACCTCTTTAGTAGTATGTGTATATAATAGATAAATATATTTATGGGGATTTGTTTACATAAATAAATAAATACACCGATGGGAAATGGTGCTCAATTTCTTAAAAAAATTTTTACTCATGAGTGAGCCATCAAAGAAGTTTGGAGACCATGGGTGGCCTGCAGAAGAGAGGTCATGGGACAGCAGTTAAGGCAGTGACACTGCCAGCCTCCATCTTTGTTTCGCTACCCACCTCTGCTCTTCCGTCTGGGCCTCTCGGCCTTCTTCTCTTACCCTCTCCCCTCTCCCTTCTTCCATTCCTGCATTCGCTGCACGCCCCAGGCACTGGGCAAGGCACCAGGGCTGCAAGGATGCAGAAGGTGCCTTTCCTTCAGGAAGGTCTGTGCTGGGAGGTACCTGAGCACACCTGCCCGCCACACTGGCTGCCTTTGTTGTTTGCTGGTGTCGCTCCCCTTCCAGCAGTGTGATGGGAGAAGAGTCTTAAACACTAACCATTGGTTGTTTGGGGTCCCAGTTTCCAGCATCAGCATCACTCCTTCCTCTTCCCTGTTCCCCTGGGCTGTCCTGGACCGACTGCTCCAGGAAAGGATGGAGAGTCTGGACCAAAGCAGAGGAAAATGAGCCTCCATTGACTCTTGAGTTTCATACACAAGCTTCAAGGGGCCAGGAGAGATCTCAGGACATAGAAAATAGATTCAATAGAATCCAAATGGAGTAACAAGGAAGCTTCTCTCCAGACTGGCGGGGATGGGGGTAGGTGTGGGAGGGAGGAATCTGGGGGAGCAGTGGGTGTGTAGAGTTGGGTTTCCCAGGGATGGTGCCGCCCTGATGGGACACAGGAAAGCTGTGGAGCAGCATTTGGTCGTGATGACGAATGTAACTGGTACCTGAGGGTAGGATGGGCAGGGATGCCCTGTTAAGAGTGATGGTCCCACACAACGAAACATCCTCCCCCATTTTTTTTTTAAATAATGAGGGGAATGGTCTGGCAGTTCATCATAAGTTCAAACATAGAGTTATCCCCTGACCCAGCAATTCCTCTCCTAGGTATGTATCTGAGAGAAATGAAAACATGTGTCCATACAAAACTTGACATGAATGTTCATAGCAGCATTGTTCATAATCACCAGGAAAGTGTAAACAACCCAAATGTCCATCAACTGATGAATGGATAGACACAATGTAGTCCACACAATGCAATATTACTCAGACGTACAAGAAACGAAGTACTGATTCATGCTACAACATGAATGAACCTTGAAAACATTGTAAGTGAAAGAAGCCAGTCATGAAAGATTACATATTATATATGCTTCCATTCACGTGGAATGTCCAGGTTGGATAAATCAATAGAGACAGAAAGTAGATTAGTATTTGCCCGGGGATGGGAGAGGGTATGGGGTTTCTTTTTGGGGTGATGAAAATGTTCTAAAATTTACTGTGGGGAAGGTGGTACATATCTGTGAATATACTAAAAACCATTGAATTGTATACTTTAAATGGGTAAAGTGTACAGTTGTGAATTACATCTCAATAAAGCTGTTATACTAAAAAAAAAAAAGAAGAAGAAGGATGACGTGTGTAACTCTTAAGAGCACAGACCGAAGCCAGGCTGCCTGGGTTTGACCCCCAGCCTGCCACTCACATCGCCTGTCAGCGTGTGACCCCAGGCGTCAGTTTACCCATCTGTAAAACCCGTGGCCTACGAGACCCTACTCACAGAACTACTTGGAATAACAAATTAGGTAACGTTTGTAAAGTACTTAAAACAGTGCCTGGCATGTAGTAAGCACGAGATGTTTGTTACACTATTTTTTTAAAGGAAGCGTTTGGGTAAAATGACGAAGTTTGTTAATCTGCCACCAAAAATAATCCCAGCTTTTGCTCTCAGGGTGCTTGTTACTGTCGGTGCGTCTCCTTGCTAGGTGACAGAAGGTTTCCGGGTGGCTGATGGGTGCATACAGTTCAGAGACTCACCACCAGAGGGCGCCGCAGACCCAAATACTTGAGCGAGGCCGGTCCCTTCTCCAGGCGTGGGAAGTTCTTTGTGGAGACGGTGGTCTCTGCTCCGCGGCTCCCAAAGGGCCCTGGGCGCTCTCCCTCCCCGATCTCCGCCCCCGACACCCGCTGCTCACCTACTCTCCGGGCCTGGCCCGGCTTCTTTCTCACTGCGGTCCTTGAGTCCTTTGGCAGGGAAGCCTGATCCTTGGCCTCTATCAGGGGTCTGTCAAACCCTGGCCTCTCAGGCACTGCTTCTGGAATCTGCTCGCTGGCATCACCGTGGCCGCCTTCTGTCCCTCTGTCCGGGCTCCACCTGGCTGGCGCACCCGTGGCGGAGAGAAACCGGCGCGCTGGCCAAGCTCCTCTTTATGCTAGAACCAGACCACGCAGTCATCCCTGGATCCCCAATCCTCCTCTCTCCTCCTCCTCTTCCTCCACCTCCTTCTGCCCCGTCTCCCCTCCTCCTTTCTGCCCCCTTGGGCACTTGATCCCCAGAGATGAACTAAAGCTACAGACTTCGGATCCCTCTTACACCTGCTAAGTGCCCGCTGACTACCTCCTTCGACACGGGCTCAGATGACCTCGCAACAATGCTTTGAGTCTGTATTCCCCCCAATTTGCAGATGAGAAGCTGGGGCTCAGAGACATTAAATGACTTAGTAGAGACTATAGAGCTGACGGGCAGTCAGGCCTAACTTAGTCATTCTGGTTCCCAACCTTTATTTTTCATCACTTTTTTGTCTCAAGAAAATCCAGAGAGATTTAGGACTGGGAGGCAGCCTCAAGTTCTCCTTCTACAACTTCCCACCCCGTAGTTCAGTGCCTCAGCCAGCCCCCGGTGGGGGGGGAGCCCATGACCTCTGCTTGGGGTCATCTCTGCCAGGCTTCCTCCTACTTAACCTTCAGGCTTCAGTTTCAACGCCGTGGGGACCCACTCAGAACCCCAGAGTTGGTATGAAGATTATTTTAAGCTGAAGACATTTGAGATTCAACAGACGCAGAAGGAAGCCTCAGAGCTTCCCTTATCTGATGAAAAGCAGCAGTTTTGGGAAATGATGCTGCCATAAATTCTCTCTTTGGGGCGGGTCTACTCCCAGGAGAGAGACCAAGAGTAAATGTGCCACAAATCCCCTCTCTGGGGGAGTTTCATGGTCCTCAAGAAGGTGAAAAACCTACTCATACCTGTACAAACATCATCACAGACTTTCTTATCTCCTGAAACTCTATTTGTCTTTCCTAAAGAAATCTATTTATTCTCCCCATAGAAGTCTTTTCTCTTCCCTCCCTTTTCCCTACTAAATTGATATATAAGCCTCTAACTTTAACTGTTTCTTGAGCTACCTTTTGTTAGCTCCCGTATGCATACGAATAAACCTTTTTTGTCCTGTTAATATGTCATTTCTTGGTTTAATTTGCAAACCCACATTTAGTGAACCTAAAAGGTTAGAGGAAAAGTCTTTCGCCTCCCAAAACCCCATCCACCCAGGATATCTTCTCCCTGGCCCTCATATTTGATCCCTACCCTGTGCGTATCTCCTCATCCTTCTCTCTGAGCACTTATCCCACAAAAGTCAGATGATTTTTATTGGGAAATAAAGGTTTACAATGCTCAGATGCTGTCTTCTGGGTGCTGCATCTACGGCTTGCTCCCCACTGTATCCCTGTATCACTGCATCCCTGCCTCAGGGCCTGGTGGGGCCTCCCTGTTTCCTGGACAAAGGAATGGGGTGTCCTGCTCAGTGTGAACAGCTCCACTCTTCTCCACTGTGTCGGGCCAAACGCAGAGACATTTAAACTGAAATCACGTCTGCTTTCCTCCAGGGCTTCAAACTTGGCTCCTCAGCTTCTTTCCCCTCTTGCCTTCAGACACGTCCAGAATCCTCATCACCTTGAAAAAGCCCCATCTGGCCTGGCTGCCCTTTCTGCTCCTATCTGATTTCTCTCCTTTTCTCAGCAGAACTGCTGGAACGAACCGCTACTCCATGTCCTCTGAGTTTATTCCCTCCTGAAGCTTAGATCCTGCAGGGTGACTTCCACGGCACATCATACAGAATATGTATTTATTTATTTTAACTCTGGAAGAGACATATCTTCATTTTGTTGTCAGTGCCATCAAGTTGATCCTGACTCCCAGCGCCCCTGTGTCTGGTAGAGTGGAACCCTGCCCTGTCTTTTTGCGCCATCCTCTCGCCTTCCAGCTCTGTATCAGACAACACTCCGCTGCCACTCATAGGATTTTCATGGCCAATTTTTCAGAAGTGGGTGGCCAGGTCCCTCTTCCTAGTCTGTCTTAGTCTGGAAGCTCTGCTGAAACCTGTCCACCATGGGTGACCCTGCTGGTATTTGAAACACCAGTGGCATAGCTTTCAGCATCACAGCAACATGCAGCCGCCACAGTGTGACAACTGACAGGTTCCTGGACCAGGAGATGAACCCCGGGCACAGCAGTGAGAGCACCGGATCTTGCCCACTAGAGCATCAGGGCTGTCTGCATGTTCATTACAGGAAATTAGAAAGTAGAGGAAAGAGTATAACTTAAGAAAATGGAAGCCAGCCATTGTTCTACTGCTCAGATATGACCTCAGTTAATATGTTTAGTGTGTTTCCTTAAGCTGGTTTTTTTCTTCTATGTATAATAAATAATTAAGCAAAATTGGGACCATATTATATATTTAGTGTTACCTTTTTCCTTTTCACTAAAAGTGTTATCATAACCATTTATCATGAGTATTTCCCTCATGTCATTAACTACTCTTTGAAAACGATTTTTAATAATCTATAACATCCATTATATAGGCTTATTCCTTCATTCAACAAATATTTATTGACCATCGACTCTGTGCCGAGCACTGTCTTAGGGACCGAGGAATGAGTCAGACTAAGGCCTCACCCCCACAGAGCTGAACTTCTCGTGAGAAAGAGACAAACCATAAAGTGATACTTGGGTTGTTGGCTATACCATAATTTATACCAAGCCTCTATTTTCCGACGTTTATGCTGCTTTCACATTTGAGAGCAGCGACTCTGTGTCAGAAAGAGCTGAACTTTCCCACCTATTATGTGCCTTTGATAAGTTACTCAACCTCTTCATGGTTTCCTCCCCTGTAAAATGGGTGTAAAATAGTATTTGCCTCATTGGGGTAAAGGAGCTAATGCGTGCAGGGCCCTCAGCCCCTGGTAAGCACTTAACACAAGTCAGCTCTCATGATTAATGCAATGAAGGCACAGAAGGGTGTGTGCCCATTTAGTAATTTCTGTAGGATAAATTCCTAGGTGTAGAATGAGTGGGTCAAAGTTAGTGATGAGGATCAAGGCTGCCCCTGCCCCAGGGAGAGAAGCCCAAGGCGCCCTGCCCTACATCCTGATCTATATCAGCCTCCAGAAAGCATAGGACGTCCTGACTTAATCCGATCTGATTCTGATCTAAAGTTATAGGACCACCCAATAACCAGACCCCACCTGCACTGATACCATTTTAATGATTTTTTCATGATCTTTCCTTTGTTTTGTAAAGAAATAACTCACATA
Source organism: Equus quagga (assembly GCF_021613505.1). Taxonomy (NCBI): domain Eukaryota; kingdom Metazoa; phylum Chordata; class Mammalia; order Perissodactyla; family Equidae; genus Equus; species Equus quagga. Next base: position 32,161,242 of record NC_060286.1, on the reverse strand, counting down.
CCTATGCCTTATAAATTTAGCTCTAACTCTCAACACATTGCAGCTCTTCCTGCCCATGGGTCCTGTCCCCATGCCTGCAGCTCTTTACTGCCCATGGGTCCTGTCCCCATGCCTGCAGCTCTTACTGCCCATGGGTCCTGTCCCCATGCTACTCCATGCTATTCTCTGAATAAAAGAGCACTACTGTCAGACCTTGAGAGTCCAAGAAATCTTTCTTTTGACTCCTCAACTCCCCAAGCCCACATCATTAGCATTTTTAAAGCTTCAACATGTTGCCAAATTGCCCTTGAGTGAGGCTGGACCAGGCTACGCTCCCACCAGTAGAGTATGAGGGCATTGGTGGAATGTGCCCTGGAGATCTCATCAGGACCTTAGCTGATGGCCTTTTGGTTCACTGTCCTTGTTCTTCTAAGCCGCTCTGTACACTTGACACCAATGACCTTGTGACTTGGTGTCAGATTGACTCTTTCCCCATTGCCTCCCTGACCCACACACTCTCTGGACTCGCCTCTCACCCTGTGACTGCCCCTCGCCACGCTCCTCTCACTCCCCTCTAAGTACAGCCATTCCTCGGTCCACCCTGGGCCCCTGGCTGCCTTCTCCAAGTCCCCCCCCTTGGAGAATCCTGTGACTTTAAAGATTTTTTTTTCCCTTTTTTTTTCTCCCCAAAGCCCCCCGGTACATAGCTGTACATTCTTTGTTGTGGGTCCTTCTAGTTGTGGCATGTGGGACGCTGCCTCAGCGTGGCTTGATGAGCAGCGCCATGTCCACGCCCAGGACTCGAACCAACGAAACACTAGGCCACCTGCAGCGGAGCGTGCGAACTTAACCACTCAGCCACCGGGCCAGCCCCAAGAATCCTGTGACTTTAGCCGCCAGCATCTCTGAAGACAGCGCCCACCACTCCTCCCAGCTTCTCTGCCAGGTTGTGTTTATCTTACCCGGAGTTCACTGAACTTCTTGGATCTGTAAGTTACTGTTTTTCACCAACTTTGAGGTGTTATCATCAGTTCCTTTTTCAAAAATTTTTTCTGCCTCTTTTTTTCCCTTCCTTCTAGAACTGCAATTACGTGTATGTTGTAAAACTTGATATTGTCCCCGATCGCTGAGGCTCTGTTGATTTTCCTTCACTTTTTTCCTCTCTGTCTTTTGGATTGTTAAGCTCTATTCATCTTTCTTTGAGTACACTGATCCTTTCTTCTGCCCACTGGGCCCATCTAGTGAGTTTTTTGTTTCAGATATGGTACTTTCAGCTCTAGAATTTCTGGGTTTTTTTAACGTAATTTTCATTTACCTGTTGGTGTTCTCTATTGTTGACTCATTATTAACACATTTTCCTTTAATTATTTGAATATATTATCATAAGTGCTCTGAAGTCTGCCACATCCCACATTCCCAGTCAGAATTAGTTTCCATTGGTTGCTTTTTTCCTGAGTGTAGATGGCACTGTCCTGTTTCTTTGCATGCCTAATTTTTTATTGAAACGGAACGTTGTGGGTAATATGTTGTATCATTTCCGGGTTCCGTTTTGTTCTTCTGAGGGGTTTTGGTGGTTTTTTTTTTTTTTTTAGGTAATTAACTTGCCTGGATTCAAACTGCAAAATCTATATACCTCTTGCAATATGCAGCTGCTGACGTGTCTACTCAAGGTTCTTGTTCCTGTTTTGAAGCCTGGCTCCCTAGGGGGCTCCCTTGCATCTGCACGTTTCAGAGGTGAGCAGAACTTAGGTTTAGACACCTTCAGCCGATAAGGCTTCTATCTTTGTGGGCCAAACTGTGTGTGGATTGAGAACACATTCAAAGGTGCAGAATTTCACAAGTCTCTTCAGGTTTTTGATTTTTGCTGGGTCCTCTGGGGTCTCCCTCTCGCGTAGTGTGTAGTTTGGCAGTCAGCCAGGGATCCATGGAGAGCCCGTTTTCTCAGACTTTCTATGGCTCCCTCACTTGCAAGAGCGCCATGTTAAATTTACAGCTGCTCTGCCACCTGCCACCTTCAGGCACCACCTCTGGCCAATAAAACTGCAGGTTTTGAGTTAGCGATTTCATGTTCTTTGGATAAATCCCCAGTGGTGGGATAACTGGATTGTATGGAATTTCTATTCTTAGTTTTTTGAGAAGTCTCCATACTGTTTTCCATAGTGGCTGCACCAGTTTGCATTCCCACCAGCAGTGGATGAGGGTTCCTTTTTCTCCACAACCTCTCCAACATTTGTCGCTCTTGGTTTTGGATGTTTTTGCCAATCTAACGGGTGTAAGGTGATATCTTAGTGTAGTTTTGATTTGCATTTCCCTGATGATTAGCGATGATGAACATCTTTTCATGTGTCTATTGGCCATATTTATATCTTCTTTTGAGAAATGTCTGTTCATGTCTTCTGCCCATTTTTTGATCGGGTTGTTTGTTTTTTTGTTGTTAAGCCGTGTGAGTTATTTGTATATTATGGAGATTAACCCTTTGTCAGATAAGTGGCTTGTAAATATTTTTTCCCAATTAGTGAGCTGTTTTTTTTGTTTCAATCCTGTTTTCCCTTGCCTTGAAGAAGCTCTTTAGTCTGATGAAGTCCCATTTGTTTATTCTTTCTATTGTTTCCCTCAACTGAGGAGTTATAGTGTCCAAAAAGATTCTTTTGAAACTGATGTCAAAGAGTGTACTGCCTATATTCTCTTCTAGAAGACTTATTGTTTCAGGCCTAATCTTTAGGTCTTTGATCCATTTTGAGTTTATTTTGGTGTGTGGTGAAAAAGAATGGTCAATTTTCAATCTTTTGCATGTGGCTGTCCAGTTTTCCCAGCACCATTTGTTGAAGAGATTTTCTGCAGTCCTGAGTTTTAGTCTTAAATCTCCCACTGCCTCCTGGACATTTCATTTTCTTCTGAACTTTCTATTCCCTTCCCACTTAGCGTGCACTCATAAATGCTTGGGCTTTAGAGTAATTCAAGCCTGGGTTCACATCTTGACCCACGCCACTTCCTAGCCAAGTAAGTCCTCTTAATCTCTTCGAACCCCAGTTTACTCATAAAATAGGGGTGACAATACCTCTTAGATTTTAGTGAGAATTAAATGAGATAAAGTGTGCTTTCATATAGTAATTATTTAATCAATTGTAGCAATTCACTTTTCTAAAAATTAAATTTTTAATTTTGAGATAATTACGGATTCACATGCATTGTTAGAAGTAATACAGAGAGATCCTGCCTACTCTTTACCCGGTTTCCCCCAGTGGTAACATCTTGCACAACCGCCATGCACTATCCCGACTAGGACATTGACACTGAGGTGGTCAAGACGGAGAACATCCCCGTCACGTAAGGATCCCTTTATAGCCACGCCCACTTTGCTCTCGCCCCACCCCCTCCTTAACCCCTAGCAACCACTGATCTGTTCTCATTTCTATAATTTTGTCATTTCGAGAATGTCAAACAAATGGACTTATACAGGTTGTAACACTTGGGGATTTTTTTCACTTACCATATGTATGAGTTTTCTAGGACTGCTGTGATAACCAGGTGTCACCAACGGGGGGCGCTTAAAATAACAGAAATGTACTGTCTCATGGTTCTGAGGCTGGAAGTCCAAACTCAAGGAGCTGGGAGGGCCATGCTCGGAGGCTCTAAGGGAAAATGTGCTCTTTGCCTCTCTCTTAGCCCCTGGTGTTCCAGCAGTCCTTGGGGCTCCTTGGCTGGCAGCTGCACGACTTCAGTCTCTGCCTCCATCATCACACGACACTCCCCCCGCCCCCCCACCGTGTCTCTGTCTTCACCTGGCCGCCTCTTTATCAGGACAACAGTCATGTTGGACTAGAGGCCCGCCCTCCTCCAGTGCGACCTCATCTTAAGTTAATTACATCTGCAATGACACTGTTTCCAAATAAGGCCACAGTCTGAGGTACTGGGAGTTAGAACTTAGACATATCTTTTTTTGGGGGAGGACACAGTTCAACCCATAACAACATAATTCCCTAGAGGTTCACTATTAGCTTTTTCTTTTTATTTTAATTTATTTTATTTTATTTTTTTAAAGATTTTATTTTTTCCTTTTTCACCCCAAAGCCCCCCGGTGCATAGGTGTATATTCTTCATTGTGGGTCCTTCTAGTTGTGGCATGTGGGACGCTGCCTCAGCGTGGTTTGATGAGCAGTGCCATGTCCGCGCCCAGGATTCGAACCAATGAAACACTGGGCCGTCTGCTGCAGAGCGCGCGAACTTAACCTCTGGGCCATGGGGCCAGCCCCGACTCGCTATTAGCTTTTTAAAAAGAATCACATCATATAGTAATTATCTGTTCAGTGTCTCTTTCCCCTAATAGATTGTGAGCTATAAGGTCTTTTCCATCTCTGTGCCCCTAGCACCACTTCTGGCATACAGTAGGCACTCAGTAAGTAGTTGTGGGTAGAGGCCAGGCTGAGGCCTCCCCAGATCCATCGTATCTGTGTCACGCCCAACAAGCTGGGGAATGCCCCTCGCCAGCTGCCATTCCCAGCCTCACTTCTTCTGTCGGTGGCAGTATTGAAGGTTGAGAGTGAAGAGCTCCTTTGTCTCTCCCTCCTTCAAGCCGTCTCCTTGGTTCTTTCCACTTCCCCATTGACTTGTTCCAAGCCTCAGTCTTTCCCTCCTTCCCAGTCCTGCCAGTCTCTTAAAGCTGGGATTGAAATGGAGTAGGAAGTAGAAAGAGCAAAAAATAGGGCCGACACTCAATTCTGAAAAACAGAACTAGTAATTGTGAAAATAATATATAAGCAAATTTAGGGTGAAACAGCATTCCTGCATAAATCCTAAAAGTGGACAAAGCGTGAATCAGATGTTGATTTTTGGGAGGTGGCTGCTTAGATTGATTATGGTGACAAGCTTACATGACAGTTTGATACTAAATTTTTCACTTCCCAACTGATTGTCATGGCCCAATCAGAAAGATCATTCTAACAAAAGTGTTTGATGGCCTCTCTGCACGTTCGCAGGTCCAGTGGTTCTCTTTTGGCATGTCCCTCACCTCCTTGTTGAAGCTGTCATCCCCAGGTGTTAACTGGTCTGTCGCCACCACATCATCCCTGGGTCAGACTTTTGCTTGTGATGTGAGCAGTTCTCCAATATCACTGTCATGGACTTCCCAAAGTCCTGCATCAGTGGCAAGACTCGTTGTTCTACTCTTGCATCTGAAGGGCAACATCTGACAATCAGACATGAGCAAGAGACTGAGGACAAAGCTATAGACTCCATATGCTGGGAGGAGGATGCCTGGAGGAGGGGTGATTGAGTGGGACTGGTTTCATAAGGGCTGAACTCACTAGCAAAAATGGCAGCATTGCTTCCTGCAGCCTGGGACTGTTGGTTGCTGGGATAACAAACACTGGCATAATGACGACCCCTCTGAGCCCCTCCACAGGGCTTTGTGGTCCAAGCTGCCAGCAGGAGGATCTGCCTAGAGCCTCATCTTAATCAGAGCAGGAGTTCAGAGCATGGCTTTCCCCAGACCACCTCTGTTCACAGCCCAGCTCCTCAACCTCCCAGCTGGGTGGCCTTGGGAAAGTCATCTGACCTCTTTAAGCCTCAGTTTTCTTTTCTGTAAAATTATGTTTTAAATGAGATAATACATAGGAAGCCAATTGTGTAGAGCTTATTCATAATAAACACCTATTACACATATTCTGGGATTCCAGCTCATTGACTGTCTAGTCTCTATACAACCCAACTTCTAGGCTCAGAGAGCTACTTAGGGTTCCCCAAAGAAGTGTGCCTATTTGTGTAAGGGGAGGTGGAAGGACACATTTGTGGCTGTTTCAGAAGTTAGGAGAAACCCTAAAACTGAGAACAGCAGACAAGGATTCCTTCTGCCTGCTGAGAGGTGTCAGATACACCTCCATGGGGCTCAGTCCCATCGCCTCCCACCAGCTGCCATCTTGGCCCCTCTAACGGAAGACTAGACATTGGAGGGAGGAGGGCTCACTTGGAAGCAGAAAGAGCGTTGGATTTTCCCTTCTGCCTCCCAAGCCAAGTGAGCAGAGTCCAAGCAGAATCACCCCTAGTGACAGAGCGTTCCCGTAGCAAAGGGGGACTGGTGTCTCATTCCCTGGTTACAGGTTTGCTAAGTTGCAGACATGTATGGGCACCAGGCTGCAGCATGTGAGAGAGTAATTTTGGGGGGAACTTGACATATATGCCTGGAGTTGGGGGACCCATGTGGGAACATGACTGGAGCAGCTCGCTGTGGTAATTAGAAAGAAAGGGCAGTGAGGGGGCAGCCTGTGTGTCTGTTGCCCATCATGGGATGAGTGGATGCCACAGAAAGTAACTGACTTGAGTCTTCACTGGATCCCGACTAAGAGGCTGTCAGCCGGCATGAGGGAACCCCGGCAGGGAGAGAGTCTGCGTGGCAGACCCCTCATGGGCAGGAGCTGGGGGGTCATGAGAGGTCAGCTGGAGAATGTGAGGCCAAAACCAGTGGACAGGGCAAGATGGAGGACCTCACGGGGAGCCTCGACAGAACCCCAATGTGCTTTATGAAAGACCTGGTATTTTGACCAGCAGGTGTCAGCCAAAAAGCATGGCAAATAGCCCCAGCTAAGACTCAGTTCTCAAACTAAGATAATATCACTCCCTTGGGGAGCATTTGTAAGAATGAGGGGGTGTTTTTTGTTGTCATAATGATTGGGGAGGGCTGCCCTGGCATTTAGTGGGCAGGGACGCCAGACCTCTTGTGAAGCATGAGACAGTCCAGCATAATGAAGAATGGCCCTTCTAAAATGCAACACACTCTGGAACCATGGAAGACCCCAAATAGCCAAAGCAATCTTGAGAAAGTAGAATAAAGCTGGAGGCATCACGCTTCCTGATTTCAAATTATATTACAAAGCCATAATATTCAAAACAGTATGGTATTGACATAAAAACAGACACATAGATCAATGGAATAGAATAGAGAGCCCAAAAGTAAACCCACACATTTATGGTCAATTAATTTACAACAAAGGAGCCAAGAGTACACAATAGGGAAAGAACACCCTTTTCAATAAATGGGGTTGGGAAAACTGGACAGTCACATGCAGAAGAAGGAAACTTGACCCCTCTCTTATACCAAAATTAACTCAAAATGGATTAGAGACTTGAACAGAAGACCTGGAACCTAAAACTTCTAGAAGATATGATAGGCGGTAAGCTCCTTGCATCGGTCTTGGCAATGATTTTTTTTGGATTTGATACCAAAAACAAAGGCAACAAAAGAAAAATAAGCAAGTGAAACTGCATCTAACTAAAAAGCTTCTGCACAGCAAAGGAAACCATCAATGAAATGAAAAGGCAACCTACTGAATGGGAGAAAATATTTGCAAATCATACATCTGATAGAAGGTTAATATCCAAAATATACAAAGAACTCATACTCATACAGTAGCAAAAAAAAAAAAAAATCCAATTGAAAATGGGCAGAGGGTCTGCATAGACATTTTTCCAAAGAAGAGATACAAATGGCTAACAGGTACGTGAAAAGATGCTCAATATCACTAATTATCAGGAAATGCAAATCAAAACGACAATGTGATAGCACCTCACACTTGTTAGAATGGCTGTTACCAAAAAGACAAGCGATAAGTGTTGACGAGGATGTGGAGAAAAGGGAACCTGTGTGGGCTGTTGGTAGGAATGTTAACTGGTGCAGCCATTATGGAAAACAGTATGGAGGTTCCTCAGAAAATTAAAAATAGAACTACCATATGATCCAGCAATTCCACTTCTGGGTATTTATCCAAAGGAAATGAAAAAACTAACTCGAAAAGATATTGGCACCCCCATGTTCATTGCAGTATTATTAACAATAACCGAGACATGGAAGTAATCTAAGTGTCCATTGATGGATGAGTGGATAAAAAAGATGTGGTACATATGTACAATGGAATACTATTGAGCCATAAAAAGAAGGAAATCTTACCATTTACAACAACATGGATGGACCTAGGGGGCATTATGCTAAGTGAAATAAGTCAGACAGAGAAAGATAAATACCGTATGATCTCTCTTATATGAGGAATCTAAACAAACAAACAAAAACCCCAAAACTCACAGATACAGAGAACAGACTGGTGTTTGCCAGAGGTGAGGGGAGGGTGAAATGGGTGAAGGGGGGTCAAAGGGTACAAACTTCCAGTTATAAACAAAGTCATGACGATGTAATGTACAGCATGGCGACTCCAGTTAGTAACACTGTTGCATATTTGAAAGTTGCTAAGAGAGCGAATATTAAAAGCACTCATCACAAGAAAAAAACCTGTAACTATGTGTGTTGATGGACGTTAACTAGACTTACTGTGGTGATCATTTGGCAGTATATACAAATATTGAGTCAGTGTGTCATACACCTGAAACTAACCTAAGGTTATATGTCAATTATATCTCAATAAAAAATAAATGAAATGTAACACGCTCCATTGAGGAAAGCAGATTCAATAAAAGATTTTTGTAGCTTCCCCTCTAATCCTTCCTCCCCCGGCCCTGACGCTGGGGGTGTCAGAAGCAGCAGATGGGAGGGGGAGGGGGCATGAAAGGAAAGGCTCCCCCACTTTCCCACTGTGGGATCTTGAGCCATGATTGGGTGTGAGTTGAGGGGCTGGGGGATGTTTTGGACTGGACTGGACTGGACTGTTTAATCAGAATGAGTCTTCCAAAAATGTGACTGTTCTTAATACTAGAAATGACCAAAAATGCTGGGATCTACCTAAGCTATCAACCAGGGATGGGAGGAAAGATTTCTCAAGGCATGGGTGAAAGCACAGGTTGGAGAAAATTAAAACCATTTCCGGTTTGAATTCTCTCTGAATTTTAATAATCCAGTTGTTCATCCACTCACTCACTCATTCATTTCATTCACTATTCATTGAGCAACTATTATGGGCCAGGCACTGGGCATATTGATGAATAGACAAAACTTCTGTTCTCCTGGAACATATGTTCTAGTTAGTTTGCATTTCATTCCTCTGTGCCTTTGCACAGGCTCTTCCCTCTACATAGAATTCCTGGCTCTCTTCATCTTTCTGCATGTGATGAATTCTTCCAGACTCAGGTTAGGCTTCACTCCGACCTCCTGGGCCAGTGTTAGGAGCCCCTCCTTTCCATTTCCTCAGTTATGACAAGTACCAGCCTGCTCTAGTCATAGGCTCAGGTGGCAGTTCCTCTCCTAGCCTGAAGTCACCTCATTATCCCCAGCACCTCACTGGAAAAATGCATCGGATTTTTTTTTTTTGCAAGGGAAGATTCACCCTACACTAATATCTGTTGCCAACCTTCCTCATTTTTTCTTCTTTTTCCCCAGTACATAGTTGTGTATAGTTGTAAGTTCTTCTGGCTCTTCTAGGTGAGCCGCTGCCACAGCATGGCCACTGATAGACGAGTGGCGTGGTTCCACGCCTGGGAACCGAACCCGGGCTGCTGAAGTGGAGCACGCCAACTTTTAACTGCTAGGCCATTAGGGCTGGCTCTGCATTGAATTATTAAAGAAAACTCTGAAATGACTATAAGGTAATTGGGAAAAAAATCTGTCTCCCTTTACTTACCATTTTGTTTTAGCACTTGACACTGCGCAATCCTAAGCATGTCATTCTCCACCTCAAAACAATGAGCCTCACTTTTCCCATCTGTGAAGTGGGCTTGTAATTTTTGTGTCCTCAGGTGCTGTGAGGATGGAATGGAGCAGGATGGGTGGAAAGCCCGTTCTGGGGGCAGGCTGCTGGGTGCTTCGCCCCTGTGTGTGCAAGTGGGTTCTAGCCACAGCCTTGGCGATTTGCCTAGCAATTACCATGGCTTCTGGATCATCCATCACATTGTAAAATCAGGACTTTGATGAGCTTGCAGGCATTTTCTAGTGCTTTTAGATTTACGGATCCACTCCTCAGAGGGGATTATTATTATTATTTATTATCACCTCTCTAGTTGCTTCTCCCATAATTTCCTACTTTTCAGCCAAAGTGTATCAGTTCTCATTTCTTGTACACGCCCTGGGATTCCCATCTCCCTGACTTTATTCACACTTCTAACTCTGACACTAGCTGTTGAACTCCTACTCAACCTTCAAGACCCACTCAAATGCCACCTGTCAATAAAGCTTTCCTGATCTGCCCCGAAGGCTGTGCTCCTGCCCTCCTTTCTTAGGGCCTTTTCACTTGCTGACTTAATTAGAGAGGTGCTACATGTCTCGTCCCTTTTCTGAGCCTGGAAGCTCCTAAAGTAGGGACCACATCTGTTTTGTATCTGTGCCCTGGGGCCTGTGCTGACTTGGTGGCTTGTGGATGGGGGAAATGCAAGGGACTTCCCAGAGAAGGGAACTGAGATCCCGGAGGGCATGGGTGGGTTCTGGGACAGGCTCTGAGCAGCCCAAGGTCCGAGCCGACCTCTGCCTCTGTCAGTCTGCCTGGGCCTGGCTCTGCCGGAACTCGCCCACGTCAGCCAGCAGAGCTCTCGCCAGTCCAGGCCCGTTCATTCCCACGGGCCTCCCTCTACTCCCAGGGGAAATCAGCTGGGCGCCGCGGGAAGTCCCCGTGGAGATAAGATTAGGGGCAATTTGTTAACAAGAGTGTTTGCTAAATGTCAAAACTTGGCGTTTCTCTGTCTCAGCAAAGCCTTCTTGACAGAGCAGACTCCCTGGGGAAGGCAGCCAGCACGTCCCTGCAGCATTTGAACAGCTGAAGAGCAGCTGCTGGAAGGATTCCAGCCAAGCGCTGCCAGCAATGGATTGACTAATTTATGGAATCCAATTTGCAATATCAACGGTAAACATCATTACCCAGGTGTGTCAGCCCTACCAGCCTCGCCGAGAGCAGCGGAATTAAGAGCTGATTTCAAAGACAGCTGAGAGACAGGGAGCCAGCTGGCGGGGCGGAGGTGGAGGAAGCCCCGACAATCAGAGGGGTTGGGTTCCAGGCCCTCTAGGTTTCTTCTCCTTTCAGCCAGGAGTGATCATGGGGCTCTGTGGCTGGGAAGTTGCCCACTGGATTTCAGGCTGTCATGGAGCATTTATTGAGCATCTACTGTATGCACAGCACACTGGCTCAGGAATTAGAGAATCCAGATCTGCCTTTTATGGGACGGCAATCAGTTTTGGCTGTCTGGACCTTGTTTCCTCATCTGTAAACTGGGGACAATGATGGTGACAGTGATGATGACAGCTTCTCTTTGATGAGTACTTTCAATGAGCCAGGCTCTGTGCTAAGAGCTTTCCAGCCATATCTTACCCAATCCTCATAACAATCCTATAATCTAGAACCCACTAACAGCACCCTTTCAGTGATGGAAAAGAGAACCAAGGCTGAGAGAGTGGACTGGGTTAAATAGTGTCCCCCCAAATTCATGCCCTTCCTGGAACCTCAGAATGTGACCTTATTTGGGAAAAAGGATGTCCAATTGCAGATGTGATTAAGTTGGGTGGGTTAATCCCGGAGTGGACGAGGCCCTTACTCCAGTATAACTGGTGTCCTTATGAAAAGGGGATTTCCAGCCTCCAGAACTGTGAGAGAATAAATTTCTGTTGTTTTAAGCCACTCAGTTTGTGGTAATTTGTTACGGCAGCTTTAGGAAACTAATACAGAGAGGTTAAGTAAGTTGCCCAAGGCGGCACAGCTGGAAAGCAGCACCCCTGGGATTCCAAAGCAGATTCTGATTCCAGAGCCCCAGTGGTGAGCAATTACTCTTTACTGAATGAGTCAGTTGTGTAAATCAGTGCCTGGAACATACCAAGAGCTAAAGAAGAGCTAGTCGCTATTATTGTCGCTGTCATTATTAATTATACATTATCTTGGGCTCTCTCCCTCCTCTGCATGCTTTGCAGAGTTGATGTGAAGACCAGGAAGATAATAAATCCCTTGTAATCCTTCAAGACCCAGATAACTATAAATTATATTGTCATTAATATTATCAGACACAATGAGGTAAAGAAAAAATATAGCTAATATTTTTTCACAACCCATCAAAGTGTGTTCAGTCAAAGCAACACCAGCTCATCCTAAAGACAGGGAGGTGGAAAGTCAACAATTCTTTTGTCTTCTGGAGAGAACTTGAGATTTTCCTGCTGCTTCATTTATGTCACCAAATGCTGCCAGGTACAAGGGAGGAGGGAGAGAGAATGGCCCCCTTGGGCCACACTTTTGGCCACATTGCTTTGCAGTTGCCCTCACTTCCATGGGTGGCCCATCTTCCCCTGTCCTTGCCTTTGGGTTGGCCATGGGACTTGTGTTGGTCAACAGAATGAGATGGAAGTGAAGGTGTGCTTAATCATTTGCATCTCTACCTGCCCCTTGTGCCTCTGCCATCACCATGAGAAGCACGTTCTGTGGCAGCTTGCTGATTCCAGGAGGAGGATGAGAGACATCATTTGTGGAGTCACTCTCAGGGAGCCCCACCTGGATCAGCCAATCCCCAGCTGCAGACAGGTGAGTGAAATCAACGCTCGTTGTTGGAGGCCACTGCAGTTTTGAGGTTGTTTGTTATACAGTATTATTGTAGCCAAAACAACCCGCTAGAAACCCTCAGGACTTCCTCCTGTACAAATCCAGGTCTGCAAATGACGCCACAGTCGCCTGGAGCTCTGACACGCACGCAGTGAGACTCAAACAGCAGTGAAGGCGTTCCCTTGAGCCTCCCTGGGGATCTGTGGGTTGAGATTATGGTCAGGTGAACAGCACCTAATGACTGTGCGATCTTAGACAGCTGCCTTAAACCTGTCTCAGATTTTCATCTGCACAATGGGAATAAAAATATGTCCCCCTTAGGACTGCTTTGAGTGTTAAATGAAATAAAATATATGCAAGGGTCTAGCCTAGCACTGGCACATAGTAGGTCTCAATAAGTGTTAGTTCCCTAGTAGATGGAGTGGTTGGAGGCCTCACACTGATTAGACTGCAGTATGTGGGGGTGGGGTGTGTCTTTCTGTCTGTCTGCGAGATGCTTCCTGCACTAATGCTCGGAGACCGAAGGAAGGCTGTTTGCCTATGGAAGCAGATGCCCTTCATTCAAGTCCGTGAAGAGTCTGGGGCCCTTTGCCTTGCCCACTCTCCAGGGCGCAGTTTGTTCTGTGCAACATAAAGAGGTTAAGAACAGTTGGACACTGGGGGCGCAGGCCGGATTGGAGACCCTGCTGCACCCCTGGGGAGGGGTGTGACCTCAGGCAAGTTGATCAAGCCCTCTGGGCCTCTGTTTCCTTGCTGTAAAGCGCAGGTGATGAAACCAGCTCATAGTGTGGGTGTGGAGGAGGGTCAGAAGTCGTCACTCGCGCGGGCGTTTAGGACAGCGCCTCCTATGGTGCAAATCCGAGGGCCAGGCAGGCCGTGGTCTGGGCATCCTGGGGTCTTACCCAAGCCCGTGCTCCTGAACTCACCTGCCGGTCTCACGGGTGGAAGCCTGTCCCTCTGCGGCTCCATCTCACAAGAAGGAAGAGGGAGGGTGAAGCATGTTTTGTTCTGAACAGCTGCCCTCCTCAGCAGGGTGTTCCCTTCCGATGCGTCTGTGAGCAGACACCGCTCACCACCCCGCCACGCCACTCTTTCCTCTCTTGTATCTTCCTCACTCCTTCCCCAAACTGACCCTATGATTCACGTTGGGAATCATCCAGAGACGACTTCAGAGCTCAATCCCTGACAGAAGCTCACAATGAAGTGAAGGAAATGAGGTGAAATATAGAGGTGAGAACAAAATTGTGTGGCTGCCATTTTACTGAGCATTTACCATGTGCCAGGCACTGGGCTAAGCAGTTTCTCTGCTTCAGCTCACTGAATCCTCCCACAGCCCGGGGAGGTGGGTGGTATCATATCTACTTTTACAGATGAGGAAACTGAGGCTCTACGCAAAGCCCCACAGAGGACTAAGGGTGGAGGAAAGGGACCTGGGGGAGGAGGGTCCCTTCTGGTTGATAGCGGTGCTGAGTGGGGCTGGGAAGACCTCAGGAAAGATAGAGCGTTGAGGATGAGAGAGTTAGGAGGAGAGAGAGGGTGGGGGGAAGAGAAAGAGACAGACAGAGATAGACAGACACATACAGAGAGAGAGATGAGAGAGACCTAGAGACAGACAGACAGACAGATACAGAGATGAGAGAGAGACGGACAGATAGAGAGATATAGACGGACAGAGAGAGAGAGAAACAGAGAGATGAGAGAGAGATACATAGAGACAGACAGACAGACAGATGAGAGAGAACGAGAGAGAGATATAGACGGACAGAGAGACAGAGAGATGAGAGAGAGATATATATATAGAGACAGAAGGAGAGATATAGACAGACAGAGAAATGAGACAGAGACAGAGAGAGACAGACAGACATAGACAGAGAGATGTAGATGGACAGAGAGACAGAGAGAGACAGACAGACAGACAGATAGAGACAGAGAGATGAGAGAGAGAGAGACCATGCAGGTGCCCCAGGAGCACCTGTCAGCCAGGAAAAGGTGGAATGACACAGATGATTCTCACAGGCCACAGCCCCAAATGGCTTTTCATCTAGAGGAGAATTTTGCAGCTGAGACAGGAAAAGCTGTCTTTATGCTGTTCAGCTAAAAAGTATTTCCTAGGGGCTGGCCCGGTGGTGTAGAGGTTAAGTTCACACGCTCTGCTTCGGCGGCCTGAGGTTCGCAGGTTCAGATCCTGGGAGTGGACCTACGCACCACTCATCAGGCCATGCTGTGGAGGCATCCCACATACAAAATAGAGGAAGATTGGTACAGATGTTAGCTCAGGGACAATCTTCCTCATTAAAGAAAAAATAAAAAGAGTTTCCTTTGGGCTGTAGTAATAATTTTAACAATTTATGAAATGTCTTTTCGTTATTAATAATGATTAAAACAGTAACAATAACAGTAGCTCCCTCTGTTGAGTGCCTCCTCTGTACTGGGCCCTGTGCTGGGCGCTTGTCTATGTCTAATGCTCACAACAATTTAGAAGGTAGGTCTTCTCACCCCCTTTTACAAATGAGGAAATTGAAGCACAGAAGGTCGTATAACTGGCTTAAGTAACACAGCAGGGAGTGGCAGAACCAGGACTTGAACACGGGTCTCCTAACACTCAGAAAAGGGTGACAAAGGACGGTCAGAGTTTGAGCAGGTGGAGAGGCCACACCCCCACTTTCACTCCCCTCATCATCCCTCCTTGGAGGCCCAGGCCAGGCTCCCATCAGTACTGTCGAGGTGGTTCCAGGCTCCCTAGGGCTGTTGACTGGGGGCTGGCAAGTATCCCCCCGAAGGTCTGGTTGCCCCTGCACTTGTGTTCAGGAGCTGGAGTGCACTCCACCCATGCCCACGTCCCCCACCCACCTGCAAGGGCTCCCACCTGCCTCCTTCAGGCTCCATTCTCCCAGGGCTATTGTGGGAAACCTTCTGGAGCTTTAACAGCAGCTGGAGTTGAGTTGCAGTCTCAGCTCTGCTTGGAGTCCTCCCTGCAGTGAGCCCTGAGCTTTTCCCAAAGCAAGCAACCAACCATGTATCCACCCATCCCCCCATCCTTCCATTCTTCCAGCCATCCTTCCATCCATCCCCCATCCTTCCATTCTTCCAGCCAGCCATCCACCTATCCTTTCATTCTTCCAGCCATCCCTCCATTCTTCCAGCCATCCCTCCATCCATCCACCCATCCTTCCATCTACCCAGCCATCCTTCCATCCATCGTACATGTGTTTATGGAGCATATACTACGTGTCAGGCACTCTGCTGGATACTGGGCTTACCACAGTGAATGAGACAGAGTCCTCCCACATTGGAGCTCACGTTCTAGTGGAAGGAACTGCAAAGAGTTAAATACTATCAATAAACACTATCAAGGTAGATGGAGTGCCGGATATGGTCTATTGGTTCTTAGCTGCATTCCTCTTCCCAATGATGACAAAACAAATGACGATGATGACAACAGAAATAATAGCCATTCACTGATGGCTCCCTCTGGGCTGGGCATTTTCCCCGCATTAACTCATTGCCTCATGACAACAGTGCTATGAGGCTGTGCTGTTCTCATCCCCATTTTACATTTGCAGAGAAGCTAAATAACCAGCTCAGGATCACACAGCTGGTAAGGCAAAGACAGGAAGAATCAAAGCCCAGGTCCTCTGGACTCCAACAGCCCTCCAACACACCCTCTCCCCAGCCTTTGTGTGACGCATCCCTCCGACACGCCTTTATACATCCCCTCAGCTTCTAATGCACTGTCCCCTCTTGGTGGCTCCTCTTTACACAAAGCCTACTGGGTGCCAGGCAGCACCTGCGTACTATATGTATCTTATTGTTTTTAATCCTCCTGAGAACTCCTCATGGTGGGTATTTCATAGATAGGGGAACTGGGTCGCAGAGAGGCTAAATAATTTGTCTCTGGTTACACGGATAGTAGAGGATGAAGCTAGGATTGGAACCTTGGTCTGCTTGTCTCCAATCCCTGTGCTCTTTCACAATCTTACATTGATCCTTCATCTGATGAACTCCTACACATCCATCAGGACCCATTCTAAATGTAACCTCTTCCTGAAGTCATCCCGACTCTCCAAGGCATAGTTTTTCCTCTTCTGTACTCCTATCATCTCTTTAATGTGTTATTAGTTTGTGATTCTTTGTATACTTCTGCATCTTTCTCCCTAGGCAGTGAGCTCCCTGAAGGCTGGGCATGCCAGGTTGTACTCCATTAATAATACTCTTGCCTCTTCCTCCTTTGGGGCTCTGTGCATTTAATTTCATTTCTGATTTTTAAACTAATTTAACCTGTTAGCCTATTTGTCCATTTATTTCCACCACTTGCCACTAATCCAGTTAGTGTGGAACAAGGATTCAGTGCCAGTGGAGATAATGGATCAAGTGTTCCCAAGGCCAGGTCCAGCCCTCGGCAATATTGTGGACTCTGCCTTCAAACACTTCTTGCCCCTTTAACACTATCCCCTCTCCCGTGGGCACCCTGGGCTCTCCAACTGTATCTTTCTCCTGTTAGAAACACTGGCTGATAAACATTCACCCCAAGTTAATGTCCTGGAATCCTGTTCCTCAGGGACCTGCATTCCATCCAGAAAAAACTGAGAGTGGAATTTCAGTTACCTGCACTTGAAACAGGGCTGTGGTGTGACTTTCAAGGTCTCTTTCCTCCATAAAACATATTAAAAATTATATATATATGTATTTTTTTTTTGAGAAAGATTAGCCCAGAGCTAACATCTGCTGCCAATCCTCCTCTTTTTTGCTGAGGAAGATTGCCCTGAGCTAACATTTGTGCCTGTCTTCTTCTGCTTTATATATGGGATGCCTACCACAGCATGGCTTGACAAGCGGCTCGTAGGTCTGCACCCTGGATCCGAACGTGCGAACCCCGGGCCACTGAAGCAGAATGTGCCAACTTAACCACTGTGCCACTGGGCCGGCCCCCTAAAAATCATATTTTATGACTGCATTGCTATAAAGACAAATATAATACAGGATGGGTTATATTCATGGGTTTTTTTTCTTTCTTTTTTCCTTCCTTCCTTCTTTTCTTCTTTCTTTTTCGACAGGAGATACAGCTTTATTGTGGACAAACTGAGTTGGCAGAAGTCTGCAACAACAACAGAATGTTTAGCCCATCTATTTACAATATAAGGGTTGAGGTTTCCCATACACAGCTGGACCTCCCTCCCTCAGCGTCAGATGTATTTATCCCCCTCAACAACAATCATTTCCTTCCTCTGGCCCTAGGCCTGCCATTGGCCACAAAGTAAACACACCCCATCATGTAATTCCCGGGCACTATCTCCTAATCCCTCAGGCTCCCTTCCCAGCCTACGGCTCCTGCAGAGCACTCCGGGGGCCCGCCTGCTCAGTGGAGGGGGCTTCAGTAGGGTTGTAGGGGGCACCTTGGGCACTAACTCTTCCCCCAAACCCATAACCCCAGTCTAATTGTGAGAAAACACCAGAGAAACCCAAACCGAAGAATATTCTGCAAAATACTTGACCATTACTCTCTAAAACAAAGTCATGAAAAACAAGGAAAGACTGAGAAACTGTCATAGATCAGAGGAGACCAAGGAGATGATGACTACATTCAATATGGTATCCTGGATGGGATTCTGGAACAGAAGAACAACATCTACTGAAATCCGAGTAGAAGAGTTTAGTTAATAGTAATATACCAATGTTAGTTTCTTATTTCTGACAGTTGTGTCATGGTCATGGAAGATGTTAACATCAGGGAGGCTGGGAGAGGGGTACATAGGAACTTTGTACTATCTTTCCAACTTTTCTATAAATTAGAATTATTCCGAAATAGAAAATTTGTTTAAAAAAATCCACTAGTGGGACATTTTTTTAACGACCTTAGATTCAATGCTTTTCAAAGGGCGTGTTGTGGACCAAAAGCTAATCTTGGTTGTAACTCATTGAAAGCCAGGTTCTTTTAATGACTCTGGACAGCTTCTGGGGTTTGGGGGCAGGCAGGAGCTCCATGACTTCATGACCCACATGACTACTACCAGGTGGTAAGTGACAATGAAAGCAAGTCTCACTCCAAATTCGGCCAAACATGCAGACATTTATTAGTAACTTCCCAGACAGTCTCACAAACTGTTAGAATTTTAGAAGAGGCGTCTCTCTCTGTCTTAGGAACACAAATCCACCCCATGCATGAAAGCTTTGAGGGACAACAAACTTATGGCAGGGTAGGGAAGCCCTATGGTCAAACTGGACTCCCAGAGGTTTCCCGATGCTAAGGGCTTGCCAGTGTTCATCCTTAATTGCATAGTAGGTCCTGATACTTGCCCTGTGATCCACCAACCAAAGGCTGCTTCTGTCATTGCTTATGCAAATCAGGCAACCCTAAGGAGTTGCTGCAGGTTTGGATTAACTTGTGGGTGCAGCCTCACCCACGACACTGCTCATATGGAAGTATTTACAATATAACAGGGAGACACATATCTGCAGAGAAAGCATCCCTTACACAGGTTGAAACCTGCTTTGCCTTTTTCTCCACAACCAGCACGACAAGCGAATGACCTCAACGGAGTTCTAAGAAGTGTTTCACAGGGCGGGAGTGAAAGCCATGCAGGTGGATGAGAATAAAACCTGGAGAATGTTTACAGGATGGAGCGGGAAGAGGAGCCCCTGAGGAGGGGTGCCCAGGGAAGTAAAACAAAACCTGCAGACATCATTTCAGGGAGACTGTGGACCACCGAGCCAAATCCTGCCAGGAGACCGTGGAAGGTCTGTGCCAAAGTGTCTGTTGGATCTGGCAATATGGAGGCTGTTGGTGACCATACCTAGTGGTGTGGTGGAGGCAAATCCTGATTGCAGTAGGGTGAGAGGAGATGGGTAGAGAAAAAGAAATGGCAACTTCAAATCTTGCTTGGGGAAGTGTGGCTCTGAAGGGAAGGAGAGAAACGAAGTGGCAAATCAAAGCAATGTTTTGTTTCTTGTTTCTTTTTCATTGTATTTGTTTGTTTTACTGGGAGTGACTCGAGGATGGTGCAGTGGTTAAATGCAGTACCTGGTGAAGTGTTTAAAGTGTTGGCATCAGCCAGACCTACCTCTTTATTCCTCTAACTTTGGGCACCTTTAACTTCTGTAACCTTGGACAAGTCACTTCTCTGAGCTCCAGCTCCTTAGCTGTAAGAGAGGGATCATAATTATTCCCACATCATATGGTTATTATGGGAACTACATAAAATAATGTATATAAGGTGTTTAGCACCATGCCTGGCACACAGCAAGAATTCAGTAAGTGTTAGCTGTCATCACAGAGGGAGCCAATCAAAGACACCAAGGGGCATTGATTGAACCCAGTATCTCAGCCAAGTCCCTAAATGGTGCCGTGTCTAACACGGAACCTAGAGATTCTGGTTCTGATGCTGACTATTGGTCCACCCGTCCTGATGAGTGCTTTATGCCGAGTGCTCAGAAAATGTGGAAGAACAGGAGCTGGGTCTTCATCAAGCTCATGGAATAGGCTGCATAAACCAGTTTGGGACCCGCATGCTGATAAATGATTATTTAATAAATATCTACATGTAGGATGGACTTTGGTCTAAGACTTGCTTTCACTGTTTCCTGGAAGCAGTGTTTGGTGAGGGTAGCTACTCTCTTTCATCTCAGACCTTTTGGTGCTCCCATCATCTCGCACAGAGAACCTAAGAATTGTAAATGACCTAATTGGCTCAGGTCAGGTCATGGGAGGCACCAGAAGTGGAATTTTTTATTTTTTATTTTTTTTTTAAAGATTTTATTTTTTCCTTTTTCTCTCCAAAGCCCCTCTGGTACATAGTTGTATATTCTTCATTGTGGGTCCTTCTAGTTGTGGTATGTGGGACGCTGCCTCAGCGTGGTTTGATGAGCAGTGCCATGTCTGCACCCAGGATTCGAACCAACGAAACACTGGGCCGCCTGCAGCGGAGCGCGCGAACTTAACCACTTGGTGATGGGGCCAGCCCCCAGAAGTGGACTTTTGAAGTGAAGAGATTAAGGGACCAGGAAATTAAGAGAATGGGAGAAGTGAGAGATCACAGGAGTTAAGCTGAGTCTAAGAAAATAGAGAGTCTGGGGATGGAAATGTTGTAACATCTACGAATCAATCTCTTTATCTACTTAGCAGCAGCAGCAGCCAAAGGTGCTCAGTGGCTGAAATGCAACCAACTGACTGGACTTAAAAGTGACCGTTGGAGCTGCCCTGCAATGAGCGTGTCTCTGTGACTTAGACTAAGAAACTTATCAAGTAACATCATTATGACTGGTGAGCAGTATCCACTCCCCTCGGCTGATCCATCCTATTCATTGAACAATTTAGAGTTCTGATTAACGGTCCTTACTTAATGTAAGCCTCTGAAAGTGGAATTGATTGGGAGAACGTTTCTTAAATTTTTCTTTGAGAGCCTCTGAGTAAGAGACATTTCTGTAGATGAAAAACAATTGTCTTCACTGTCAACATAGAGAATGGATACTCGAAATATTCAACAAGAAGCCGTCTATCTGCTTCACACAAGGGTTTTCAAGCCACGTTATGATTCAACCCTCCAACCCCCATCACCGTTCTGAGAAGAAAGTAAAATAAACGAAATAGGAAATGTTTTGGATCAAAAACAAGTAGACAGTTGTAACTGGATATTCCCACCCGCGACAACTCCATACTCGAGAAAGATCTTTGATTACAATATATAGTGGCATCCTTATCAGCAATAATTTTAAAGAATTCTTCTCCTTTGTGAAGCTAATTAGGGATATTTATTAGATTCAACAATAGGCCCTTTTCACATTGAAGGGGTGTAATTCAGAAGGGAAGGACAGTGAAGAAGAGGAACTACCACAATTCTTTATAAAAGGTGAGAAGAATTGGTAGTTCCCCAGAATGATCTAGAAGAAGATGAGAAGTGAAGTGGGATGGTGTATTTGTCGGGGTGCTCCAGAGAAACAGAACAATAGGAGATAGATAGATAAATAAATAGGTAGATAGATTACAGATACAGACATCAATAAAGAGATTTATTATGAGGAATTGGCTCGTGTGATTATGGAGGCGAAGTCCCACGATCTGCTGTCTGCAAGCTAGAGACCCAGAAAGCTGGTGATGTAGTTCGAAGGCCTGAGAACCAGGAGCTCCAAGGGCAGGAGAATATTGATGTCCCAGCTCAAGCAGTCAGGTTGAGAGTGAATTCAACCTTCCTCCACCTTTTTCCTTACTGGGGCCCTCAGGGGATGGGATGATGCCCAACCACACGGGTGAGGGCCATCTGCTTTACTCTGTCTGTGGATTCAAATGCTAATCTCTTCTAGAAACACCCCCAAGACATACCGAGAAATAATGTCTAACCAGATATCTGGGCATCCTGTGGCCCAGTCAAGATGATGCATACAATTAACCATTACAGAAGAGAAGATGGAGAGAGAGGCCAAAAGAACGATGCCTGGGTGCTTGTAGGGGGCACACACAACAGGAACCACATACATGTGTTCACACAGGATGGCATTTAAGGATCCATTTAAAAAAACACTAGTTAGACTACTAAGAATCTGAGAGCTAGAGATGACGGCGAAAGCAATGACTCCTCTAGAATTCACGGCAATCTTGGGGGGGGGGGGGGGGGTTTGAACTGACCTAGATCCTAAAGGGCAGGGAAATCCACATTACCACCCGTCTGAGCATCTGAGGCCAATTTTTTGGCAAGTTCCATACTGTGGAATAAAGTCTGAAGTCTATAAATCTCATAAGACTAGAATGTGCCTTATTCATCTTTCTATCTTTAATGCCCAGGGTAGGACCCGGCAGGTGGTAGATGATCAATAAATGTTTGCTAAATAAAGGAATGATTGGATGAGCATAGCAATGCACAGATTTGGCCCTAAAATGCTTGAAATAGCTGCCATAAAACCCCTAACAGTAAAGCCAGTCATTCTTGCTTAGACTCTCTTTCAGCTTTACTAACTAGTATTTAATAAAAAATTTAAAACTCACTTAGGTGTCTATTTTAGGAGCACCAACTAGGAGAGGTAGTGAAGAGTGGCTAGTCCAATAGGCACGGTGATAGCTGAGAAAGAGACGGTCACAGAATGACTCTAAGAGAGGAGCGAGACAGTAATACGTCCATAAACACAGCTGGGAATCTTCCAGAACAGAGTCAAAGTTAGTCTCTTTATTAAGTGCTTATTCTGAGCCAGGAACTTCTGGTCATTTTACAGACATTATATCTTTTAAGCTGTGTAACTCAGCTGTAAGGTTAGCATAATTATTCTATTTCACTGATGAGGAAGCCAAAAGTCAGAGAAAGTAACAGACTTGCCAATATTTAAATGGAGATCTGTCTGATTTTTCCACTACATAATACTGAATCCATTTTATTTTATATTATTTTAATTTCTGAATATTTAAAAACAGTAGATAACTACAAAGAAACAATTAAGAGTCAACCATATTACAACTCAGAATTAGTTACTGTTAGCATCTTAGTATATTTATTTCCAAGTTTTGTGTGGTCTCTTAAGAAAAATGTCTACTGGATTTACAAAAATGGTCAGTGCTTTCTACAAAAAATTTAAATACTGCAGAAAAATCCAAGTATGAAAGTTAAAAATTATCCCACATACTATGACCCAGAAATAAACATCAAAGATATTGTGAACATAATTTCAGACATCTTTTTAGGCATCAGAATACAGATAGATAAACAGATAAATAATAGATGAATGAATGGATGGATACACAGTTGTAGAAAGAAAAGCTATTGCAAAAATGGAACAAGTCTATATATGACATTTAAGAAATTAAATTTAATTTTACTTAAATTAAATAGGAGACATAACTGGCATGAAATAGAAGAAATCATTAAACTTCAAATAAATGTTTCTTCTTTTCAAGAGATGATATTTCTCAAAAGATCCATGTAAAATTAAGTAACAAAAATATTGAGGTTGAAATAATTACCTTTCTTTCTTTCTTTTTAAATTAGATGTTTCACTCATAGATTCTTTTTCTTGCCTAATTGCTCTGGCTAGAACTTTCAATACTATGTTGACTAGAACTCCCTAAAGTGGGCATCCTCATCTTGTTCTCGATTTTAGAGGAAAAACTTTCAGTCTTTCACCACTGAGCATGATATTAGCTGTGGGCTTTTCACATGAGGTCTTTATTATGTTGAGGAAGTTTCCTTCTATTCCTAGTTTGTTGAGTGTTTTTATTTTATCATGAAAGGGTGTCAAATTTTGTTAAATACTTTTTCTGCATCAAGATGATCGTGCGCTTTCCCCCTCTTTATTCTGTTAATGTGGTCTATTACACTGATTTATTTTTGTATGTTGAATCATCCTGGCATTCCAGGAATAAATCCCACTTGGTCGTGGTGTATAATCCTTTCAGTACACTGTTGAATTCAGCTTGCCAGTATGTTTTTGAGGATTTTTGCATTAATGTTCATAAGGGATGGTGGTCTGTAGATGTCTTTTCTTGCAGTGCTCTTGTCTGACTTTGGTATCAGAGTAATACAGCCTCATAGAATGAGTTAGGAAGTGTTCTCTCCTCTTAAATATTTTGGAAGAGTTTGGGAAGGATTGGCATGGATTCTTTTTTAATTGTTTAGATTTCACCAACGGAGCCATCTGGTCCAGGCCTTTTCTTTGTTGGGAGGTTTTTGATTATGGATTCAGTCTCTTTAAAGATCTATTCAGATTTTCTATTTCTTCGTGATTCAGTCTTAGCAGACTGTATGTTTCTAGAAATTTGTACATTTCATCTAGGTTATTCAATTTGTTGGCATACATGTGTTCATAGTACTCTCTTATAATCTTTTTATTTTTGTAAAATTGGTAGTAATGTCCCCAATTTCATTCCTGATTTTAGTTATTTGGGTCTTGTCTCATTTTTTCTTAGTCAATCTAGCTAAATGTTTCTCAACTTTGTTGATCTTTTTGAAGAACCAATTCTTGGCCTTGTTTACTTTTCTCTATTATTGTATTCTTTATTTTACTTATCTCTACTTTACTTTTTATTATTTCCTTCCTTCTGCTAGTTTTGGGTTTACTTTGTTCTTTTTCTCATTCCTTAAGGTGTAGGTTGTGAATTTGAGAACTTTTTTCTTTTTTAATGTAAGCTCTTATAGTCATAAATCTTCCTCTTAACACTGTTTCTGCTGCATTCCATAAGTTTTAGTATGTTGTGTTTTCATTTTTATTTGTCTCAAGATATTTTCTGATTTCTCTTTTGATTTCTTCTCTGACTTATTGGTTGCTTAAGAGTGTTATTTAATTTCCACATATTTGTGAATTTTCCAGTTTTCCTTCTGCTATTGATTTTTAGATTCACTCTATTATGATTGGAAAACATACTTTGTATCGTTTCAATCTTTTTATTAAGACTTGTTTTGTGGCCCAATAGTCTCTCCCAGAGAATGTTCCACGTGCACTTGAGAAAAATGTGTATTCTGCTGTTGTTAGGTGGAGGGTTCTGTATGTATCTGTTAGCATTAACCAGTTTTGTATCTAATTTAGCAATCTTATTCCAGCACCCTTTCCTTCACTGTGTACATGGGGTGTGTGTGTGTGTGTGTGTACATATGTATTATGTATCTCCTATCATCCTTTGAACCAGATTTGACAGCTCTCCTTTCTTGTTTCTTCTTTGTTCTCTCATTGAGTTAAAGAAATCTTTTATTTTTCCTCACTATATATTTGTTTGAGAGTTATGATTTTAACTTTCTGACAATTATAGTTTGACACATGGAGCCAACAAAGAAGAGTGTGTGAGATGTCATCACAGGAGGCAAGGGATGCTGGTCCAGTCTGAATCTCCTATTTGCACTCTCCTCTCTAGTCTGAGTGAGGACAAAACTTCGTTTCTCCTGAGCCAGGCTAGCATTTCAAAACAAATCTTACAAAATATAGCTCAGGGAAAATAAAAAATACATAGAAACACAGAATATGCAGTAAGTTATAGAGCATAAATTTAGTACTTCATGCAAATGAAGCACTTGCAACAGTTATGGAAACTATTAAAAAATATTCATAACTGAGCATCAGCCCAGGCCAGCGGAGCCAGGATCTCTGGAGATAGAAATGGGGCATCATGTTTTTTTAAAGCTTTCAAAGGATTCAAATGCACAACGAGAGTAGAGAACACTCTGTTCAAGGGAAAAGACTGGAGTAGGGAACTAGAGAGAGAAGCTTCCTTTCTTGGCGGAGGATAGAATTTTCTCTTTTCCTTCCGTCTTCAGTCTCCCAGCTGTACTAGGGAAGGGAAAGAGCAAGGCCATCTCCTCAGGGATCTCCCTCTGATTCCACTGGAGTCCATCTGGGGACAGAAACCACACCAGCAATTCAAACAGGGAAAATTTAGCAGAAAGAATTGTCACTTAGTGAAAGGCAGTTAACTACTCAGAGGTGAGAGAGGAGTCTCTGGGAATTCAGAGGCAGCAACTGCAGAGAGCGGCTATCACCCCCAGAGCTGAGGGAGAGTGGTGGAGGCGGGACCTTGGAACTTGAGGAGTGCTCACCCGGCCCTCAAAGCGGATGTCCAGACCTCTGAGGCGAGAGAGTGCCATTTTGTGCCTTCTCCCAGAAGCCGGACTGGAGGGGATTAAGGTTTCTGATTTTTTTTTTTTGCTTCAGGCTCTGAGGGGTTTAATAGGGCGTGATGGTTAATTTTGTGTGTCAACTTGGCTTGGCCAAGGTACCCAGATATTTGGTCAAACACCAGTCTGGATGTTGCTGCGAAGGTATTTTTAAGATGAGATCAACATTTAAATCAGTAGACTTTGAGTGAAGCAGATTACCTTCCATAATGTGGGTGGGCCTCATCCAATCAGTTGAAGATTCAAGAGAAAAAGACTGAAGTCCCCTGAGAAAAAGGGGATTCTGCCTCCAGACTGTCTCTGGACTTGAACTGTAACATCAACTCTTCCCTGGGTCTCCAGCCTGCCACCTGCCCTGCAGATTTTGGACTTGTCAGCCCCGACAATCACATGAGCCAGTTCCTTAAAATAAATCTCTGTCTATATGTCTACACATCCTATTGGTTCTGTTTTTCTACAGAACCCAGACTAACACAATGGGCCATTGCCTGCCCATCCTTTCTAGGTGGTGTCTCAGCTCAGCATACTCCTCTGTCCCACTCACCCTCCTTCAGGAGTATGAGGCATTGACACTGGTCATACCCTCCCTTCCGGTTAGGGAAGGTTCTTACTCCTGACATCCATTGTGCATGGGAGGTGCTCATGAATACTCAATATTGATGGAAGACACAGTCTCTGTCCTTGGAATCAGGATGTTCATTCTTTCTTTCTCACGTCCTTACGCCTTTGGCAGAGAGCTTTCTACTTCTTGTGTCCACTCTCCCAGTCCTAGCTCCCAGTCAACCTCTTCCAAGACTTCCGTGACTTTCTCAGTCCTTCTTGATCACCCCGGCTTTTCTGCTAATACTTTATTTCAGCCCTTAGTTATAGAATGTGCTCTTGCAGTGTTGAGTGTGTTTCTGAAGTCAGGGACTGCCCAGAATTTGTTCTGTACCTTCAAAGCAGCTCACACAGGATGGGCCTTGATATTTACTGAAAATTGCACATACTCACCAGAGCCCATGAAAAGGCAGAGGTGCATGCTTCTATTGCACGTGGAAAAGGGCTTGGGGTGGTGCCCAAGATCACACACAGGTCAGAGAAAGTCAGGACTAAGTCATGGGGAGGGGTGTAATATGCAGATTTTTGATCGTCTCAATGGCCCTCAGCCCAACCAACCTGGATGCACAAAGCTGTGCTGTAAGTATCTCGGTGTCCATGAAGCCTTCTCACCAAATCCGAGGTAGATGCTGCGTCTTTGAGGCTATTCTCTTTCTTCCCGCCATCTCATCCCACAGACCAGTGGTTCTCAAAAGTTAATATGCAGAAGGACTGATTTTTATGGGGGGGGGGATGCATATTACAAATGCAGATTTCCTAGCCCCACCCATGGCGATTCTGATTGAGAAGGTTTGGGGAAAACCCTGAAAATCTGCATTTAAAAAATCTCCCTAGGTGATTCTGATGATTTTGAGGAAGGTGGTGCATACCAGATGCACAGCTCCCTCTGGCTGGTCTTTCTGTAATGACTTAAATTCCAAGGCCAGCGGCTGGGAGGACTAAACAAAATTCAGTCAGCAAATGCCCTAGGGATACACAGAAATCTTCTGCCCAAGGACAACTAGGAGGTGATTTTCTTTTCTAAAATCCCTTAAAAACAAAAAAGCACCACATTCTCCATAAATCCAGGATGCTAAATCATTACCTTCATCTGATAACTTACGGGGAGCAGAGTTTCCAGAGTAGTTATTTTGGCATCTGGGCAATTCAAGATTATGAGAAATGGCTCTGACGGGCAGAAAAGAGATTCATTCCAAGGAGACATTGGGATCTGGAACAGTGGCATAGCCTGATGGGGACACACATGTGGGGCGTGTGTGCACATATGCGTGTGTGTGTATTTATAAATATATATATATAACCTGTAAGGTGTTCTATGAGCTTCTTAGATCTTGGTTTCTGTCATTAATTTTGGCAAATTCTCAGCTATTATTTCTTTGAATATTTCCTCTGCTCTGCTCTCTCTTTTCTCCTTCTACAATTCCAATTACCCACATGTTACTCCATTTGATATTGTCCCAAAGCTCCTGGATGTCATGGTTTGTTATTTTCCCACTCTTTCGTCTCTTTATTTTAGTGTGGGTAATTTCTATTGACCTATCTTCAAGTTCATGGATTCTCTTCTTGGCTGTGTCAGTTGAAGGCATTGTTCATCTCTGTTACTATGTTTTTTATTTCTAGCATTTCCACTTGATTCTGTCTTGTAGTTTCTATCTCTCTACTGAAATTATCTATCTGATCATGCATAATGTTCACCTTTTCCTCTTGTACCTTTAACATATTAATCATAGTTATTTTAAATTCCCTGCTAGATATTTCCAACATCTGTTTCAAATCTGAGTCTGGTTCCAATAATTGCTTTGTCTCTGGGGAATGTTTGGGTTTTTTTCTGTATGTCTCAAGACTTTTTGTTGAAAGCTGGACGTCTTGTGTATGTCAGCAGAGACTGAGGTAAAGAGTGTTTACACCTAGGTATGAACATGCCTTTCCTACTGATAAATGCTTAGTGTGAATGTCTGACTTAATCTAGTTGAGAGCTGGGCTGGATTTGAAGTTTGTTGTTGCTGTGGTTACCCTCAGTGCACCTCAGGCTTCCCATTCCAGTAGCAATATCTGTGTTTGGGATGTAACTTGATTTGCTAGAGCAATGTCTGCTTGAGCTTTGGGTCTTCTCCTTGCACTGTATGTCAGAGGAGGTCTCTTTGCACACTTATCTTTCTCTCAGCATTATTCCACTGTTCCTCGTTATCCGAAGCCTGTTGGTAGGGAGGGTGCTGGGAGTATTTCTGTTGTTCTGCTTCAGCCTTAGTTTTAGACAGGTGCTGTGTCGTTGGGTGTCAGGGGCACGGTCTTCTTAGGTCTCCTGCCCGTCCCCTGACTGTAGCTGGTGGTGCAGCCCATATTCCTGCCTCTCCCCCAGGAGTAGGGATTATTTGTTCCCTGTTCTCTTCCCCTCACTGCCCGGAGTTTCGCCAGTGCCCCAAGGGAAGCAGATTTTGTTGCCCCTCCCTCCCCTGATCAAGGCTTCTGTTCCACAGAGAAGATAGGAGAGGAGGATCCTGGTAGAGTTTCTCTTCCTGCACATCTGCTATTCCTCTCCCCCAGGTTTGCACCACAATGGACACTTTCTTGGAGCTCTTTCTTGTCTTTTCTGTGAGCACCCAGTGGGGTTCATGGAGAAAAGGCCTGAAAGAGGGTGTGGGCTCCCCCAATTTCTGTGGCCCTCAGGGGCTTCACACTGTCCCACCAGGCTAGACTCATCATTCACCAATTCATCAATTATTCTAGCTAAACTAATACCCCAGGTTTGTGAGCACTTATGACTCCTCTCTCTGAAGATGCCTGTTTCTGCTCACAAATTGTGTCAGTTGGTTTCTCTGCAACATCCGCTCTCCAGTGATTTCCAAAAAGTGGTGAATTTGAAGTTAATCCGACTCTTTTTCATTGTTTGGCTCAGAGTGATGCTCCTTCCAGCTCTCTATATCTAGGAGCAGAGACTAGAAATTTCATCAGGTCATTAAATTTTTCTGAGCCTCAGTTTGCTCATCAGCAAAATGGGAATGGTAATGCCTTCTTGACAGGACAGTTGTCAGTGTTAACTGACACGTGGAAAACATGGAAGTTCTTTATAAAGGAGCACGCCAGGGGAAAGCACTGTTCTCTTTAGATCAATTGGTCAACAAGATATGATAATTTCTGGGACCCAAGAGAACAAGCTCCTAAACAAGAGTTCCCAACTCTGGCTGCACGTCAACGTCACCAAAGAAAATGGTGCAAAATATACTTCTGGGGTTCCAGCAGCAGAGAATATTTCTCCATAGGTCTGGGATAGGACCTGGGAGTCTATCATGTTGACAAAGTTCCCCAGGAGTTGCTGATGCACAGCCGGGGTGAGAACTCCCATCTCATCTGGTATACTTCCATCCCACGTCATTAGCATACCACTGGGAGCAGGAGCTAAATTTTTCAAAAAGGCGACAAGACAATCTATCAAACTAACTGGGCCACCTTTTTTCTGTATCAAAAGATTGAATCTTTCAGTACATTTTTCTGTTCAAACAAGGGGTGGGGATGTCCTCATTGCTGCCCACGTGGTACACAGGGCTATGGATAACCCCATTCCTGTGTGATCACAGAGAACACACCTTGTTTTGGGATGAAACCCCAAGAGGGCTGATCTTTAGCTATTCTGAAAAGAGAAGAAATAATGTAAAAAGCCTGCTTTCTGTGCTAAAGCTTTTTAGAGAAATGTTCTAGTCCAACCTCGCTGGCACAGGAATGAAGACTTCTGTTGCAAGCAGCCTGGACCTCAGGGTGGATCCCCAAGAATGAACCAACCTGCTGGTCCCTGAGAGAGGGGCCAGACCTGTAATCTCAGGAATGACGTGACCCAGGGGCACTGTTCCCCTGCCTCCTCCTTTAACTTTCAAATCACCTGGCAATGGATGGAGGTTTAAGACTGGCAGTTCTCTCTTCAAGTCTAAGATCAAGGGGCCAGGATGCAGAGGACTTAGGCTATAATCCTTGTTCTCTTATGTCCTGGTGTGATTTTGAGGTTACTTGATAAAAACCAGAACTGCCATCATGGAGCCATTTGCTGTGTCTCAGGGAGTGTTGGAAGCCCTTTATAAGAGTGCATCTCACATATTTCCATCAAAGCACCCTAAGGTGGGGAAACAGCAAATGAACTTCCTGGAGCCTGGCAGTACAGTCCAACGCAGTGTTGAAATTTCTCCTAGGTCTTCTGTTTTATCTTTAAAATTCATGTGAATTATGCATTTTGTTCTATATTTTTTTAAAAGGAATGTTTTATTTTTTTCCCCTTTATTGAGATAAAATTGATGTATAAAAATTGTGTAAGTTTAAGATGTACAGTGTGATGATTTAACACACATATATACAGCAAATGATGACCACCATAGAATTAGTCAACATGCCCATCACCTCACATAGTTACCTTTGTGTGTGTGTGTGTGTGTGTGGTGAGAAGATTTAAGATCCATTCTTTCAGCAACTTTCAAGTATATAATACAGTTAACTACAGTCACCATGCTGTACGTTAGATCCCCAGAACTTATTCATCTTTAACTGGAAGTTTGTACCCTTTGACCAACATCTCCCCATGTCCCCCCAACCTTCAGCCCCTGGCAACCACCAATCTGTTTTCTCTATCTATGAGTTCATTTTTTTGTTTGTTTTTAGATTCTACATATCAGTGAAATCATTGAATCTCATGTCATTTGTCTTTCTTTGTCTGACGTATTTCACTTACCATAATGCTCTTGAGGTCCATCCATGTTTCACAAATGGCAGGGTTTCCTTCTTTATCACGGGTGAATAATATTTCATTATGTATGTATACACCACATCTTTACCCACTCATCTGTAGACAAACACTTAGGATGTTTCCATACCTTGGCTTTTGTGAATATTGCTGTGGTGAACCTGTGAGTGCAAATATCTCTTTGAGAAAATGACTTCATTTCCTTTGGATATATTCCCAGGAGTGGGATTGCCAGATCATGTGGTAGTTCTATTTTTAATTTTTTGAGGAGCCTCCATGCTGTTTTCCATAGTGGCTGAGCCAATATATATTCCCAGCAAGAGTGCACAAGGATCCCCTTTCTCCACATCCTCAGCGGCATTTCCCACTTGTCTTCTTAGATATCCTAACAGGTGTGAGGTGATATCTCATTGTGGTTTTGATTTGCAGCTCCCTGATGATTAGTGATGTCGAGCATCTTGTATTGTCCTGTTGGTCATTTGTATGTCTTCTTTGGAAGAAAGTTTATTCAGATCCTCTGCCCATTTTTAATCGGATTGTTTGCTTTTTTTGCTGAGTTGCATGAGTTCCTTATATATATTTTTGATATTAACCCCTTTTCAGACAGATTGCAAATATTTTCTCCCATTTCTATAGGTTGCCTTTTCATTTTGTTGATTATTTCTTTTGCTGTGTGGAAGCTTTTTAGTTTGATGTAGTCCCCTTGTTTATTTTTGCTTTTGTTGCTTGTGTTTTGGGTTTCATATCCAAAAAAATCATTGCCAAGACCAATGTCAAGGAGCTTTTTGTCTATGTTTTCTTCCAGAAATTTTATGGTTTCAGGTCTCATATTTAAATCTTTAATCCATTTTGAGTTTTTTCTTTTTTTGAGTGGTGTAGGATAGGAGTCTAGTTTCATTCTTTTGCATGTAAATACCCAGTTTTCCCAGTACCATTTATTGAAGAGACTTACTTTTTGCCACTGAGTATTCTTGGCTCCCTTGTCAATATTAGTTGACTGTATATGCATGGATTTATTTCTGGGCTTTTGATTCTGTTCCATTGGTTTATGTGTCTGTTTTTATGCTAATACCATGCTGTTGAGTACCACAGCTTTGTCATGTAGCTGGAAATTAGGAAATGTGATGCCTCCAGATTTGTTCTTGTTTGTCAGTATTGCTTTGGCTATTCAAGGTCTTCTGTGGTTTCATACAAATTTTAGGATTGTATTTTTTTATTTATGTGAAAAATGCCATTGGAATTTTAAAGGGATTGCACTGAATCTATAGATGGCTTTGGGTAGTATGGGCATTTTAACAATATTAATTTTTCCAATCCATGAACATAGGATACCTTTCCATTTATTTGTGTCTTCTTCAGTTTCTTTCATCAAAGTCTTATAGTTTTCAGTGCACAGGTCTTTCACCTCCTTGGTTAAATTTATTCCTAAGTATTTTATTGTTTTCTATTCCATTGTAAATGGGATTTTATTTCTTTTTCATATATTTCATTGTTAGTATATAGAAATACAACTAATTTTTGTATGTTGATTTTGTATCCTGCAACTTTACTGAATTCATTGATTCTCATAGTTTTTTTTGTGGAGTCTTCTGGATTTTCTATATATAAGATCATATCATCTGCAGCCAGAAACAATTTTACTTCTTCCTTTCCAATTCTGATGCCTTTTGTGTCTTTTTCTTGCCTAATTGCTCTGGCTAGGGCTTCCATTGTCATGCTTAATAAGAGTGGGGCGAGTGGGCAGCCTTGTTTTATTCCTGATCTTAGAGGAAATGATTTCAGCCTTTCCCTGTTGAATAGGATGTTAACTTTGGGCTTATTACATACAGTCTTTATTGTCGAGGTACATTCCTTCTATACCCAATTTGTTGAGAGTTTTTTTTATCATAAAAGGATATTGTATTTTATCAAAAACTTTTCCTGCTTCTATTGAGATGATCATGTGATTTTTATCTTTCATTGTAGTAAGGTGATGTATCATATTGATTTGCAAATGTTGAACCATCCTGGCTTCCCAGAGACAATTTCCATGTGATCGTAAAAGAATGTTTTGAAAAACATCAAATAGAGAGGAAGAAACTTCCTTTTCTTCCCAAACCTTGGAATAAAATGGGCCCTTCTAGAAGCTGATCTTATTTATCCCCTGGCTTCTGGAATGCTGTAACATTTCATCCTTCAGCCGCCAGGGCTTAGGTACCACAGGCTCTGATGTGAGAGCCCAGATCCGGATCATCCCCTTCAGCCGGGGCAATGATGCAGCAATGCAGACACATTGCAGATGAGGAAACCAGGCTTTGAGGCCTTAAATAACTTTCCCAAGTTCATATAGCCAGAAAGTGACAAAGCCAAAATTCAAACCCAGTCTGTATAATTTTAAAGCTTATCCTCGAATCTACTGTCAATCTGAAGCCCAGTTCATTTGTATGTAAAATATGATTATTTATCTCTTATTTTAGAAAAGATTAAAGGCAATCTGAAGTGCCCTGCCTACTTCACAATGTGGTCATGAAGGACAAAATATTACCATTGTGAATGGGTAAGCCTTAAAGACCATAAAATTCCAGCAATACACAAGATATTCCTACAGCTTTTCCAAAACATTTTACTGTGTCCAATCGTTCACTTGGCTTGGTTTATACTGAAATGAAAGGACTCAGTGGAACAAAAATAAAGGTTTTGGGGTCTTTTGCTTTAGTATAAAACCATCACCAAGAGTGACGCCATTTAATAATTGAGAACCATTATCGAAACAGTGTGGCAAGTGCTGGGTATCAGGTGCAAGAACAAAAGGAAATCTTTCATTGTTGGATGTAATATTCCCCCCTCCATCCCCCAGCATGTGGACCAGCAGCGCCCACCGCCCATCCAGTTCCTGAGGGGCCACAAAGGCCTGCCCCAGCATCACCACATTTGATCCGACGCTGTAAACATTTCCATGTCACAGGTGCAGAGGGACTGGAGCACCATGAGGTTGACAGACTGCCCACCCTCTCCCACGTTGGAACTGTCAGGGTTGGTGTTCAGACTCAAGAACTGGTCTTCACCATGCGGTGGCCTGACCTCAGAAACTGTGCTATACTTTGGTAATGTTCTGTAGCTCCCAGTGTGGAATGTACACCAATGATTTGGGTGGAACATGAAATGATTTTAGAGGCCCTCAGGCTTGGAATGAATTAACATCAAATCACACAGTGAGAAAGTTATTCCCTTTCGAATTCTTTTCCAGTCCTTTTGAAAGTTACATCATGAAGAAAGTTTCTGTTTGGTGCAAGTGTGTCTTTAACACCTCCCCCACTCTTGTCAATCTCCATTTTTAACCAAGAGAGGAAAGGTCTCAGGCTCAGAGCCTTTACGAGGATACAGGATCTGGCTAGAATTTAATAACATAGCTTTATCTTCATTTTATTGATTTTTACAATGACTGTATTTTCTATTTAAAACAAGTGATACTAGCTGTCCATCCAGTTAGTGACACAAAGTTTCTTTTTAAAACAAAACTAATTAAAAACTGAGTTGATTAAAATATTAAGAAGATACTATTTCAGGTAGCACGGAGATATGGCAAAACTTGTGCAAGTGGTGTGGGACGATGGTCACGTGAGAAATCCCATGTCTTGGCTTCGAGGCCCCTGAATTAAAGGCTGGTTCATGTTTATAACACCACAGAGAACGCAAGACAGCCCAGCTGTGAGCCAAGCCATGGACGAAGCCTGAGAGCTTCATGGATGTCGTGTCAATGGGTCCCTTTCTCACTCCAGGGAGTCTGCCTTCCTAAACAGAGGAGCCTGGGCCAACCTCAATGCCTTCTGCAAACAGTCACTCTCCTCTTGGCCAGTAAGCTGCCAGGGTAGCAGAACATGATTTCTGATGGGGAGGCCATATGGTGATGGTTCAGAGAGAACAGAATAGAGAGAAATGGTGAGGGGCTAGAGACCTGCTGAGTGGGGACAAAGGGGACAAGAGAAAATAGCAGTAAACATTCTAAGTCTAGTGAAGACGTGAAGACTCCTTCGGAAACATGATGGGAACTGTGAAGCTCATTACCCAGGAAAATGCACATGTATGCACGTGTGTGTTTCCTCTCACACCTGTTTGTATATACGTAACATTAGGGGATTTGCGGGCTCCAGGTTTTGAACTCCAGCTGATTACTAACTAGAATGTTGACCAATTCATGCCTAAGAGTAACTATAGAAAGACCTATAAGGATTTGTAAATAAGAATTCCTGATTTTGCAATTTTTTTGGCATATGTTACTCCCATCCATCCCCCCTCCATCCACCCCTCCATCCATTTATTTCTCCATCCATTCTTTGTAAATGTACTGCATTTCTCTCCTTATACTGGTTCTCAACTGTTTACTCTAGGGAACCCCCAACCCAGAGCAGAACAAACTCATTCCCCAAGACCCTGAGAGGACTCCTCAGGAAACTCATCAAAAGCTCAATTTTTTTTCATGTTTAAAGTTTATGCCAATTTTGGATCCTACTTAATAAAGTCGTGTGTTTTGATATAACATCTCTGCAAAAATCATTTCGTAAAGCTGACCCTCTAGGAAGATGAGCCTTCCTTACACTGATGCTCCTTGGCATCCTGGCACACCTCCCAGTTCTCCAGGGACCTGGGTTAGAGAAGCAAGGACCTGCTTTGTGCCAGTACCAGGAACATGGAGATCAAGAAATCCCCCAGGGGCAGGGACCCAGCTCCTCTCGCCATCCCCACAGTGCTGGTGCACGGTAGAGCCCACGGGAAGCTCAGTTTGTGATCAGAGGTTCCTAACAAGGGTTTTGCAGTAGCTCCAGGATGCTTCCCTTTAAGAGTGATATATGGTAATAGCTGAACATCTCTGACTTTGGAGCTGCACAGCCCTAAGTTCAAAGCCCAGCGCTGCTGCTTACAGGACTTTTGCTGTGGGCACTTCGGGTATTGTACGGAAAACACACGGATGTGCCAGCCGGAGGAAAAAGCAACACAGCCTGAAGAGGGAGCCCTTGAGGGAGGATTCTGAGGCTGTGTGGAGCACCCGCGAAGAGCCCAGACTTCTCCATCAGAGGACTGGGGTTCTAGCTGCACAGCATCAGCCCTAAGAGCCGAGACAAGAAGCAATCCCTTGGTGCCTCTGTTCCCTTGTGTAAAAAAGAGGCGGCTGGATGGGATGGGTCCTAAGGGTCCTCCCAGCTCTGATGCTTTCTGCTCAACATTTCAGTTTCACTAGGCATAGGTTTTCTGCTTTATCGTCTTTACTGCACTGGTCTTTCCTCATCATTTCTAGAAGTGCTGTGTGTACACCACTCTTATCTCACAAAAACAACAGCTATCTCCATTTTTTTTTTTTTTTTACTGAGGAAGATTTGCCCTGAGCTAACATCTGTGCCAATCTTACTCTATTTTGTATGTGGGCTGCCACCACACCATGGCCACCGACGAGTGGTGTAGGTCCATGCCCGGGAACTGAATCTGGGCCACTGAAGCAGAGCACACCAACCTTAATCACTACGCTATGGGGCCGGCCCCAACAGCTCTCTCTTTTTAACTCTGCTCTCATCCCCCAAAATGTTCTCTCCTGCTTACATGAAGATCAGCAGTTCTTGTTCCTAGCATGGACGTTTTAAATGCTTGGGAGGTCATGTAACAGACTTGTGACAATCCGAGAAGGCAGAACTGAAACAGATTAGACAAGAGAAGCCACATTTCATTATCTGGGGTAGAATCTTTCTCCATTCAAGTATCGAAGATGATGCTCATATCTCTAAAGTTTAATTTCCTGCTTCCTTTTTAATCTGAGCACAATAAATGCCTATTTAATGAGGTACTCCCTCCACACCCCCACTGTTCATAATGAGCACTCATGTAATCTCAGTTAATAAAATGAGGATTTATTAAATTTTCAGTTCTAATAAATAGTCAGCCATTATCTTTGCAATGGGCCCCAAGCCCTGGTAAAAATGAAATGGAACCTGTGACCATTCAGAGGGAAAATGTTCAGATATATATATATATATATATATATATATATATATACACATATACATATACACATATGCACACACACATATATATTGTTTTTTTGCTGAGGAAGATTTTGCCCTGAGCTAACATCTGTTGCCAATTTTCCTCTTCTTTGCTTGAGGAAGATTCGCTCTGAGCTAACACCTCTGCCAATATTCCTCTATTTTATATGTGAGATGCTGCCACAACATGGCTGACGAGTGATGTTGATCCAGGCCTGTGATCTGAACCCGTGAGCCCGGGCCACCGAAGTGGAGTGCACCGAAGTTAACCACTAGGCCACTGGGCCGGCCCCCTCAGCTATATTCTTTAGTTACAAAAGTGAGCCTCCCCATCACCTTACTGCACTTAAAGGCTGGAAGCCGAATTTAGTTTTCTTACCACACAGAGGTCCACAGACACCTTAGCCACGCATTAAGATCTGAAAAATAAAAGAAAGGAAAAACAAAAGCAGAGGCGCAGGTATAAAAAGTAGAATAGATGGTTTCCATGTCCACAGCACTGCGAAGAAATTCTGCTCTGAAGGAAGCCCAGAGTCCAGGCCCATTCTCCAACGTTTTCTGCTCTTTTTCAAAGGGGCCGCAAGAGGCAGTGGATTCAGCCATTCAGAGTTCCAGAGGAAAATTAGGACCTTCAGGACTTTTATCTCCAAAGGAAGAACAGAGCTGCGAGAAATCCAGGCTTCCATAAACCCTCCCTCTCGTAGGCAGTTAAAACCCTGCAGCGAGGTAAGTAAAGAAACAGTGCAATGTCTTAGACTGCTTTTGTGGTTCATTTTTAAAATACTGAGTTTAGTCGTAAATAATAAAAATAAACAGAAAGGTATTGAGGCTCAGGTTCCCGCAGCCCTGAAAGTTGGCTGTTTGTTGGAGCCAAGAAGATGAGACTTCTAAAGCTGGACTTGAGGAGGCCAGAAGGAGCAGCTCCAGGATGAACCCAGCCATGGCACAGAGCCGAACTGAATGACAGTCCCCTCATCGCCCACTCTCCCCTAGGCCTCCATGCCAGCGTCCGCTCCTTGCTCCTACCTGTCCCCACTCGTCTCTGCTAGCCTGTTGTTCATTATCGCAAAGGCTCCTACCCCCCCTGAGAATTCATTGTCCCGGGACACCGTGCTGCTCTGGTGGGGGCAGCCGTTGGCCGTTTCAGATAGCTGCTTCTGGAGGATGGCCATCGAGACCTTGTTGGCTGCTAAGAAGTCCTTCATGGAGATCATCTCCCCCGAGAGACGCCGCCCATCCGTGTCACTCTCCATCACCCCATCCGTTTCTATGGAGATGTTGCACCGTGTCTGGACATTGCCTGGCATCACCACGTTGCTCCGTGACCACAAGAGATTTCTTTGGCATTGTTGGCAGCACCCGCCATCTATTTTCCTTAGAATCCAGTTCACAGACTGTTTGATGAGGATGGAGATGACATTGAACAAGGAGTAAATGCAGCAGACACCCATGAGGATGAAGACAAAGTTGGCAAAGCGGTAGAGGCCTTGGCTATCATACTGGGCGTTCTGGCTACTGACGAGGTCCCCAAAGCCAATGGTGCTGAAAGCTACAAAGCAGAAGTAGAGTGAGTCAAAGTAGCTCCACCCTTCGATGGAGGTGTACATGGCTGACGCGCAGCAGGAGATGAGAAGGGAGGCCATGCACAGGATCAGCATGACGTAGTACACGGAGGGCTTCCAGCCAGCCAAGCTATCCACCTCCAACTTCCCTGGGTTCTTCAGGCTCGCCGGGGGCAGGGTCCCTCGTCTCTGGAGCTGCCGCTGGTGGCATGATTTCATGATGTAGGCAATGACGGTGATCAGGCGCTCCAGGAAGAGGTTGAAGAACAAGATGGTACTGGCGCACCCAATGAGGCCATAAAAGATCAGAAAGACTTTTCCTCCTACTGTTGCTGGAGTCGTCATCCCAAACCCTGCAAGAGACAAAAATTAGAGAAGAGTGAGGGAGGTCTGTGCTGTGAATGGGTTAAGATCTTGGCTTTGATGGCTGGCAAAGGACCTAAAGAAATAGTTTCATAAAAGCTCTCAGTCCTAGCCTTTCTAGGAGTGAGAGGGAGAATTCTCACTCCCTTTTGAAGACATTAAGTGTTGATCAGAGCTGCCCTGCTGAAAGCCCATATGGTGCCATTGTGCAAATCAGAAAAAGGTACCTCTTCCTCCGGGTGGATACAGCCAGAGAAAAATGGCTTGGTGATGAGAATGGCGGCTGGATTTCAGCCTCCCCTCCTGACTCTGCTAGATGTCCTTGTACAGTACACAACCTGAACAACCATAATCAACAGACATTGTTCAGACAGATAAACAAAGGCTCATCCAAAGAAAGGCTTATACAGACTCACTGGAATTCATTTATTCCATGAACACTTATTGAGTGCCCTTCCAGGAACTGGGGATAGAAACGCAGAAAGGACAGATCTGATCCCTGCCCTCATGAAACTCTAGTCTAGTGAGGTGACTGCAATATCGTGTGATAAGTGTTGTGCTGTGATAACTGTTGTGTGTTGTACAGGGTCCTATGGGTGCTGCTAAGAGGGGAACTCATCTCAGACTTGGGGTTCTGGGGAGACTAAGCAGGGCCTGAAGGCTAAAAAGGAGTTAGGCAAGCAAGGAGGAGGGGTGTGTGTGTGGCGGTGGTGGTACTGGTGCTGGTGGTGGTGGGGGGGGGGGGGGGCTGTTCCAGGCAGAGAAACAGCACGTGCCAGTCTATGTAGAAATGAGAAATTTGCTCAAGTCTTTCCCATCTTTTAAACAAAATTCTTATGTGTTGGGAGTGAAAACTCAGTGTTGGTATTGTCCAATAAAATAGAAAACGTCTCTCTTGCCTTTGCCTCTTACTGTTTGCAATTTCCACCTTCTTGACCTTTCTACCCATGCACACAGACATGTTACTAAGAATACCGATTGCAGGACAGTGGGCATCACTAAGAAAAATGAGAAACAGAAAAGAGCACTGATACATTCAGCATTTCTCACTGAGGGGCCCTGAGGGTCAGCCCACCCTGAGGGACATTGGCTCCTTCCAAGCAAATAATTCCGTAACCATGAGAAGTTTGATTTGTTTGAGGGAACGGAC
Source organism: Equus quagga (assembly GCF_021613505.1). NCBI lineage: Eukaryota > Metazoa > Chordata > Mammalia > Perissodactyla > Equidae > Equus > Equus quagga. The sequence continues at coordinate 32,120,834 of NC_060286.1, read as the reverse complement.
ATCAAAGTCACTCTGAATACAAACATATTCAAAAAAAGTACTGAGCATGCCTCCCCGGGTTCAGTTTCTTATTCAGAACAAACCTTCTTGGTTCCATTTTTTCTTTAGTATCAAGTTCAGTTTCCTAACTTGGGCTGCATCATTGTGAACTCAAGGACTCATCCATTATCTTCTTTCCTGAGAATACCCTGCTTGTCCCCAAGACAACACTTTTCTCTGTTGCCACAGCTCGGCCGTGGCTGCCTCCCAGTGCACTCTGGGAAGTGGTCAGATGAGACCTCGTGGTGTGTGGGCTCCTGGGATTCTGATCTCCTTCTCTCCTCAGGCGGAGCCAAGGGGCTGCCTTTCCCCAACACGTAGATGTGCCTACTGTGTTACCATTTAGCTTTTCCAATTAAATTCAGTTTTCCTTTCTCAGCACACAAGTGTCTACATTAGGGCAGGAAATTAACAGCCTAGACCCAAGAGACTGGAGGAAGATACTGATTGAGCTTTTCAGCTGGGTGGGATGGAGTGGAATGGGCAGGATGACTTGCTAAGGAAGGAGTGAGGGACCAGGAATAATTCCACTGGGAGTTACTGTGATGGCTCTAATGGCAGAGAGAAAATCATACCATCATCTCTTCTCTGAGAACTCGTGCTTTCAAAATCAAAGGCCCTCAGCATCTCTTGGCAGTGGAGGTTTATTTGGTATCTAATATCATTTATTAGGTATCTTTGTTATGTAAATAAATACTTTGCCTTTGCTGGGTTTTCTTTTGTTAGTATCTTTATTACTACCCCCAAGCTCAAGTTGAAATGAGGGGGTTGAAGGAGTGGAGAATTAAGAAAAATCTTAGTGAGTTTGAGCTGAGAGCAATGTCTTTTTCTTCCCAGTCCAAAGAAAACTGAGGACTACTCGAAGTATCGAGTAATTTGTCCCTGATTATCTAAGGACATTGGGGCACCTCGTCTGGCTCAGTGAATTCCTGGAACCAGTAAAGCTTGTGAACATTTCCGCATTGAGAAGATAGAAAAATGGGAGCTGGAGCCCCTGCCCCAAAGCTGTGAGGGCACAGGGGCAACGCTGCTGTCTTCATTGGAAACAGAACTGAGGCGACACAGGAAAAAGGAGAAACACCCATCTGGGGCTGTTTATTGACCCGACTATATTCCAGAAACTGGATAAAGTTATCGAAAATGAGGAAGGCCCAGAAATAATAAGAGGGGTGTGTGTGGGAGGGTAGGAGAGGCACTTGTCCACAATCAGAAGAGAATTTTCTCATGGAGCACAGGATTCAAATGGACGAATGTTTTCTTTTCCAAAAACCTTCCTTTCTGACCCCAGAGGTGACTTGATTATTTTACTCTTGGGGACAAGGGCAGCAGGAAATGTCAGGAGTGGCTCTCAGCCAAAGGTAACAGCAATAATTTCCTGAGCACCGGTTAAGTTGGTGTTTGGTCACATAAGGGTGACCGAGACAAGGTCCTTGACCTCAAGGAGCCCAGCAGGCAGGCTGGGACAGAAAAACTGCTATCTACAAAACAAGCCATAGGGAGTCAAGGGCCAAAATAAAGGCACGATGGAGTTGTCTTGGCTTCTGGGTCCCCACTGCAGTCTCACTTGCAGTGAGTGACTTGGGCTCACACGGGTGAAGCCAGCTGACAAGCTTGATATGCTGATTTTTCCAAAGAATGGGACTTCCAGTGATTTTGCAACATGTTGCAGGGACTTAAGATTTCTAGATTCTATCTTGTTTATTTGGTTTTAAAACCTTCAATTTTATTAAAGAAAGGATAATCCATGACATTTGATTACCTACTGTATTTGATTGATCACTGCCCTCTTTTCAATCAGCAAAAATAACAGAAAATGGCACAAATGTGGCCTTCATGGAAGCAGCGGGGGACAGCCTCCTGATGTTTGAAGTTAAAGGGTTTCCACAGTGTTTACTGTTCTCAGAGCTTAAAGGTGTGTAAATTAACAATGCAGGCTTTTTCATAGAAAGCCTCCCAGTTTTTGAGCCCCCAAATGCTGAGCACTAAGGATGCCTGGGATTGGGGATAATAAGCCTCAGGGTCCTCCTTGGTGGAGGAAAAGGACACAGGCATTGTCAGAAGTCTGCCCTCTGCCAGGTGTGACTGCCTCCTCACACTGCTGGGGAGCTGGGTATTAATTACTAGTCTATTAGCCCCATTTGACGAATGAGAAAAGAATACAGAAGCTAAGTAACGTGCCTAAAGGCGTAAAGCCTGAACTAGAACCTAGATTTGTCTAGCTTCCCAGGCCTGAGTTCTTCCCGCTTGACTATGTTAAGTGGGTGCAAGCCACTGTCAGGTGTACACAGCTTAAAGAGAATTGAGGGAGGAAAATCAACCAAGCGTCAACAGTTCTATGTGGCACATAGACACCCAGTCCACAGTGGCCAACCAATATGGTACCACAATCAGGGGATTGGCTGCATTCAGAAGCTGAAACTTTACAATCTTCACTTATTAAAACACACATTTCTGAATGTATTTGCTCCTCTTCCAACAGGTGATGTAATTAAATCAGTTTACAAACCTGTTACGCCCCGTGCATTTTGGTCTCCCTGGATTTCAGAGGCACACAGATGAAACTGATTGTCACAAGTGGTGCATTTCAATACAAAATTTGTTCCCTATGCTTCAAGTCTGAAGCCATCTGATTTGTGTCCAGCCCCCGAGTCTAGGAGCACATGAGCTAGCTGATTGGGGACCAAGGGCACACGAGTTTGGTTTGGAGGCCAAGGAAGTTCACCTGGCAGTCTACTTTGGTCTAGCTCCCATAAATCATTTCAGATCTGTTTTAATGTGACTATAACCCCTAAGGGTGCTCCTGGGACCAAACTAGGCTCCCTCTTGTCCTTGGGGCCCGGAATGAAGCAACCAGGGACTGCCAGGGTCCCAGTCAACCCCAATAGTGTCCTTCATCAAGACCATGAAGATTATCAAAAGAGGAGAGCAGGCCTGCAGTCTCCCAGTCTTTTATGCATATGCTGTCGACTACATATTCTTTTAACAATTTAATCAAGGTAAGAAATTTAAAATCTTTGCATTATGATAGTTTTCCAAACATACACAAAGGTAGAGAGAATACTATAATAAACCTTTATTTCCAAGTTTCAGCAAATATCAACATTTTGCCAACCATGTTTCTCCCATCCAAGCATACCCCCTTTATTTGATGGAGTATTTTAAAGTAAATCCTAGACAGCATGCCATTTCATTCATTTATAGTGATGCATCTGTAATTGACAAGGACTTTATTTTCCCAACTCAACCACTATGCCATGATCACAACTAACAAAATAACACTAATTCCTTAACACCAATAATGCCCAGTCTACATTCAAATTTCTCAAAAATATCTTTTTACTAATGATCCCAATGAATCAGGATCCTAATAAGGCCCATGTGCTGTATCTTTTAAGTCTTTCATTCATTAACAGTCTCTCCTCCCATTTTTTAGCCATTGATTTGTTGAGTAAATGTGTCTTGTAGACTTCAATCAGAATTCTTCTAGAAACATTTGAAAAAAAACACAAATGTATATTACAAGAGTGACCTCAGATGCAGGGGAAAAAATCTCAAACTGCATGGGGACGTATAAATTGGCACAAACTGCGCAGAAAGCAATTTGGGAATAGGTATCAAATATCTTAAAAATATTTATATCTTTTTCTCTGGCTTTCTGTTTTTAGGAATACATCCTCCAAGTTATCAGAAATGCGACAAGTTACACACACTGATGCTAACCATGTCTTTACTTATAACAATGAAAATCCTCAACGAGCTAAATGTCACGTAATAGGGAAATGACTAAATAAAGTAGCCATTAAAATGAAGTCATTAAAATGATATATACAGAGCTCTTAATGACTGGAGAAAAGTGGGAAAAAAGCAGAGCTAAAGTGTGTCTGCAGAATGACTCATGCCTGGCCCATGGGGCATCCTCATTAAATATTTGTTGTGAAGAAACAAACTTTATAAAATATTTTTATGCAGCTATATACATATCGTAGCAGTTAAGATGTTTTTGACTATCAGTTAACAGCAAATCATAAATAGAGGTGGCTTGAACATGAAGAGGATGCATTATCTCATAGAACACGAAGTTTAGAGATAAGGAGCTCCAGGGATGGTTAACTGGGTGGCTTTAGAACATGGTCTATGACCCCAAACCATTTCACCTTTCTGGTCCTGGCCCCGTCAACATAGCGGCTAGTTCCTCTCACGCCCACAGTTCAGGCATCACCACCTCACATGCCAGCGTCCAGGGCCAGAAAATGTTGTGTTCCTGTCTTTATAAGAGCAGAGAATCCTTTCCAGAAACCGCCTGGCAAAATTTCCATTATATATTATTGATCAAAACCAAGTCACATGCCCACTTGTCAAACAAATTATCTACAAGGGGAATGGGTTTAGACTTAGATGGGTCAGGACTACCTGAGTCGCTGGGGCGAAAAGATGGACCCCAGAACCGACAACGTCTGCCAAAATATACACGGAAAAAACAACATAAAGGGAAAGAGGCAAAATTCTTAATCAGGTTAAAATCAAAATTCTTAATCACCCTCGATTTCAGGGTGGTGATAAGATGGGTAATTTAATTTTTCCCTAATGTTTCGTATCATTACTGCTAAACAGAGAAAAATATGTTAAAATATTCTGGAAGCTTTCCTCAGATTGCAGGCAAACACTTGCTCAGAAGCAGCATCCCTCTTGATTCGTTCTTCTCAATACACTGAGAAATCAAAGCTTGACTTGCATATACGGTTTCTTATGAAAATCTTTTTGATTTGGAAATTTTAAGCCTCTTTGTGTGTGATGAAACTACAGAGGAGTTGGGTGGGTGTTTTTTTTAAAAGACCCTCCAATTAGGATGGAAAAAGGAGGCAAGAACAGATGCCACGGATTATCCTTGGGAGGATGTGGGCGATGGGGAGGAGGTTCTTAAGGATAGAAGACTCAGAGGGTCAGTGGAATGTACACCCGGGGTTCTCACCAGGACGCTGTATTTACTCAGATTACGGAAACACACTGTTAGAACTGAGAGGGACTTCACAGCCTTCTAGTCCAAGCTTTTCATGTTACAAGGGGGGAAACTGAGGCACCAGCAAGCCAGGTAATCTTCATAAAGAGTGGCGGCTTGGTCTGAATCCAGGTTCCCCGTCTAGACTGCCCTCCTTTCCTCTTGTTGTCTGTAGCAAACTGTTTCCAAAGATGATTTCGAGCAAACTGCTCCCATCCTTGTAAACACTTGCTGTCCTATGGCGAGGTGAAGCTATTTCCCTTCCCCTTGAATCCTGAATGACCTTGAGACTTGCTCTGACCAACTGAATGTGGTGGAAGTGACACAGGCTTAGACAGTAGAAGCCTAGTAATTTCGTTTTTCTCTCTTTGGACTCCTGAGCCACCGTGTAAGAAGCGTGACCACTCAGTTGGAGTGAGCGGCCCAGCCATTCCAGCCTCCCCAGATGCCGAGTGAAGCCGTCTTGGACATTCCAGCCCCAGTCAAGCTCCCAGCTGAATGCAGTTGCATGAGCTACACCAGCTGATAGCTCATGGACCCAAAGAACCACCAGCTGAGCCCAGCAGACCCACAGAACTGTGAGCAATGCTCGTGGTGGTTGTTTAAGCCACTAATTTGAGGAGGTTTGCCACATAGCAATGGATAGTAAAATGTCTTCTTTCTGGGACTTGCCACTTTTTCAACAGGCATCTCCTCCCCTCTATTTCTCTGCCCCTCCAGCTCCTCCCTCCATTCTTCAGTGACAATTCGGTGTAAAGGACTTAGCGGAGCTTCAAGAGGAGGCCTGCAAGGGACTTGGAATTTAATGGAAATTTACTTGTAAATCAAGCAAGTTGTTGAACCTGCTTGATATTAAGGAACAGGCACAGCTGAGGGCCTTGGACGGGTGGGATAAAGAGGGCATTCTACAGTTGATACACATTTGGGTTATTTCCAGTTGGCGCTATTATGAAGTGTTTCTATAAACATTCTGGTACATGTCATTTGGTGAACATATGTACACATTTCTCTTGGATACATACACTTAGGGGTGGAATTGATGACTCATAGGATAAGCATATGTTCAGCAAAGTGGATGTACCAATTTACCCTGCCCTCATCAATATCTGAGAGTTCTAGTTCCTTCATATTCTTGCCAATATTCATTTTAACCATTCTGATGGGTACACAGTGGTTTTAATTAGCATTCCCTTGATGCCTAATAAAGTCGAGCATCTTTTTATATGTTCTGTGGTCATTTGGGCATCCTCTAGAACCTCTTCAATTATTTTGCCCGTTCCCTTTTTTCTTATTGACTTCTAGGTGACAGCAAAACAATGAAGCTCCGGGCCTTGAGTGCTGCCTTGAATGTACGACACAGAGACAACACAGAACCCTAATGGGAAATGTGGGCTAGAGTTAATAATAACGTATCAATATTGGCTCATCAGCTGTAACAAGTGTACTACACTAATACAAGATCTTAATGTAGGGGAACTCATTGTCCTTTGTGCTCAGTTTTTCTGTTAACCTAAAACTGATAATAAAAAATGAAGTCTATAGGGAAAAAAAATTTAGTTTCTCTGGGATCATTTCTAGATGTTAAGGAGAGAGCCACTGGAAGGCAAGTGTTGATGTGACAGTCAAATAAGGCAATATTTCAGTGTTTACTAGGTTCCAAGCACTGTGCTAAGAACATGGGAGGGTGGGGTAATTAGAAGATAGTTTCTGCCTCCAGGAGCATCAAACCTGGTCCAGGAGAGAAAGTGCTGGAAATAACACACAGGAAGGAAACATGCACTAGTTTGTTAATCAAATCAACTCCTTTTCTGAGTCACCTGCAGATGACGTAAAAGATGGATTAAAACTCTGCCAGGCTTCAGGGAGGATGGACATTCTGTTTACACCTTTATTTACAGTATGAAAGTTAACTGAGAGATGAATAAGGTAGAAGGACACTAAGGTCACCTGGGACAGAAGTCTTGAACTTCAGTGCACATGAAAACTCCCTGAGGAGCTTGAACTGGGGATTTCCAGGCCTCACCCCAAGAGATTCTGATTCAGGAGGTCGACTGGGGCTAGATACCCTGAATTTTAAACCAGCGCCCACAGTGTTTCTGATATAAGGACCACAGACCCCACTCAGGGAAACACCACTAGCTGAGGTCAGAGCACAAGAGGCAGGGGGACTGGTTTGTGAAAGGCAGTAAAAGTCACGTCTGCCTGGGGAAGATTCTAAAGTAAGGCCCCCAATCTCCCCACCAAAACACAGTGAAAGGATCTCCAGGGTCCTGGAGGCAAAGACAATCCTTATTTCTTTTATATATTAAAAGATGATGCAGAAACACTTCAGAGAGTACATTATATCAAAATGAGCTTCAGAAATTGGTTAACTGTGTCTTGACAGCTGCAGACATGATGGCAGCTGCTCCTCTCTTCCTTTGGATTGAGGTGACTTCCAAAGTATTCATGGACTTTCTACCTCCTACATTACCTATGGTGACAAAGGAAATGAAGAGAGGGATGTGGTACTTCCCAGCCAATCCATCTTCTGGAATGGGAACCAGGAGGGTGCTGTTCATAGTTTATTTTTGTAAAATGAGGTTCTGGATTATTGCTGGGGGAGAGGAGGAAGGAGGGAGATGCAGAGGTGCGACCAAGGGCTGAGGCGGGCACTGGTTCTCAATGATCTTTTTGCATGGGCATTTGCTCAGCACCTGCCGGTGCGGTGGCCCACCTCGGTGAAGGAATGGCCCTGGATTCCATGTTCTAGGCAGTGCTTCTTGACTGTCGTACCTGAACCACTGGTACCAGAACTACCTGGGGAGCTTGTTTAGATGCAGACCCCTGAGCCTTACCTACTGGATCAGCGTCTCTGGGGCTGAGCCCATTTCCTTGCCTGGATAACAATAATTACCCTAGAGCCAGAGACTCTCTGTTCTAGAGTTTTCCATTCAAGACAGGATTGCTCAGCGATTTAATAGACCAAAGGAGGACTGGCAATAACTTTCTGCTTTTAGGAAGTTGATAATTGCTCTCTCTATTTGCAATTATGCAGTTGACCACTGCATTATCTAGTGGTGAGAAAAAGCAAAGGAAATAGATTGACTTTAGGAATTTCCTCCTTCGTTCTATGACCTACTGGTTCATGAGGCCTGTATGAGTGTCAAAGCTCTATGCGCCCTTGAGCACAAGGCCACTTGACTATTTATCCCAGTTCCTCGAGGCAGGCAGAATAGTGTCCTGAGAGGATGATAACGGTGATGGCAGTTTACAAGGACGGAGCACTCACTCTGAGCCAGGCTCTGTGCAAGTGCTTTACAAAAAATCACTTCTTCCATCCTCATACCAACCTTGTGGGGCAGGAATATTATTTCCCCCTCTTACACAAGAGAAATCTGAAGTACACAGAGGTTAAAATACTTGCTCAAAGTCATGCAGCTAGCTAGTTAGGGGCCTGGGTTCTATTCCACACTATAACCTAAGTGTGTGACGGTCACAAATTGTTCTCCCTTTGGGAATATGAGGATAGGATGGCCTAGATGAACTCTAAGGACCTTCAAATTTCGAAATTCCATGATTCGGGCATGCAGGGCATGAATCTGAGCTCATTCTGCAAATTCGATCATCCTCGAATTCTGGGGAGAGCTTACCTTGGGTATCCACAGCTCTCCTTCCACAGGCTAGACGGGTAAATCTATTGACTAACTGAGAAAAATTTCCCTCTGTAACACTTCTCACCTATAAAGGTCTCACAGGCTGATTTAAAGCTTTTCATAACGTGCCAAGGAGGCTGAAGGGAAATGGTACTTCTCTTGTACCTCTGAGCTGCTGTTCTCTAGCACGTACTGTTATGTCATGAGTCCTTCCTAAAGTTAAGGATATTTTTGGAATTTTCTATTGGTAGGGTTATTATTCCTAATTTTGTTAACAGAAAAGGATCTTTTCTGACAAAAGGTTATGACATGTGTAGTAAAGATTAAACTATTTTCCAGGTAACTTCTGAAGTAGGGGACATTTCTAGACTCTTTAGCAATAAGTAGTTTATAAGTCAAAAATAAATGACTGCTATCCTAACTATAAAAGCTGAAAACTGGGCCCGGCCCCTATGGCTGAATGGTTAAAATTCCATGTACTCTCCTTCAGCGGCCCGGGTTCACCAGTTTGGATCCTGGGCGTGGACGTACTCTGCTCACCAGCTGTGCTGTGGAGGTGTCCCATATACAAAAAAATAGAGGAGGATTGGCACAGATGTTAGCTCAGGACTAATCTTCCTCAAGCAAAAAAAAAAAGGAGGATTGGCAATGGATGTTAGATCAGGGCGAATCTTTCTCAGCAAAAAACAATAACAACAACAGCAAAAAGCGGAAAACTGGGTGTGACAAATCAGGATTCCTTAAATCATTTACATCACTACAAGTCACGGTAATTTCTGTACTCAGAAGGTAACAAACATTAGCCTCATGGGAATCATAACACATCAGCTTCTGGAAAGGAATTTTACACATTTCGTTTCCCGGAGAGAGATACTGAGTCACGGAGGCATTTAGCTCTGTGTTTTATGCTTTCTCCAGCTCTTTTCCTCCTCACAAACATGTAACTAGTACGACAGTTGGAATAAATGCTGTTATTATTTCCGACTTTAACCTCATTTAAAGGGGGGAAAATCACTTGATTTACTTATCTCAAGTAGGTGTTCCAATTCCAGTGCTTCTTAACTTTTAAATCCTGAAACTACTCCTGAAAAGTAAGCAACTATAATTACGTTCTCTCTCGAGCTAAATTGCCCGCCCCCAGAGTACAAAGAAATGGTTCAGTTAAGTAGAATGTTACCACGACGCCAGGCGTGTAACTGAGGAAAGGGGCCTTATCTTCAACATGAGTGAGAAGACCTGGCTCCAAGACGTTCTGAGGAATTATGAAAATTGTATCTTTATTTTGGTGGCTCCCAGCCCACATTCTCACCACCCTCCCTCTCCCCACAGCAGCCTCTCAGCCCCTTTGTAGGATCCTAGAGCTTCCAGAAATCCAGTTTGAAAGCCAAAGACCTGGAAAATATTGGTGGCCCTCTCACCTTTTATGGTTTTCCTTAGATGTATGATGTTGTAACAAGAATGACGCATGGCCAGGGCACACTAAATGACAGAATCGTATAAGACTTAAGAAATAAATGTATTAATAATATCATAATATATGTTCTTTCCCAGTCTGTACCTCTTTCCAATAAACTCGTTAAACTTCCTATGTGTTATAGACTGAAGGTTGATGTCCCCACCAAATTCACGTGTTGAAACTCTAGCCCACAATGTGATGCATTAGGAGGCGGGGACTTTGGGAGGTAAAGAGGACTGGATGAGGTCCTGACGGTGGAGCCCTCGTGATGGGATCAGTGGTCCATGAGTCACCAGAGAGAGCTTGCTTCCTCTCTCTGCTCTCTGCTCTCTGCCACGTGAGGATACAAACAAGTCAGCAGTCTGAAACCTGGGAGACGACTCTCACCCGGAACCCAACTGTGCCGGCACGCTGACCTAGGGCTTCCAGCCTCCAGAACTGTAAGAAATAAATTTCACTTATTGATTATTAGTCTATGGTATCTGTTACAGCAGCCTGAGCTAAGACGGTATGTTACTATTCTACCATCATGTACTCTGCATTACTTAGAATTTCCTGGAAACATTTGGCAAACAACCTCACGCTTGCTATGAACATTAGCTCTAGGGACCAAAGCTCCCTACAGAAAATCAAGTTCTTCTTTCTCTTTCTCCCTTCTTCCCTTCTCTTCTAGTTTCCTTCCCTCCTCTTTTCCTTCTTTCCTTCCATTTCTTTAAGAGTCTTTAGAGACCCACCACTCAAACCTCATTCTTTTTAGAGGCACCTTTTGGGCTGTGTCTAAATGAATCACTGCTCTGTAATAAACTATTCTTTGAGGGGGCTCCAAAGGGGGCCTTTTCTTAAAAACATTTAATTTTGTTAATTTTAGTTCCAGAAAGCAGTTATAACTTTCTTTTGCCCAAAGCCAGCAGAGAACCCATTTCAGAAAGCATTGTGACGCTCGTGGCACAAATGGAATTGGTGTAATAATTTAACTGCCAGAAGAAATGTTTGAAAGCATATAATACAATGGCATTTTAGCTAGTCGTGGGGAAAGAAAGGGCTGATTCATTAGAATTTACTTTCCCTCTGAGGGAATGAACACTGAAGACAAACACCCCCCAAGAACTCAAGCTGTTAACCCAAATGCGAGGGTTTTCAGTAAGATACTTCAAAAAATGGAAATGTGAAGTTAGAGTCAGAGAGCAAGTCTGAGGCGCCCAGTCAAACCAGAATCCAGGTTCACCCTGAATCTGAGGAGCTTCCTGTCAATCACACTTTTACGCTGAGTGGGGTCAGATTTGGTAGCAAAAATATGTGGCGGGAAAAGGGCAAAGTCATTGTTATCCACTGGGGAATGGAAAGATGAATGAGCAGCTGCACATTCAGACACTGAGGAGAATGCTTAACCTCTCAACTTCATCTCGGAGACTGTCCTATCTAAGTGTACTCTCACGGGAGCCTTTCTGGCCTTGACCCAAAAGGATTTTCTCCTCATGACCTCATTTCTAGTTTTGCTGGTAACACAGGCTCTATGATGAAAGTTGACCTAATTTGCTCTTTTCCTCCTTAAAATTGTTCTACACCTCTACCTTTCTCTTCTCTCTAACGTACATCTGAAGCATCCTTTCTCCTTGGGAAGTCACCTGTGTTCTTTCTCTCTGCTTAATCATTCATTCAGCAAACATTTATTGAGAGCGTCCTTAGTGTCAGACACTGAGGTAATTGCTATCAGTAAATAAGACATCACCTTGCAGCTTCCTTCAATTCTATTTCTTCCAGGATTTGCACTTTCTTTTCCCACCAGTTTCTGCTTTGTTGCCTACATTTTTCACCTGTTTATTGGCCTTTTGTATTTCTTTCGTGACTTCCTCTTCATGTCTAGTCCATTTTCCTGTTAGGGTATTTATGGTTTTTCTATTTGATTGGTGAGTGCTCTTCATATATTTTTAAGAAAATTAACTTGTCATCTTTTATGTATGTTGAAATATTTTTTCCAATTTATATTTGTCTTTTATTTTTACATAAATGTTTTGTTGCTATGTTGCTATGCTGAAGTTTATGTAGGAAGTTTACGTAGGAAGTTCTTATGTAGGAAAATCTCAATTTTCATCAGTCTCCTATTGTGGCTTTTGGCTTTGGGAGTCACGGGGAGAAAAGTCCGTCTCTATCCTAAGAATGTAATAGTAATCACCTATGGTTCTAATTTTGTGTGTGTGTGTGTGTGTGTGTGTATGTGTTTTGGAGGAAGATTAGCCATGAGCTAACATCTGCCACCAATCCTCCTCTTTTTGCTGAGGAAGACTGGCCCTGAGCTAACATCCATGCCCATCTTCCTCTACTTTATATGTGGGATGCCTGCCACAGCATGGCTTGACAAGCAGTGCCATGTCGGCACCCAGGATCCGAACCAGCGAATGCTGGGCTGCTCAAGCAGAATGTGTGAACTTAACCACTGCGCCACCAGGCCAGCCCCTGGTTCTAATTTTTAAAAACAATTTAATAATTATTAATTTAATAATTAATTAATTTAATTAACTGTAGGGATCTAACACTTTAAAAATAGTTTTTCTCAGCACCATTTTTAATTGAAATTTTTATTGAGACAATTGCAGATTGATGAGCAATTGTAAGAAATAATAGAGAGAGCCTTTTATACTTTACTCAGTTTTTTCCCCAATGTAATATTTTGCAAAACTATACTGTAATCTCACGACCAGGATATTGACATTGATACAATCCATGGTCTTATATTTCCCCTGAATTACTTCTATTTGTGTGTATGCATTTAGTTCTAAACAATTTTGTCATATGTGTAGGCTCTTCAGCACCATTTTTAAATAGTCCACTCTTTCTCCACTCTCTTGAAATGTCACTTTTATCAGAGGCAAATTTCTCACATTTGTTTCTGGATTCTGTATTTTGTTCCGTTGATCTGTCCATACTGGGACTGGTACCAAAAACCTAAACAGGTTTCTTTTTTTAACATCTGTGAAGACTCTTCCCTCTTCCTTCTCCCCTCTTCTCTTCTTCCTCCTTTCTCCTTTTTCTTTTAAAAACTGCCCAGCTTATTTCATGTCCAATTTTTCTAATGAGCTTTAGAATCATTTGGTTAAGTTCCAGGAGAGAATTCTGGATTTTGATTGGTGTCACCTTATTTAGAGAGATTCTCTTGTGGAGAAATGACATCCTTACCACATAGAGTTTTTCCACCAGGAACACAGTGTACCTCTCTCCATTTATAGAAATCTTCTAAAAATGAGCCTTAGTAGAATTTTGTAATTTTTTCTTATGAATCCTACACAAATCCTGTCACACTGATTCCTGTTTCATAGCTTTTGTAGATGATGTGAATGGAGCCTTTCCCTCTACCATATATATTTTCTGTTTTTTTTGTTTTCCTATTGATTTTTTAATTGTAGTAAAATACACATAACAAAATTTACCATATTAACTACTTTTTTTAAAGATTGGCACCTGAGCTAACAACTGTTGCCAATCTTCTTCTTTTTTTTCTTTCTGCTTTTTCTCCCAAAATCCCCCCAGTACATAGCTGTATATTTTAGTTGTGGGTCCTTCTAGTTGTGGCATGTGGGACGCTGTCTCAGTGTGGCCAAACGAGTGGTGCCATGTCTGTGCCCAGGATCCAAACCAGCGAAAACCTAGGCTGCCACAGTGGAGCGTGCGAACTTAACCACTCAGCCATGGGGCTGGCTCCAATATTAACTATTTTAAAGTATAACTCAGCAGTATTAAATACATTTACAAGAGAGCAACGTCAGCATCATGGTAGGGAGAGTTGTTCCCTCTGTCTCTCCCCTCTAAGTTACAACTAAATGGACATTCATTTAACCAACAGGGGATTTCCTACACAGCACAACAGAATGCCTGAGAGATCCACACAGCCACACATCTGAAAGTGGGTGGACTGGATCCCTGAGAAACAGTGGAACTAGGTGAGTGGATCCCCCCACTCCCTGGCAGCAGCAATCCAGGTTGTGGGTCCTCACAAAGCAGCCTGTGCGACTGCAAGAGGAGGTAGGGCCAGCCCAGCTTGGGTGCAAATGCTTTCAGAGTGGTAGCCCCATGTGTGGGAGCTCTCACCATGCCATGGTGGCCTCACCCTTGGAAACACTCCCCACCAAGCACAGCAGTTCAGCTGAACTACCAGCAAGCACAGAGCCAGCCTGCGTGAAAGAAAGCACCCCTCCCACCCAGTGCAGCAGCACAGCCTGTCCCCTGTGAGCAAAGCAGGGGGCCCTGCCTGCAACCCTCCAGGAGAGCACAGAGGCCCTGCCTGCGAACTCATGTGCGACCCCACAAGCAGCTGTGGCCAGCCTGTGCAAACACAGAGCAGTCCTACTGGCACAACATCCAGCAGGCAGGATCAAAAAACACAGGTCCTGGCACCCTAGCAGTGGCAGGTGGAATCTGTGACCTGACTCTACCACAATGCACCCACAAAGGATCAATTCATCAAATACCGTGAAGAAATAGAGGAGTAGTTTAGAGCAGAAGGAAAATGACAAGTCTCCAGAAACCAATTCCGAAGTTACAGAAATTTACAATCTAAATGACAGAGAATTCAAAATAGTTGTCATAAAGAAACTCAATAAATTATAAGAAAATTCAGAAAGACAGTTCAATGAGCTCAGGAATAAAATTAATGAGAGAAGGAATACTTCACCAAAGAGATTGAAGCCCTGAAAAAAAACTATACAGCAATTCTGAATATGATGAACACAATCAATCTAGAAACCATAAAAAAATTGAGCTGACGTTATGGAGGAGAAAATAAGTGACCTAGAGACAGAAATCTAGAAATGCTTAAGGTGGAGGAGAAGAGAGAACTAAGCTTTTTTTTATTTATGAGGAAGATTGGCCCTGAGTTAACATCTGTTGCCAATCTTTTCAAAGCCCCCCAGTACATGGTTGTATATTCTAGTTGTAGGTCCTTCTGGCTCTGCTATGTGGGACGCCACCTCAGTATGGCCCAATGAGCAGTGCCATGTCTGCGCCCAGGATCCGAACTGGCAAAACCCCAGGCCATGGAAGCAGAGCATGCAAACTTAACCACTCAGCCACAGGCCCAGCCCAACAGGTGCCAATCTTAAAAAAATTTAAGAAATACAAAAGACTGAAAGTAGACCATTATCTTATACCATACACAAAATTAAATCACAATGGATTAAAGACTAGAATGTAAGACCTGAAACCATAAAACTCCTAGAAGAAAATATCGGCAGTATACTCTTTGATATAGGGCTTAGAAGCATCTTTTTGAATACCATGTCTACTCAGGCAAGGGAAACAAAAAACAAATGGGACTATACCAGATTAAGAAGCTTCTTGCAAGGCAAAGGAAACCATGAATAAAACAAAAAGACAACTCAGCAACTGGGAGAAAATACTTGCAAATCATATATCTGACATAGTTAATTTCCAAAATATATAAAGAATTCATACAACTCAACAACAAAAAAACAAACAACCCGATCAAAAAATGGGCAGAGGATCTGGACATTTTTTCCAAAGAAGATATACAGATGGCCAATAGGCACATGAAAAGATGTTCGATTGGCTAATTATTAGGAAAATGCAAATCAAAACTACAATGAGATATCACCTTACACCTGACAGAATGGCTATAATTACCAAGACAAAAAACAACAAATGTTGTAGAGGATGTGGAGAAAAGGGAACCCTCATACACTGCTGGTGAGAATGCAAACTGTTGCAGCCACTATGGAAAATAGCATGGAGATTTCTCAAAAAATTAAAAATAGAAATACCATAAGATCCAGCTATCCCACTACTGGGTATTTTTCCAAAGAACCTGAAATCAATAATACAAAGAGATTTATGCCCCCCATGTTCATTGCAGCATTATTTACAGTAGCCAAGATGTGGAAGCAACCCAAGTGCCCATCAACTGATGATTGGATGAAGAAGATGTGGTATATACACAATGGAATACTACTTAGTCAGGAAAAAGAGACAAAATTGTCCCATTTGCAACAACATGGATGGACCTTGAGGGTATTATGTTAGGCGAAATAAGCCAGACAGAGAAAGACAAACACCTTATGATTTCACTCATATGTGGAAGATAAACATAAAGATAAAGAGAACAGATTAGTGGTTACCGGAGGGGAAGGGGGTTGGGAGGCGGGCAAAAGGGGTAAAGGGGCACATATATATGGTGACAGATAAAAACTAGACTATTGGTGGTGAGCATGATGCAGTCTATACAGAAACTGATAAATAGTAATGTATATCTGAAATTACATGTTATAAACCAATATGATCTCAATAAAATAATTTAATAAAATAAATAAATAATTAAAAATGAAAAAAAAATACATTCACAATGTTGTACAACCATCACCACTCTCATTTCTAGGACTTTCTCATCATCCCAAGGAGAAACTCTGTACCCATCAAACACTAACTCCCCATTCTCTCCTCCAGCCCGTGGTAACCTCTAATCTACTTTCTGTTTCAATGAATTTGCCTGTTCCAGGTCTCTAGCATCAGTGGAATCAGACAATATTTGCCCTTTTGTGTCTGGCTTCTTTCACTTAGCATAACGTTTTTAAGGTTCATCCATGTTGCAGCGTGTATCAGAACTTCATCCCTTTTTATAGCTGAATAATATTCCCGTGTATGGATATACCACATTTTATTTATCCATTCACTGTTGATGGACATATGGGTTGTTTCTATCTTTTGGCTATTGTGAATAATGCTGCTATGAACATGGGTGTACAAGTAACTGTTTGAGCCTCTGCCCTCAATTCCTTTGGATGTATACCAAAAAATCATATTTAACATATTTCACTACCGATTATTAGTAGCATATGGCAGGAGGAAGGTATTACATTTCTAATTAGAAAAAAATATTAACATACCTCCCCAAGAAAAATCTAAAACCAAAAGCAAAACATATGTACCCATCCTTCAAGACCCCTGCCAAATGCCTTTCCTGCTCCCCGTAGGCCCTGGCCGCACTGTGACGGCTGCTGATGGACTCCTGTGCATTCGTAGGTGAGCTCAGCACATACCAGGCACCCAAAACTTTTAAATTTAATTGTTAATAAAAAATTGATTCTCTGTGCTTTCGAATCTTCCAGATGAGTTTCTTTGCAAGGCAAAAAGGAGTGGTTAGAGTAGGTGCAATAGAGAGACTCTTTCAACTTCACCAAAGTGACTTGAGGCCAACGAGGCAGAATTGATCTGAAGTGGCAGGTTACCCCATTAACATCTAGGTGCTTGTTATAGGCCTGGTAACACACTGGGAATATACTGCTCTTCTGCTTTCCTCACAAGTCGTTTCTCTTTCTAAACGAGGTGTTCTTATCTTGGTGTGTCCTGAAGGCCTGGGTTGGCTTCCTGATCAGTAGTTCTTCATATTCTGTTAGGTTTTAAGCTCCTTAAAAGCAGAGTCTTGTCCTGCAATCCCCTCCTTACACATAGGCGTGCGCGCACACACATACACACACACGATAGTAAGAACACTGACTCTGGAATCAGACTGTCTGGGTTCAGATCTGCGCTCCATCACTTTCCCAAGGACACTCAGCTAGAAAGGGATCCTGGTAGGATTTGAACCCAAGCAATTTTTGATCTCTATCTTAACCTTGAGCAAATTATTTAACCTATGCCTCTGTTTCTTCATCTGTAAAACAGGATAATAGCAATATCTTCCTCATTGGGTTTTTGTGTAGATTAAATGACCTAATACAGGTAAAATGCTAGAACAGGGCCTTAGAGTTCTATGAGTCAGCCCGTTATAAGGGAAGCTGTTACTGATGTGTGTGGTGGCATGCACACTGTCTTCCACACAGTGTTTGCTAAGTAACGCTTTCTGTGAACTTGGATTTTCATTGTGCACCTTGGGAAAACTCCTTATGTAAGCACAATGGCCTAATCACATGGAGCACAACACCCTGCCCTCCCGCCCTCACCATGGTGCCTGGAATAGCATTTCCATTTGTATGCGCTGGGAGCCAGCCATCAGTAACAGACAGTGCACAGTGACCCACGCTGTCCACTGCCTGGCTGTGCACTGAGTCCTCAGGCCCCATTTCTGATTTCTGCCCTAAACAGAAAGGCCATGGCTGTGCTGGTTGAGGGTTCCAGGAGCTCCCAAACGTGCATGCCTCCAACAAGGGGCCCACCAGCTCCCACAAGCCCAGCTGGAAAAGCTCCAGTGTCAAGGCCTTCCTTGGATGGCCTGTCCCAGTGTGTGGTTATCTTGCTTTGTAGGCTGTTTGCATGTCTCCCCAAAGAGAACATAAGCTTCTTGAAGGCAGGGACCCTGTCTGTTACGTTCACTGCTCTATCTGCAGCGCCTAGCCCAGAGCAGGCATGAGGTTGCTGTTTGGTGAATACTTGGAAAGAAAGAAGGCAGGTGGGCAAATCACCAGCTCCCTCCTCCACCCCACCCACTCACCCACTCCTGCCTCAAATGCTGGGCTCCAAGAAGCCTTCGCTGATTCTCCAGCCCACCAGAGAAGCGCTACCGCCGTGCATGGCTCTCATCTGACTCTACACCCCTGCAGAGCAAACAGCCTGAATTTCTCCACGTATTGTTTCCTTACTCATTGTCTTATCTTTTTCTCCAGTTCTTGGGAGCCAAGAAAAACAAATGTGAAAACAAGACTGTAAACTATTCAAAATTGGGACTGTGCCCATCTTTGTGTCATACCCTTGTCCTTCTGGTTCCCAGTGGCTGGCCCGGCACTAGCACTGTGGTCAAGGCATGGGTCAAATCTTGACTACTTCCTTTTAGGAGCTCTGACTTAGCCCACTTTCCCCCCCATCAGGGATGTATAATAAACAAATAACCTTTGCTCTCCTACCTCTTTCCCTGATGGACGCAGGCTGGGCAGGCATGTTAGTGGGGCAGACAGAACATTTCCAGTCTGGCTCTGGTATATTCCCACAGCTTCTCACTTGAGGTCCCTGGGGCTCCGGGCAACCTTCTCTCCGGGCCACTGACAGGTCTGCTCCAGCTGCGGTCACGGCCCTTCTGCTCTGAAGTCAGGCTGAAGGCTTGTTCAGCTCAGTCCAGGGCATGGGACCAAACCTGAAGGACTTCCCAGGGTGGGAGTGGTCGATCACCACTGCCATCTGATCCATAGCAAAAACAAATGAGGTTTTTTTTTGGTTACAGTCTGCCTGACTCCTAAGACTGGACAACTCTAATGGGATAGAAAGGGCCAGCGAAGCAGACTGCTCATCCAGAATGAGTCTTGGTTCAGTTAATATCCTGGTTAACTGAGAATTACAATGGATAGTAGACACGTGCGCAATTATCAAAGTTCATCAAAATGTGTTTATCACATGAATTCTGCCAGGTTATATTTAAAACTATTTTTGATGGTTCAGATGGCATTTCAGATTCTTGCAGTACATCAGAATCATCAAAATGAGCACAAATTATTTTGAAACAGCACTGGTGGGAGTCTCTGATTATATGAGATTTCTCACTGCTTGATATCCAGTAAATGTGTTTTTTACTCTTTTTGGTACACATAATAAACTCTATCCAGAATCCAAACATACACATTTATGCAATATGAAAAGGCATAACCACCGGACTGGAGTCAAACACAGCAGACTGGAAAGATGCCCCCAAGATGTGGTCAGGGCTGAAAGGAGAGAGGAGAGGAAACATGCTGCACTGTGAGGCAGCGGACCACCGTGCAAAGAGCACAGACTCACATCCTGCCTCTGCCACTCACACACAGGGTGATCTTGGACATGGAATTTAACCTCCCTGTGCCTCAGTCTCTTCATCTGTACAACGGGATGATAATAACAATACCTACCCCACAAGACTGCTGGTCAGATTAAGTGAAATGAAGTATTTGATGCACCCACCAGCCTCCTTGCTTTACACCCTCATGTGCATCCCCCATATTCCTTGAATAGTTTAGTCCTTGGCTCTTAGTCATCAGTCTCGTCATATTACTCCTGTCACAATTCTAGGTGGTTTCAATATTCATATAGAATAGATGATCCTTATGACACTCAAGCATGGCCTCTCAATTCCTGGACCTCCTCCTTTGGCATATTGAATCACTTTCTTCATTTGAGTTCCAAGACACAAGTCTCTTCTGTTCTCTTCCTAACTCATTGGCTTCTCCTTTTCAATCTCCTTTGCTAGATCTGCTTCATCTTTCTGTCTTTTAAGTGTCAGAGTGCCCCAGCCCTTAGGCGTGGAGCCTCTTCTCCACTGGATATTCATTCTCTTGATGATTTCATCTGGTGTCACGATTTTAAGTACCATCTAAACACTGATGTCTTCTAGATTTCATCTCTGGTCTGAACCTTTCTCTTGAATTCTAGACTTATATATCCAGCTGCCTATTTTGTTTTCCCACTTAGATATGTAATAGTGATCCCCCAAATTAACAGGCCCAAAATGGAATTCCCAACCTTCCCCTCCAACTTGATCCACTCACAGTCTTTCCTATTTCAATAAATAGTAACTTTATCTTTCTAGTTGCTCAGGCCCAAATAGTCATTCTGGACTCCTCTTCTATTCCTCTGACACCTCCCATCCAATCTGAAAAGAATTGTGTTGACTCTCCCTTCCAAAATATAGTCAAAACCCAGCCGTTTCTCATCAGCTTCCCTGCCATCACCTGGGCCCAAGATATTCTTGTGTCTTCCCCAGATTCTTGTAGCAGCCTCCTGACTGGTCTCCATGCTGCTGTCCTTACACATCCTATAGCAGCCGGAGCTGCCCTTCTGAAATATGTCAGATCACACACTCTATGGCCCCAAACCCTCCAGTGGCCCCCATTCACCTGGCATGAAAACCAAAGTCCATACAAGAAGCCACAAATCGGACGCAATGTGCCCCCTCCCCAGTTCCACCTCTGACTTCTCCAACGCCTCCACTGTTCACTCCCTCTGCTCCAGCCACAATGGCCACCTTGCTCCTTCTGTATCCCAGGCCGGCTCCCGTACCTCTTGCTCCCTCTGCTTTGCCCCAAGATAGCGGCCAGGCTCACCCCTTCACCTCTTTCAGGTCTTTGCTCAAATGCCAACTACCTATTTATAATGACAACCCCCACCCAGAACTCCCATCTCTCTTTCCAGCTTAATTTTTTTCCCAGAGCACTTATCACCATGCAATATCCTGTGTGGTTTACATTTTTATTTGTCTTATCTTGTTATTCCCCATTAGGATGTTAGTTCCATGAGGATATTTTTACAAAAATTATTGTGGTAAAAAACACATAACGTGAAACCTACACCCTTAACACATTTTTAAGTGCACAGTACAGTATTGTTAACTACATACACATTGCTGTGAGCAGATCTCTAGAACTTTTTCATCCTCCATGACTGAAACTCTATACCCATTGAATGGCAACAGCCCTTTTCCCCTCCTGCCCCATCAGTCCCTGGCAACCACCATTCTACTTTCTGCTTCTATGAGTTTGGTTACTTTAGATGCCTCACATAAGTGGATTCATACAGTACTCGTCTCCTTGTGGCTGGCTCATTTCACTTAGCGCACTGTCTTCCAAGTTCACCCATGTTGTAGTTTATCGCAATATTTCCTTCTTTTTAAGGCTGAATAATATTCCATTATGTGAATATACACATTTTCTTTATCCATTCATGCACTGATGGACATTTGGGTTGCTACTGTGAATAATGCTGCTAATGTGAATAATGCTGCTGTGTACATGGGAGTGCAAATATCTGAGATCCTGATTTCAATTCTTTTGCATCAATACCCAGAAGTGGGATAGCTGGGTCACATGGTAGTTCTACAGGACAGGGATTTCTGTCTATCTTGCTCATTGCTGTATCCCCAGGGCCTAGGACAATGCCTGAAACACAGCAGGTGCTCAATAAATGCTATCTTTTTATATGTAAACACTGTACATGGCCTGATTAACTTCAACTCCTCTGGTACAGCTTCTGCAATCATTCTTACAGTAAGTTTTTCAATGCAACATCCCACAGGAAAAGGGCTTGCTAAGTAAATTAAACAGGGTGAGCAAGTGTTCAATGGAAAATAATGAAATTACCTAAGAGAGATTAAGTGGTTTTCAAATGTCCTCAAACTAGAAACAACCATTTATGTAAACAGTTGATGACTTTTTAATAAACCATCCTTATTGGTGACTTTGGCAGTGCTGAATATTCGAATGATTCTTCTTAACGCCTCTTGTTATTATGGCCGTCAGCACAATGGCAGTGAAATGGGGCTGACCAGGAACCAGACTGCAGGCTGGGCTAGGCTAGTGAAGCCCTATGGCTGAGAACATGGAATTGTGGGTAGAAGAGCATGGCATTGTGGGTGGGGGAGAGGCATTGTGGGAAAGGGAGCGGGAATTGTGGGTAGGGGAGCACAGCATTGTGGGTAGGACAGTGGGCATTGTGGGTAGGACAGCACAGCATTAGGGTGGGAGAACATGGCACTGTGGTAGGAAAGCCCACTTGCAGTGTTGGCAGAGATCATTCAGGACTGTTGGCAAGGGTAGGAAACGTCCATGACTTCAGACCAAAACAAAGAGAACCTGGCCTAATTATGGCCAGGTAGAAGCAAAGTACAACAATCCTGGCAGAATACAGGGCGTAGGGTTAAATCAGAGATGAGGGACCAGGTAGATGCCAGAACCCAAATGGAACTAACCACATCAGGTGGCGGGGACCATGCCAGGACCCGACCACCATCACCTGGTGACCCCAGGACAGAGGCTGTTTGCCCTCGCTCTAAGCACCTTCCATGGTGGGCAGATAAGGGCTGCCAGGTGCCTTGGTCCTTGGGAGAAAGGCTGGGGCAGAGGGCATGTGGCTGGGGCTGGCACGCCTGAGGAGAGCTCGCTGCTCCTTAGTCTTCTTCCCAGCTCAGAGGCCTGCAGCCTGCAGCCCATGTTTCCTCCCATAATCCCCCTTTCAGTTCTGACGACATCAGATGGAGGACCTTAAGTAAACAGGGACTTTATCCATACCACAATATTCACTGAACGCCCACTGTGTGCCAGGCCACGTGCTACGTTCTGAGTTCATGAAGAGGAAGTAGACGTGCATCCTGCCTGCAAGTGCAGCGGGGAAGACGGAAACATAAGCAATGGTATTTATTGAACACTTACTAGGTGCTGGGTTCTGAGCTTTACCTGGATTATTTTACTTAATTTTTAGGAGCCCATGAGGTAGCTATTACTGGATTTATTATTCCCATTTTACCCATGAGACCTATGGAGGTGAAATAAACTGCCCAGGATCACACAGCTGATAAGAGGCAGAGCCAGTATGAGAAATACAGGCTTTCTGACTCCAAAGCCAGTGCCCTAATTGCTAAACCCTGCTGACTCTTGGGATGCTAAGGGGTACAGTGGGGCAACACCTAACTCTGACTGGGCTCAGGGGAAGGCCAGTGGAGGGGCATCAGGGACGTCAGAGAAGGCTTCCCCTGGGAGGTGGAAGATGCCTGAGCTTAGCTGTCTAGGTAGAGTGACGGGTGAAATGTTCCAGGCCAAGGAACTCCCAGTGCATAGGAAGGGGCTCGAAAAAGAGCGTGGTGTGCCCAGGAAAGTGCCAGCAGGCTGGGGATGGAGAGGGAAGCTGGGACAGAATGTCAGGACCCAGATGGGGCCCTTACTATGATGTAGGCCAGCATGACCTTGTGCTGCAGATCTTTCAGGACTCAGAAACTTCCAGAATGAAACCTCCTCGAACAGGGAATCCATGTATCAATTAAAATGGGTTACTAATGAGGCTCTGCCAGCCATAGGCTTCCTTAAAGATGTTCCTGTCAGCATGTACACTTGAGAGTGGAAACCTACCTCCCTGTGCATCAGACAGATCTGCCCTGATGTGGCTAGCTCCAATATTTTTCTAGACTTTGTAGGTTGGGTGTCTTGTGCTTGAAGGACTTGGAGGGGTGAATTGGGGATCTCACCTTTAATGGGAGACATGGTGGTTGAGCACATGGGCTCTGCAGCTGGACTCCCTGGGTTTGAAACCTGGTTTTGCTACTTGTTAGCTGCGGGAATTTGGGCAAACTACTTAACTTTGTTCCTCAATGTCCACAAGGAAGAGCCGCACAAGCTCTGTTTATCAGCCAGCCCACTGAACCCAGAACAGAGGGGTGAGGAGGACAGAGAGGACACAGATAAGCTCCATCCCCCACCTCGCAGACCTTATGCCTGCACGTTCTCCAAAACATGCTAGATGAACCTGGGAGAAGGGCAGGACCGCAGGGAAACAAAACCTTACCCTGAACTGCCCTTGAATGAACTTCTTTTACCTCCTACTCGTCACCACCCAATCTTTTAAAAGTTTGGTAGTCTACACTTGCTGTGTAGGAAAGATGACTTTCCTAACTGGTCCTCCGTTCATGCCAATTTGGCTTCTGCCTCCACTGCTCTTGGATCGGCCAGCAACTCATTTTCAGTCCTCACCCTTCTTACCTGTTGCAACTGCTCCGTTGACCTCTTTAAGGAAACTCTGCCCTTAGCTTGCAAGGAACCACTGGGTTCTTCCCCTGTTTCTCTGGTCATCTCGTCGTTGGATCCTCCTTCTCTACCCAACCCATGGAAGCTGGTGTTCTCAGGAATGTCAACACTCTGCTCTTTTCTTTCTTTTTTATTCTTTTGCTTTTCCTGAATTGTTTCTCCTCTTTGCCTGCATCCAACTATCCCAGAGAAAATAGAAGGCATCAGCCCAGAACTTCTCAAGAAACCTACACACTTCCCTGCTTCCACACCCTCTGTCTTTCTTTCATGCACCGTGGATGAGGTGTCCCTCCCCCTACCTTAGGTTAATCCTGCCACCTGTGCCTATCCCCTCCTGTCTCCTAAGGGACGCTGCTTCATTAATTATCTCCTCCTTTTCCTAAATCTTCCGTTCTCCTTTCCTAGACCCCATTCATTCCAGCCCCGGAATATTTCTCCAGTCCATCACTGCCACATCCCTGGTCCAGGCCATCATCTCTCTTGCCTGGGTACCACCAGTCTTGTCCTACTCCTTAGTCCTGCTTCAAACCCTACAGTTGTTCCCCCGTGCCCTTGGGATCAAGTCCAAATTCCTCACCTGGTCTGGTCCCTCTCTGCTTTTCTTTCTTTCTTTTTTCTTTTTTTTGAGGAAGATTAGCCCTGAGCTAACTGTTGCCAATCCTCCTCTTTTTGCTGAGGAAGACTGGCCCTGAGCTAACATCCATGTCCATCTTCCTCTACCTTCTATGTGGGATGCCTACGACAGCATGGCATGTGAAGCGGTGCCATGTCCGCACCCGGGATCCGAACCAGCAAACCCGGGCCGCCGAAGTGGAACGTAGGCACTTAACTGCTGAGCCACCGGGTTGCTCGCCTCTCTGCCTTCTAATCTCATCTCTTGCTCCACCCGTCTCACGCCACACCCCAGCCACACTGAACTACCTGTGATCCCCAAAGGAGCAATGTTCTCCCCAACTTCTGGACTTTAGCTCAGGACTCTTTTACTTATCTACTCATCTATTTGGCTGGATAATTTCTACAGTGCATTTCAAGTTTCGGTTTAGACATCACGATTCTATGAAATCTCTGAGGACTGGGTTATGTGTCCCTCTGTGAGCTCCTATGGACACTCCGGTGGGCAATACGTACACATCCCTGTGGTAGCCCTAATGCTCTGTATTGTAATTGCCGGTTTACTTGTCTGTTTCATCTAGAGATTATAAGCAGTTGGAGGGCTGGGGATCATTGTTACGTCACCAGTGCCCAGCACAAATCTTGGCACACAGTAGCTGCCCTACATGCATTAGTGAACAAAGTTAGAAACCTCTGTCATCCTTTGCTTTCTCCTGTCTCCCTGAACACAACATGTAAATAAGTTCTTTCTCAAAAACGCCTCCTGAATTCTTTCCATCGCCATGGCCCTAATGGTCTCAGTTCTGGCCTTCTTCAGGTCTCACTATGCCTGCCCTGATTGCTTTTCCTCCTGCTGAGCAATAGATAAACCAGGCAAAGCCTTTCCTAACCTCGTCTCTCAGGGGGCGCAGCTGTGACACATCACTGTTATAGCCCTTTTGCAGTGTATCTGCAATTAAATGTGAAGTGTCAGTCTTCTGTATTTGGGAACTCCTGGAGTGTAAGGACTGTGTGTTGTTACTCATTCATCTGTGTATCTTCAGCATCTTACAAGCTGAGTGATGACTACTAAAGCAAGTATGATTTATGGATTGCTCCCTTTTGTGAAAACCTCTATGAGCTTCCTGTTGCTCATAGGATAAAATATAAATTCCTCAGCAGGACCTCAAGGGCCTGCCAGAATCCGGCCTCTCCAAGCTTTCCCCACCACTTCCTGCTGCTCCCTACCACCTGGCAGAGCTTGGGCTCTCCAAAGGCACCATGTCACTCTGCACCTGGGGAATGCTGCCCATGTGCATCCCTGGCCTGCTGTGCCCTCTTCTTGCTGTTCAGGACCTACTTCGAAGGCCACCTTCTCTGTGAAGCCTTGCCCAGCTTCTCCTGACAGAGTCACTTCTCCTTTCCCGTGTCCGGCAGCATTTGTTATCCGTGTGAAATGATCTGTTTACAGGTTATTCTTCCCTCCCTGGACACGATGGCCTTAAGGCCCTTGGGTGCAGGGAGAGACATCCTTCCCAGCCTCATGGCTTAGGGCAGTGATGGATATAGGGCATTATCGCCTATAATGGAGAGGGTGCCCTAAAATGATGTGCATTTTATGGATTAATAGTGCGGTACTGGGGCAGGCACATCCATAAAAGAATAAAGGCTCTAAAAGAGACCCTTATACATCTAAGACTTATGTGTGGTAAAGGGAGCATTGCAAATCAGAGGAGAAAGGAAGCTTCCTTCAGTCAAGAAGGCTGGGAAAATTAGATATTTGAAAAAAAGAATCAAGATCTAACTTAACCTCATGGCTAATCACAGGTATATCAAATAGTTAAATGTAAAAATATCAAACTAAAAATACTAGAGATAAATAAACATAAATATCTCAATGACATATGGATGGAGAGACCTTTCCAACCACAAAGCAACAGAAGAAATCTCAGAAGAAAACACTGTAATAGCTCTGACTGCAAATCAATTTAAAAATATCCCATATATTATAAAAAATAAAAAGCAAGCGACAATCTAAGAAAAGCTATCTGCCACAAATGTTATAAAGTGCTAATATCTTTCAAATATCAAGTGTATACGAACTGATAAGAAAGACATGAGTGCTCTAGAATATGGGGGAAGGCTGTGTACAAATACTTCTTTAAAAAGGAAATACACGGGCCAGCTCCATGGCATAGTGGTTAAGTATGCATGCTCCCCTTTGGCGGCCCATGGTTTGTGGGTTCACACCCCAGGTGAGGACCTACACACTGCTCATCAAGCCATGCTGTGGTGGCATCCCACATAAAACAGAGGAAGATTGGCACAGATGTTAGCTCAGTGACAATCTTCCTCAAGCAAAAAGGGGAAGATTGGCAACAGATGTTAGTTCAGGGCCAATTTTCCTCAGCAAAAAATAAAAATAATTTCTTTAAAAAAAGAAATACAAATGTTAGGAAACTTGTGAAATAATTAACTTTCCCTTA